>NC_054382.1:130920442-131279608 GCF_017654675.1 Xenopus laevis | reverse complement strand
TATAATAATAAAACAGTACCTTTAACTTGATCCCAACTAAGATATAATTGATCCTTATTGGAAGAAAATCCAGCCTATTCGGTTTATTTAGGAGGTTATTTATCAAAACTCGAATTTATCTTGCTATTTTTGAAAAGCCACACTGACCAAATTTAAGTTGTGAGTACATTCGAATAAAATTCACATTAATTCTACTAAATTTAACTTACTATGGGGCCCAGTAACATGGAGACTATTTATGAAAGGGATGCTTTTTAGTGGCAGACTTAGAGGCAGACTTATTAAGGGTCGAATAGTAAATTTGAATTAAAATTTTCGAGTGTCAAAATTTACACATTCTGTTTTTAATCTCCCTATTGGAATGGAAATTTAAATGTGGGATTTATCATACCTTGGCCACGGAAACAGTCCTAATTTGAATATTTGCCATATAAAACCTGCCAAGTTTATGTACAAGTCAATCGCAGAGGTCAGTTGAGCCATTTGGACATGTTAATAGCCTTCCTAACATTCAAGCTTTTTTTTGGAGGAAAAACTCGATTTGTACGAATTGAATATGATTCAAATTATATCTAAGGATTCGAATTTAAAAAAAGTTCACATGAATTTAAAATTCGACCTTTCATAAATGGGCCTCTTAAATGATGCGCTAAGATATATGGATATCTAAAAAAAACTCTAAAAATTTTAGTCTTTCAAACAATTCTTAGTGAAAAAAATCCAAAAACCTCTAAAAGCCTGATTTGATCAATAAGATCATAGTTACATAGTTACATAGTTACATAGTTAAATTGGGTTGAAAAAAGACAAAGTCCATCAAGTTCAACCCCTCCAAATGAAAACCCAGTATCCATACATACACCCATCCCAACTTTTAATTAAATTCTATATACCCATACCTATACTAACTATAGAGCTTAGTATCACAATAGCCTTTGATATTATGTCTGTCCAAAAAATCATCCAAGCCATTCTTAAAGGCATTAACTGAATCAGCATCACAACATCACCCGGCAGTGCATTCCACAACCTCACTGTCCTGACTGCGATGAACCCCCTACGTTGCTTCAAATGAAAGTTCTTTTCTTTTAGTCTAAAGGGGAGGCCTCTGGTACGGTGATCCACTTTATGGGTAAAAAGGTCCCCTGCCATTTGTCTATAATGTCCTCTAATGTACTTGTAAAGTGTAATCATGTCCCCTCGCAAGCGCCTTTTTTCCAGAGAAAACAACCCCAACCTTGACAGTCTACCCTCATAATTTAACTCTTCCCTCCCTCTAACCAGTTTAGTTGCACTTAGTCTCTGCACTCTCTCCAGCTCATTTATATCCCTCTTAAGGACTGGAGTCCAAAACTGCCCCCATACTCCAGATGAGGCCTCACCAGGGACCTATAAAGAGACACAATTATGTTTCATCCCTTGAGTTAATGCCTTTTTTTATACAAGAACTTTATTTGCTTTAGTAGCCACAGAATGACACTGCCCAGAATTAGACAACGTGTTATCTACAAAAACCCCAAGATCCTTCTCATTTAAGGAAACTCCCAACACGCTGCCATTTAGTGTATAACTTGCATTTATATTATTTTTGCCAAAGTGCATAACCTGCATTTATGAACATTGAACCTCATTTTCCAGTTTGCTGCCCAGTTTTCCAGTTTAGACAAATCACTGTGCAAAGTGGCAGCATCCTGCATGGAACCTATAGTTCTGCACAATTTAGTATCATCTGCAAAAATAGAAACAGTACTTTCAATGGCCACCTCCAGGTCATTAATAAACAAGTTGAAAAGCAAGGGACCTAGTACAGACCCCTGCAGTACTCCACTAACAACACTGGTCCAATTAGAAAATGTTCCATTTACCACCACTCTTTGTAGTCTATCTTTTAGCCAGTTCTCTATCCAGGTACAAATACTATGTTCCAGGCCAACATTCCTTAATTTAACCAGTAACCTTTTGTGTGGCACTGTATTAAATGCTTTAGCAAAGTCTAAGTAAATCACATCCACTGCCATCCCAGAATCAAGGTCTCTACTTACATTCTCATAAAAAGAAATTAAGTTAGTCTGGCAAGATCTATTACGCATAGATATCATCGCAGCTTCCACTGACTTCTATAGCACCTTGACAACTTTTAGTTGGCGAAGTTTGGTGTTAAAGTTTTTTGTGTTTTTTTCCACTTAATTAATTTAGGATTTTTAGTGCTTTAAAGAAATATAGGAGAAACCACACATTTTTTTCGAGATTCATGGAAAAAAATCAAAAAAACCCACTGACTTTCACCATTTTTTTGGAGATATTTTAAATAATATGAGATATATTATTTAGAATGCTTGGAACTGGGGTTTTCTGGATAAGGGATCTTTACAAAATGTAGGTCATCTTCCCTACTCCTTCCCTTTCTGCTACTATAAACAATTAGGGGCCGATTCACTAAGGGTCGAATATCGAGGGTTAATTAACCCTCGATATTCGACTAGGAACTAAAATCCTTCGACTTCGAATATCGAAGTCGAAGGATTTAGCGCAGATAGTACGATCGAACGATCGAAGGATTTAAATCCAACGATCGAAGGAATATCCTTCGATAAAAAAAAGTTAGCCAAGCCTATGGGGACCTTCCCCATAGGCTAACATTGACTACGGTAGCTTTTAGATGCCGAACTAGGGGGTCGAAGTTTTTTTTAAAGAGACAGTACTTCGACTATCGAATGGTCGAATGGTCGAATAGTCGAACGATTTTTAGTTCGAATCCTTCGATTCGAAGTCGTAGTTGTAGTCGAAGGTCGAAGTAGCCCATTCGATGGTCGAAGTAGCCCAAAAAAACCTTCGAAATTCGAAGTTTTTTTACTTTGAATCCTTCACTCGAAGTTAGTGAATCGGCCCCTAACTGTATATGAAAGAAGTGTTTTGCCATGAACATGTACTTATCAAAATAAAATTTACTGTTTTAATGCAGAAAAAAAAAATAGATTTACATTTTTTTGTTCAAATTCGATGGGAAATGACATAACAGTATTTTATGGATTACACCTGTGCTAAAATATCTTAGTTTCACTGTCTACATCACATGCAAAAGTTAATTTCAAAATCAATTTCGTATTTAGCTAGGAAAAGGGCCAAAAAGCTCACAAATGTTCTACATATAATAACAGGCACATCTGTGTTCCTTTGGATTGTGGAATATCTTTGTATTTAATATAAAAATACAATTTCTTGCCAGTTCTGGAAGACCTCTGACTTGAAGCAGCTGTTCTAATCTTCACACAATTTAAAGTAAATACCTTCTCCCCCCCACCCCGACTTTGTTTTTATAATGTAAATGAGTATGAAGGCGTTCGTTTTAGGACACTTAGGGGCAGATTTACTAAGGGTCAAATTACGAAGTTAAAAAAACTTCGAAATTCGACACTCAAATTGAAATCCTTCGACTTCGAATATCAAAGTCAAGTGATTTTTAGGGTATTCGATAGAATAGAAATCGTGTTTTGAATTGAAAAACTTCAAAATTTGAATTCAAAAACACCAACCGAAATTAAGTCAGTTTTTTTTTGCTCCAATAGGTCTGTTTTCGATTGAACAGGTCCGTATTCGTACGAATCGAAGTACAAAAAAGTCCACCAATTGACTCCAAATTCTAGGAGGTCCCCCATAGGCTAAAACAGCAATTCGGCAGGTTTTAGATGGGGAATGGTCAAAGTCGAATTTTAAAAGAGACAGTACATGATAAATTTCTATATTTGAATTTTCAAATTTTTTAAAATTCAAATTGAATTTGGACTATGCCCTAGTCGAAGTACAAAAAAATGGCTCAACATTTTTTTCATTCGAAAATTCACCTCGACCGTTGATAAATCTGCCCCTTATATTTAAAGCAAACACAATCTGTAGAATTCACATAGTAACACATGCAGATGTTCCGCTCAGCTCAGGAATTGTAATTGCAAAGCAGAACTGTAAAGTAAAGTACAAATATGCACAATAAAAAGAACGGCTGGCAGCAACAGAGAGGTACATATTGGATGAAGATAAGCGGTTAGGAAAGAAAGTAACAGCGATGCTTGGCACGAGATATTGCATTAACTCCATGTAATAAAGCCGCATCTGCTGCATATACAGAAGAGCTTATGATAGCAGCTAAGGGTCTTTGCTATTTTTTGCCAATGATGAAAACATCTCTCTGGCTTTGTTTCTTCTGATATGCCTTGTAGAAACTTCCTAATAAGCGTGCACAGTTTGCTAGTTACAGAGGTCACACATATCCAATTACTTATTTGAAAAAGTCATGGCTTCAGCAACATAATGATCCTTTTCCTGTATATCTGAGACCTTATTCTGCTTTAGGTCAAGGTGATAAAGATCCACAACAGTTGGGTAATAGTAACACTGAATGTTGGTTATTGGTGACCTGACTATATTACAATGAACAAGGACAAGGTTCCTTCCTTAACGAAGCAGTAGTTTCTACCACTCAAACCAATGAATCAAGGAGGGAGGTATATGGTTCTCATTGCTTAAAACCCCAATGACAAAATGTTTTCATAACTATGGGACCTGTTATCCAGAATGATTGGGTTACCTGGGGTAACCCAGATAGTAATCCAGATAAGGGATACTATTAGAAAATTATTTAGATATTACATAAACCCATTAGGATTTTTTGCCTCCATTAAGGAATAATTATATCTTAGTTGAGATCAAGTACATGCTACTGTTTCATTATTACAGAAAAAAGCAAATAATTTTAAAAAATTTGAGTTATTTAATTATAATGGGAAACAGCCTTCACATAATTCAGAGCTCTCCAGTTTCTGATCCATACTAGGGATGCACCGAATCAAGGTTTTCACCAGGATTCAGATTCGGCCAAATCCTTCTGCCCAGCCGAACCAAATCGTAATTTGCATATGCAAATTAGGGGTGCAGAGGGAAATTTCGTGACTTTTTGTAACAAAACAAGGAAGTAAAACATTTTTTCCCTTTCCACTCCTAATTTGCATATGCCAAATCCAAAATAGTGGATTGGTGCATTCCTAATCCATATTTCCTTCACATTTTACACAGTTCTGTTCTGTACAGAGATCATTCAGCTTTCTCATTAGTCCCTGCCCCACTGGAGCTTAGAGATGAAGGTCTTTACAGTGCACAGTGAAAAAAATTTTTTTGGTGTTTGCCGCACCTTCTAACCAATTGTCACTCCCAACGGAAGTCCCTTAACCAAGAGCACATGAGCCACTCGGTATAGATGTGCTGACAACTCCTTAAATAGGAAATAATCTCAATGCTCACAGAAGGAAACAAAAAGAAAGGAGTATGTGGTGTCGCACAATCTCTTTAAATTTAAGTACATGATTGTGTGTTCGAAAATAATAATGATCAGCTAGTTGATCGTGGACAAAGAGTAAATTGATTATATAAATTAGTGAAGTATCCTTATATAATAAATAAAGTTAAATAAAGTGAGAAATCTTCAGAGATTTATAATGAAGTGAAAACTTTTAAAGTGCAAAGTGCTTGTTGTGGACATGAAACAAGGTAGGACCCACGATTAGTAACCCATGAATGGAGAACCTGATAAAATATAACTTTTATTAACTTATAGACTCCTAAAATTCATCAGTAGTGAGAGGGAAAAAATTCATAAAATCACGTAAAAACACTTAAGAAAAGGGTGGGAATTCGATCTGAATTGAGTATATATAGGGGTTACAGCGTAATTAGTTCATTAGACTGTTCCCTTCTAGATCTTACGTCACCCAGTAGCCCTATAATGAATAGTTGGGGTACATAGAGAACAATGCTCAGCGTTCGTGGTAGTGGTAGGTGGGAGGAGAATTGGGATTGAATGATATAGTGAGAGTTAACTTTTGGGTCAAGCCCTTAAACTCTCTTCTGGGGGTGAGTAAGGAAATGGAACTGTTTGAGTGAGCACAACTGTGATCCAAGCTGCGCTGTGTATACACTCAGGACACAAGGGCCCTGTGAAAAATTTGGGTGAAATGATCCACCCCTGTACAGTATGGTGTGCAAAATTGTTTTAAACTACCACTGTGTCCTCTCAGAGGCACCTATATGGTTTGGCCTATTCCCTAGACGCTAAGAAATGCAACACCTTATACCGACAGAGTGGCTAAACAGGCGCTCATTAAAGTTCCGGACCCCCGTTGGTAACACATTTCCTCCATTCCACCTCCCCACATTTAAATCCCACTATTGAGCTTTCGTAGCGGTTCTCTGTTTCCCTGTCTAAACCGCTAAAGAACTTAGCGGCGGAGCTGCAGTGCCTGACGCACGTTTCGCCGAGTAACGGCTTTTTCAAAGGCAAATGGCGGCGTATTCTCGCGATATTTACGTACTCACGAGCGCGCCGATAGGTTCTCAAGTGTCATGTGGTCCACGAACGTTTCTTTGTATGTATCAGTGGAAGGATAACGTATATTAATATTGCTTGTAACAAATTGTAACAGTACTCTTCCAAATAGTAACATATCCAAAATTTAAATAACTGACACTTCACAAAAGCAACAGTTTCACATTATCACTATACCAGTATTTCAATGTTGCATTTTATAAGTTATTTGATACTGTATGAGAAAGTAACTTTCTATTAGTCAGAAAACCTGCTTATATTCAGTATACCAAATTTATGGGATTCACTGTAGTAGTTATGATCCTATGTAAGTATGTAATGAAAGGCTTTCATTTAAGCCATGAGGGTTTAGGGTATTGAGTTCATAGATCCATCTACTTTCTATTGAAAGGAGTCTATGATCTAAATCTCCTCTTCTAATTCCCAGAGACACCTTTTCGAGGACTGAAACAGTTAAACCATCTGTTGTACCATTATGGCATAAATAGAAGTGTTTTCCCAATGGACTGACTTTTTTAGGTTTATATGATTCTCCATCTGCAATAGTTTGGACCTCAAGCAATGCTTTCTTGGTGGATTTAATACTGGTCAGATGTTCAGAAATCCTTTTATTTAGTGGTCTCTTAGTTTTACCTACATAATGTAGATTGCAGGGACAAGTAATCATATAGATCACTCCAATCGTTCGACAGTTACTCCATTGTCTGAGAGTATGTTTCTTCCCGAATCTGTCTTCCACCTCTTTGATATTGTGTATATAAGGGCAGATATTACAAGATCACAAGATTACAAGATTACAAGATCCATTATATGTTACTATTTGGAAGAGTACTGTTACAATTTGTTACAAGCAATATTAATATACGTTATCCTTCCACTGATACATACAAAGAAACGTTCGTGGACCACATGACACTTGAGAACCTATCGGCGCGCTCGTGAGTACGTAAATATCGCGAGAATACGCCGCCATTTGCCTTTGAAAAAGCCGATACTCGGCGAAACGTGCGTCAGGCACTGCAGCTCCGCCGCTAAGTTCTTTAGCGGTTTAGACAGGGAAACAGAGAACCGCTACGAAAGCTCAATAGTGGGATTTAAATGTGGGGAGGTGGAATGGAGGAAATGTGTTACCAACGGGGGTCCGGAACTTTAATGAGCGCCTGTTTAGCCACTCTGTCGGTATAAGGTGTTGCATTTCTTAGCGTCTAGGGAATAGGCCAAACCATATAGGTGCCTCTGAGAGGACACAGTGGTAGTTTAAAACAATTTTGCACACCATACTGTACAGGGGTGGATCATTTCACCCAAATTTTTCACAGGGCCCTTGTGTCCTGAGTGTATACACAGCGCAGCTTGGATCACAGTTGTGCTCACTCAAACAGTTCCATTTCCTTACTCACCCCCAGAAGAGAGTTTAAGGGCTTGACCCAAAAGTTAACTCTCACTATATCATTCAATCCCAATTCTCCTCCCACCTACCACTACCACGAACGCTGAGCATTGTTCTCTATGTACCCCAACTATTCATTATAGGGCTACTGGGTGACGTAAGATCTAGAAGGGAACAGTCTAATGAACTAATTACGCTGTAACCCCTATATATACTCAATTCAGATCGAATTCCCACCCTTTTCTTAAGTGTTTTTACGTGATTTTATGAATTTTTTCCCTCTCACTACTGATGAATTTTAGGAGTCTATAAGTTAATAAAAGTTATATTTTATCAGGTTCTCCATTCATGGGTTACTAATCGTGGGTCCTACCTTGTTTCATGTCCACAACAAGCACTTTGCACTTTAAAAGTTTTCACTTCATTATAAATCTCTGAAGATTTCTCACTTTATTTAACTTTATTTATTATATAAGGATACTTCACTAATTTATATAATCAATTTACTCTTTGTCCACGATCAACTAGCTGATCATTATTATTTTCGAACACACAATCATGTACTTAAATTTAAAGAGATTGTGCGACACCACATACTCCTTTCTTTTTGTTTCTTTACAGTGCACACTCTACAGTCAATTTCATCAGTAGCCAATTAACCCAACTATAGTTTTTGACAGTTAAAGGAAAGCCACATGGGGCGTCCAGAAACCCATTATCCAGAAAGCTCTGATGATTACAGGAAGGACATCTTCTTTATCTGTAATAAGAAGACAGTAGCTCGTGCTTGATGCCAACTAAGATATAATGAGTCCTTATTGTTGGCAAAACAATCCCATTGAGTTTACACAAGTGACTCCACTAAGCATTGTTTAGAACGAATAACGTCAGGAACTATAAAAAAATATAAGGGCTTGTTTTAGAGTCGGGGGGCAGCTGTTTTCCTTAGGTTAAAGTTTCCCTGGCAGTTCTGTAATTGGTCAGGGATGTCAGAACCCCTCTGCTTTTAAATGGAGGAGTCAACATGTGATCTGAACCCCATTGGAAGTGTCAATAGGAGTAGCTAGTGATGGGTGAATAAATTTGCCAGGAGAGAATTCACATGAACTTCCGCGTTTCCCTGCCGGCGATTAAGTGTGCGAAACTCCCACGAATATTTGTCGGCATCAGAACATTTTGGATGCGCACCGGAAAAGTCGCTCGCATCAAAACCATTGCACGTCAACACTATTCGGACACGTATGTATAAAACAGTATCCTCTCTCCAAAGGTAATAACGGCACAGAATCTTAAAATAGTGGTGTTACAAACTTTTGAGGTATTTATTGATATTGTACACTAGGGAGGCCCCTACCATCCCCGCCCATAGACCAGGCCATCCCTCCCCTATAAAGTTATAAAAGTATCCCAAGAACACCCCCACTTTGTCTTTTTTCTTTCTGTCCTACATTCAAGACTGTAACAGGCTTATACTTATCCTGGCTTATCGTCTCTGGTTTGGCATATAGCCCCTCTAGGTGAATCTCGGCAGAGTGCCTCTCTTTCCTCCCTCTCTCGCAAAGTTAGGGATTAGGCAAGTGTCTGTGCAGATGACACCCCCAGTTTTTACTGCCATGGCTGTCCCTCGCTGGTTTTCACAAGGCGTGACATGGAGGTGGCCATTCTAGGTTGCTTGTGTTACAAGGAATCCACTTCATTCTTCCTTCTCACCTTAGACTTGCTTCCCTTATCCAAAATGATGCTGGAGCATCTAACATGTCATAGTGTTCCTCGCACGTGTTAGGAGAGGATACGGCTTTTCGGAGTGAGTTGCAAGTCTCGTGATACGTGGTCTCCAGCGGCCATCTTGGTTTTGGGAGCGGGAGTGGAACTGTGTGTCAGTTCCGGACTGCGATCTTTAAATGACCGGGGGGGTCGCCTTCTCCCTGTTTGTGCTCCCCTGGAAACTCTGCCTGTTGGTTCAGGCCTGGTTTTCCACCCTTCTCTGTGGGTAAGCATTGGATCTGTTCTGCCCATGCTCCTGACACACCATTCTCTTCATAGCATAACAATGTTTTGGTTACACTGCTCTTTTCTTGGCTCAGGTCCTCTTGTCCTGGGTATGGATTCCTCAGCCTCGGTTGCCTCTGCCCTTCAAGCTAGGTAGGTCCCTCTATTTTTATTCTCTCTTTTTCTTCTGTTCCCTCTCTCTCTTTTCTTACTTCCCTTTTGTTCTCTCCCCTTCTATCTTGCCATTAGATGGATCATCTAGGAAAAGGGTGATCAAGGAGATTCACTCAGCCCTTTCAGAATGCATAGGTTGCTTTAGAGCTCCACTGCAGGGCAAAAAAAAATTTGCAGTCAGTGCTGGAGAGATTTCTGCAAGTCTGCCTCGAGTCCATTGGGTTGTGTACCAACTGACCCTGTGGGGGATCGCTCCTTGGACTCACAGTCCGGCTTTGCCTTGGGTATAGCGGATGACTCCTCAGAGGATGATTGCCCTTCTCCAGAAGCTCTCTCTGATGCTCTATTAGATTCGGTTGAAGAAGATACTTCTTCTATGGACTCCTTTGACTTATCCCTAGTCTCCCCTCTGATCAAAGCAATCAGATAGACCCTAGGGGGTTGAGGAGGAAGGGGAAGGGGCAAAACCCCTTAAGGTCCTGCCAACCCCCTCAAGGAGTCGTCAAGTTTTCCCCCTCTTCCAGGAGGTGTCTGATCTTATTAAGGCTAAATGGCAAGGAGGCAAACAAAGTGTCCTTTCTCTCACAAGGCACAAGGTTTTCCAAACTGTATCCTTTCTAGGGTTCAGAGTTTAAGGATTGGAATGTACCTCCTTTTGTTGACCCTGCAGTCATTCATTTAGCTAAAAAGACCACTCTATCAATTGATGATAGTTCGGCCTTAAAGGACCCCATGGACAGGCGTCTGGACTTAAAGAAGAATTTTGACATGGCCTTGAGCTTCCAGGTCAAGAACCAGGTTTCGCCCAGAGATTTGATGTCCCTGATAAGCTCCATTGCCTCCACCATTCCGGTAACAAAATGGGAAAGATGGCAAATGAGACCAGCTCAGTTCCTCCTCTTGGATCATTAGAACAGGTGGGAGAGGGACTGAAATGAAACCAGTTAATCCCTCTTTCCCAGCCCTTCAAAGACTCAATTCAGTGGTGGCTGTCTGTGAGAAATGTGGCACAAGATTTTCCTCTGTATAAGCCTCAATGGAAAATCTTAGTCATGGATGCCTTGACTCTAGGCTGAGCTCGCAGTGGGTTCAGGGAAAGTTGCCCTTACGCCAAGTCAATGTTCCTTTGAATGTAATAGAAATAAGAGCAGCAAAGCCAGCCTTGATTTATTTTACCAAAATTCTTCAGGAATCAGCAGTCAAGCTTTTGATAGACAACACAATGGCTGTGAGCTACATCAAGAAGCAGGATCTCTAGCTCTAGAAGTTCAACCGGTCCTGGATTGGGCAGATAAAAATCTCTGCTTGCTGACAGCAGATTACCTTCCAGGCATAGATAATCAGATGGTGGATTTTCTAAATCGAGCCACGAGTGGTCTTTGAATCAGGAATTCTTCCAGATGCCGGGAGAAAGATGGAGGTTGAGTTCCAACACAAAGCTTCCAGTATTCTTCTCCACAAAGTTTTGCCCTACAGCGAAAGGGCTGGATGCTCTTCTTCACCCTTGGTCATTCAATCTAGATTATGCTTTCCCTCCATTTCTTCTTATCATCAGGGTACTTCTGAAGACCATTCAGGACAAGAGCGAGTTGATTCTGGTTGCTCCAAATTGGCCACACAGGCCTTGGTTGAACATTGAGAACTAGGAGAATCTCCCAAAGATTGATCCAGTACGCTGCCTGAAACGCTACCAGGAAGTGTCAAATGCCTTCAGAAAATCCAGGAGATTGTTTATCACCCCAGCGGGCAGCAGAAAAGGTCAGGTGGCTGAGGTGTCCATCATCTGCAGATGGATGTCCATATGTATCTCCAAAGCCTATAAAGCTCAAGGCAAGCTAGCACCTGAGGGTTTAAGGGCACATTCTATGAGGGCTGTTTCAACTTCATGGGCAGCCTTGTCAGAGGTGCCTACAACGCAGATATGTGGGGTTGCTTTGTGGTCCTCAGCCCGAACCTTTGTGAAGCATTATCGTTGGATATGCCTTGTTCCAGCAATCATGCATTTGCAGCGGGAGCCCACCATGCATTTTCCTCAGTAAATTAATTTCAGCAGATTGGTATCCTGTGTTTTTCCCCACCCATTGGGATAGCATAGTTTGCTATGTCCAATTGTAATGCGATATGGAGTGGCCAGGAAAATGGAGAAAGGAGAATTACGGTATGTATGAAAAGAATTCTCCCTTATTGCCTGCAGAAATGGCAGTGGATTCACTGAATGTGCTCAAACTGTCAATTCAATGGCTATACATTCAATGTTAATGAAGTACAGGGATGGGACCTGTTATCCAGAATGCTTGGGACCTGAGGTTTTCTGGATAACAGATTTTTTCATAATTGTGACCTTCATATCTAAAGTCTAGACATTCATATAAACATTAAATTAACCCAACAGGCTGGTTTTGCTTCCAAAAAATGATTCATCATTTCTTAGTTTGAATCAAGTACAAGGTCCTGTTTTATTATTACAGAGAAAAAGAAAATAATGTTAAAAAATGTGGATTATTTTGATAAAATGGAATCTATGTGAAGCAGCTTTCTAGTGCTCTTGCAATGACCCCTAATGACTCATCAAGTTGAATGGACAAAGCTATCTGTAACTGTTACATCATTTTACATTTATTCTATGTTTAAATAAACCAAATTTTCATATTAACTATTAGAGTTTTTCAGTCATTTGTTGGGCAGTCTTCCTTAGAAACAAATAATTTTCATGGCAGAGTGCATGTTTAATCTAAATAAAATACATAGTTGTGCTAGCGATAAAATACATATTCCTAATAATACAATGTTCCCTGTGGGGTGCTTAGCAATTAACTCCGATTCATGACAGATATTATTTTTATAGCCTTACAGTGTAACATTGGTTATGATTGTATGAAGTAGGGTATTTATTCTATACTATGGATGTCCTGCTTTAAAGGCATCAAATTGCTTAATTGTGTATATTGCGGGTAAAAAAATAAATAAACTTGAAAAATTAAAATTATGAATTCTTAATATTTATCAGGTTCTAACAACTATATCATATTATTGAATTTATTATATTGCATTTTGACCAGAAGAAAAATGTTTTGTCCCTACTTTTACTGAATTCACATGAATATTACAATTCATCAAATATATTCGGAAAATTTCCTTTTTTGTAATGACCTTTGTAAAAGAAGAGAACTATTTTTATTTACATTTGGAGGTTTATTTATTAAAGGTCAGATTTTAGTGGTTTTAGATGATTTTGAAACCACAACTCACAAACTCTAAAACCACTATTGTCAGGAAATTTATGAAAAGTTCAGATTATGAAAAGTATGAATGAAAAAAAGCACTGAAGGATGTGCTAAAAATCATGAATACCTCAAAAACCTCTAAAAAATAAAAATATGTGGACAATCTCTAGCGGAAAAAAACTCGAAAGCCTCTAAAGGTGTATCCTGTGCTTGAATGGCTGCCTCCATGGCTACACATCAGCTTGTTTATATAAACTATAGTAGTACTTATCTGTTATCTACTGTGTATCCTGTGCTTGAATGGCTGCCCCATGGCTACACATCAGCTTGTTTATATAAACTATAGTAGTACTTATCTGTTATCTACTGTGTATCCTGTGCTTGAATGGCTGCCCCCATGGCTACACAGCAGCTTGTTTATATAAACTATACTAGTACTTATCTGTTATCTACTGTGTATCCTGTGCTTGAATGGCTGCCCCCATGGCTACACAGCAGCTTGTTTATATAAACTATAGTAGTAATTATCTGTTATCTACTGTGTATCCTGTGCTTGAATGGCTGCCCCCATGGCTACACAGCAGCTTGTTTATATAAACTATAGAATTCTTGCTGAAGCAAACACACAACTTTTACCAGTGCAGGGTAACCGTATATGATATATTCTTAACTTTTTAACACTTTGATTTTCTGGTGTTACTGTTCCTTTAACTAAAGAACTGCACACAGCTTTCCATTTTTAGAAAGCAGAAATCTGTGGTTGCGCCCATGAACACCATTGGCTTTGGGACATTGTATTTATGAGGGGTTAATGGGGGACACAACTTTAAATGATATGTCAGGGTTTTTTTACCTATAACATGGAAAGCAAAAGCCTCAAGTGATACATGTGTCAAAGACAAGAAAGAAATGTAAAACTACAACCCTCTGGAAAGTGGTACCCTGGCACTTTGGATCATATGTGTCTTCTGTAGGGTAGATTTTTTTGATCTAAATGCTGTTAAATAAAAGATTACGGTCAAGAAAAAAAAGTCTCCAAATGATAAAAAGAAGTTGCTGTGCCCACCATCCTTGACTTTTTTCCTTACTCCTGGTTAAATTCCAATCCAATCATTCTGCTACAACAGGTTTAATTTGAGTCTCTCTGGCAATCACAACTTTTTTCCAATTGAAATGAACATCATGTGTACTGTGAGCGTCATCAAAAAGTAATTTTTTTACTAGTTTATCAGTGAAATGCCATCCACAGGTTAAAAGAAAAGCATGAAAAACAAGAAAGAGTTTTCACAGAATTAATACTTAGAATAACACAATTAAAAAACCCTCTTGAAAAGTCTATCAGCCTTGTTTGTAATTAAGCAATTATACAGCTCTCTCTTTCATTCTATTTTTAAGGTTCTTGATTATACTGCTTTGTAATTTTACTCTTTAGGTTGATTCATAGACGTGTAATGAATAGATGATTTCTGCTAATAATGCCTGGTCCTTTGGGGCTTCATTGGATGCACCGGTACTGATGTATTTGAATATTTATAGGAACAATTATTTGACGTACAAACTGGCTGTTGATAGGACATTATTCTTGCATACAGATTAAGCAAATAATTGCAGGATTTAAAAAAAACATAATATGCTTGATCTTCAGCTTGCTAAAATGAACAATATTTTTAGAAATGTATGCGAATCAAAATGAACTTCAGAAAACCTGTAATCTCAATGCCCATACAACTTTTTTTTGTTTCAGCTTTGCATGGATATAATGGGTGCTATCATTCTTAAACTATAAGTAGCTAAATAAAATGCTACTAGAATATCAATTACTTGGGAAAACTCTAAAAGTTCTTTAGAGGTAATTGAATGAAATTTTTTTTTAGAGTACCTGGTGGTCTAGTGGAGTTGAGGCAGGGACGTCCGAGGTGTCCTCCTTCTTCAGTGGCATTTCGCAAATGACGCATGCTTTTGTTGCTTCCAGGCTTGACATGAACGCTGCATCTGACATCATCACATTTGGCATGGAATTTGACAACGGACAATAACTCACTGCCTACTACTCAATGTAGGTCTATTTTCTGGGTGCGAGTTCTAGTGTTTCTGATCTGTTCTTGACCCTGCTGTCTTTGACCAAGTCTAGTTTGCTGCCTGTCCTGAACTTTTCTTTTTGTACTGACTATTCTCTTAGATCCTGTTTTGATACTATGATATTGGTGTATTGACCCAACTTGTGACCTCGACTACGCTCTCATCTACTAATTGTGTACTGCACTGCCTGTTTGATTTTGAATCGGTCTGTCTCTTGACTATGCTCCTCGTTCTCCATTCCTAGGGTGAATGTATGGTTAACTTGCCTGCCCAGAACTCTCTCCTTGGTCCTCTGATGTTAAGTCCTGCTGTTCCCTTGCCTGCCCACAACTCTCTCTTTGGTCCTCTCATGTTCAGACCTGGTGGCATCCAAGTAGCGAAGGGCTCCTCCCAAAAAGAAAGGCGGCTGTTATGGGCAGAAGAGTGAGCCACAACCAGGATCCTGGGGGTTGTTCTCGTTTTGGGATTCCGTACGTAACATAAATTGGTGCTCATACTTGTATCATTGAGTGACTGTAAAAATCTGATTTTACAACAAGCAAATAGAATAAACACAGCTTCAGTCATGATAAAATGAAAGAATCCAATAACCTCCAAAATGCCACTTCCATAATGTCACATCAGTATAGAAGGGAACCTAAACTTGGGGTATGGCATGGAAAACAGTAATCCATTTGACCCTGACCAAGGCACTCTCTTCATCTCTGATTTATTAAAATGTACGCTTTTCTGCAATTCAAAAGGTATCACAATTGCAACCATTTTTATAACATTTTTCCAAATGCACATTTTTTTTTAAAAAAAAAAAATTCATCCAATGAAAACACTCAAAACTTAGGCTTCTGTAGAAGTCATTTAATTTTAAAATTCAAGCTATTTTAAAATTTGAGCTTTTGGAGAAAAAAAAATTAAGACTTGAAAATGAATAGCAGAATGTGATTATCATGTGATCCCATTTTTGTCAAGGGATAAATGCAGTCAAGGTTTGATTATTTGAGCCTTTTGATAAATATGCTGTCAATAGTGATGGGCTAATCTGACCCATTTTGCCGAAAAAACGGTCTATGGGCAACAAAATTGTTTTAGTCAACAAATTTTTGCTGCTCAATAAATTTATTCAGCAATTCTATGGGCATCATTTTCGCTGCATAACTTGGTAAACATTTTCAGTCATCACTAGCTGGCAATTGAGAAAACACTATGTTTGAGTTAATCCAGGTTCGTTTTTTTTAAATTTGAAAAAAATTTAAATTCATAATTAAAAAAAAATCTAAAATATGGTGTTAATGTTGTGTTGTAAAGGTTTATAAGAATAGAAACATGGACATTAGTAATAAGGTGGCACATAGTGGAAAAAACTTGCAGTCAGACACAATCACTATTCAGCATCTGCTTCACCTTGTTGCAATGATCTTTTTCTCTTTCTCTCGGCTCATGCTTAATTTTTCCTGCTGGAAGAATACTGCCGATTGGCAGTGGCATCTGTTTCCTGAATACTCTGTTTATCACTGGTCTGTGTGAAGATCACAATTTCATTGGCAGGACCTGAAAGTTTTTTTTAATTCTAAACAATGTTAAAATGCATTTGGACATCCAAAAGCATCATCATTTCCATCACATGTTTCTTAGCATGTGACGTGATGCTTTTATTCTTTTAATAACCTCTGCCAACTGTCTGAAACACAATACAGTAAGTTTTATAAGCAGAAAAGGGAAAAACTGTTTCCCCACAATGTGGCATCCTTAATTGGGCTCCAAATCGTCATGGGAATTTACATAATTGACCTCATTATCTGTCACGTCCCCTGGCATGGACTGGTAGTCATTATGAGATCATTAGAAAAGCTGTTGTAATAGGGTCAGAAGGCCAATGGGCTGCATTTTAATCACTGAAAAAGTGACTAGTGATAAGGCCTTAGGGTGAATCCATTGAATCAGGTATAGGATTGTTTTAATGACCAGACTTGCAGAAGCCAGTAACTGCGCCTCAAAGAACAGCAGAATCATAGTGATAAGGTTGCACCAAACATATCATTAGTCTCCCTGCTGCAGCTACATTCATAATCACTCAGGTAAATGTTGTTATTGTTGCTGCAACTGGAATTGTATCACTTAATTGATGGAGAACTGGGTTAAAGTCTGCATTAAAAAAAAACCTCTTTACAACTATTATATTTTGTTATTCTTAATAGTCAATAAGGAATAATAACATAGTATTAGAGCTTAAAGGGATACTGTCATGGGAAAAAATTTTTTTTCAAAATGAATCAATTATTAGTGCTGCTCCAGCAGAATTCTGCACTGAAATCCATTTCTCAAAAGAGCAAACAGATTTTTTTTATATTCAATTTTGAAATCTGACATGGGGCTAGACATATTGTCAATTTCCCAGCTGCCCCAAGTCATGTGACTTGTGCTCTGATAAACTTCAATCACTCTTTACTGCTGTACTGCAAGTTGGAGTGATATCACCCCCCTCCCTTTTCCCCCCCAGCAGCCAAACAAAAGAACAATGGGAAGGTAACGAGATAACAGCTCCCTAACACAAGATAGCTGCCTGGTATAACTAAGAACAACACTCAATAGTAAAAACCCATGTCCCACTGAGACTCCTTAAATTACATTGAGAAGGAAAAACAGCAGCCTGCCAGAAAGCAATTCTCTCCTAAAGTGCAGGCACAAGTCACATGACCTGGGGCAGCTGGGAAATTGACAAAATGTCTAGCCCCATGTCAGATTTCAAAACTGAATATAACAAAATCTGTTTGCTCTTTTTAAAAATGGATTCCAGTGCAGAATTCTGCTGGAGCAGCACTATTAACTGATGCGTTTTGAAAAAAACATGTTTTCCCATGACAGTATCCCTTTAAATTAAGATACAGATCCATCAAGGACAGCAATTCTTCCTTGGCTTTCAGAAACAAAGAAAAACCAACAAATCCCTGAGACGTCTTCAATTTGTTCAGAATAAGAGAGATTGTTTTTTTCTGATTGAATAAAAATTATACAACAAAATGTGGACGTGTGAAATGTAAAGGTTTTAGTAGTGGGTGCGGAATGTAGAAGTTCGGTAGCCCTTTCAAAAATATCTTGGGGCTAGTAACTTTTATTTAAAGAAACAGTAACATCAAAACATGAAAGTGTTTTAAAGTAATAAAAATCTAATGCAGTGTTGCCCTACACTGGTATGTTTGCTTCAGAAACACTACATTTGTTTATATAAATAAGTTGTTGTTTAGCCATGTGGGCAGCTATTCAAAGGATAAAAGGCCCAGGTTACAAAGCAGATAGCAGATAAGCTGTGTATAACATAATGGTGTTTATTTGTTATCCACTATTTGACCTGTGCCATATAGGCTTTTTTCAATTCCCACTATTGCTACATAGCAGCTTGTTTAAATAAACTATAGTAGAGTTTCTGAAGCAAAGACACCAGTTTTACCAGCGCAGGACAACAGTACATGATATTTTCATTATATATTATATTTTCAACCATCAGCCAAGATAGATATATAGATAGATAGATAATAGATAGATAGATAGATAGATAGAAGATAGATAGATAGATAGATAGATAGATAGATAGATAGATAGATAGATAGAGAGATAGAGAGATAGAGAGATAAATAGATGATAGATTAGATAGATAGATAGATAGATAGATAGATAGATAGATAGATAGATAGATAGATAGATGATAGATAGATAGATAGAGAGATAGAGAGATAGAGAGATAGAGAGATAGATAGATGATAGATTAGATAGATAGATAGATAGATAGATAGATAGATAGATAGATAGATAGATAGATAGATAGATAGATAGATAGATAGATAGATAGATAGATAGATTAGATAGATAGATAGATAGAGAGATAGAGTGATAGATTAGATAGATAGATAGATAGAGAGATAGATAGATAGATAGATATATAGATAGATAGATAGATAGATAGATAGATAGATAGATAGATAGATAGATAGATAGATAGATAGATGATAGATTAGATAGATGATAGATAGATAGATAGATAGATAGATAGATAGATAGATAGATAGCAATACCCTTCAAGGTTCATATTTTTTTATTCCATGAATAATTAGGAAGTCTAATTTGTTATTCATTACTTATCTTGCTTTCATCCTTTCAGTCATATTGTCACTATTGCTTGTAATCTACAAATTTATGCGAAATAGTGAAATTTTACATCAGGTTTCGCCGTGGAAAAGATACCCATAGACTCCAATGGGAGAAAGAATTCTCACACATCAAAAATGCATTTGGGAACACAGTTTCGCTAATTTTCAGTGAAGGGAAAACGGGTCACATTAGCCCATCACTAGTGGGAAACGGTAGCATTTCTGATTCCAAGCGAGTGCCACAGCTAAATCCTCTCACATGCTGGAGCCTATGGTGAATTATTCATTGTATATTTGGAGACTTTTGTTGCGTCAATAAAACATTACGGTTTAGTAAATAAAAACAAAAAGTTGAAAAGTCTACTTAACAAAAACTTTAAATGTCAGAATACTTTTTCATTGAATTAAGTTACTCATTTTCCAGGTTCTCATTTATGAGAACCTACCCCAAAGTTTCAATTGTTTTTTTTTTCAGCATTTTCGCCAAAGCATGTTTGTTACTCCAGTCTTAAAAGTACATATTGCAAGTATTCCTGCGAGCTTTCTGAAATCTCTTAAATCATTTGTTTCATTTCACGTTCATAAACACAATGGATCCATATAGGAAGTTGACTGTTGAGACAAAGAGGGTTTTTTTTTTCTTGCTCTTGCTCAGCAAGTAACACCAAAATAACCCAATACATATCTAGAATATATGTTTTAAATGCTGCAATATTTACTTACTATTATTTAATTGGGTAAAAACAGCCATACAGGTTATCTTTGGTTATTTCTGCAACTACTTTTCTTCTTTAGTTTTTTCTACAATAAGCTGAATTTCTCTGACAAGTATATCATAAACGTCTTGCTGTGGAGCTGATATATAATAATGTATGGCAGGTAGACAGGTAGACAGATAGATAAATGCCAGAGTAAGGAAGAAGCAGGTGCTAGTTTTCCATCTCAGAATTATCTCGCCACAGGTTGGGACAAGTAGGCGAGGAATTGTGTTGACAAGTGCTGACTTGTTAGTTGGCCCTTTGCTTTCTGCATATATTATTCATCTCATTATATCTTTTTCCACATATACTTCTGATGACAGGAGTGTGATTGTTAAAAGAACACTGAAGATAGGCTTTAAAGTGATTCATCCATATACATTTTGCCATTTATGATATAGCAACCTTTTGCACATACGTTGCCTGTGAAGGCATTAAAATGTTAACCCGTTCATTGAGAGAACCATTGTTGGTTGAAAGGCTTCATCATAAATAATCCATTATAAACATATAATACTACATAAAACATACTGTATATCAACAATATCACGGGTATAAATTAAAACAAAAACAACAATTATAGAAAAATAAAGGAATAGGGTACACATTGGCCTTAGAAAGTGTTTATTCCAATTTTTAGCCTTAAGAAGGTATCTCCAAATCTAGAACTAGTAACTAGAATTCTATAATCAGCAACCTCATATGGTGCCTCTTCAATAAAAAGAATGTCAAATTTTCACTTTCACAAATTTTCCTGTGGTTTCACAAAATTTTCAGAGAAACAAATGGGAAAAAATCACTTAATTTTTCAGGATTCATTGAGATCTGGCATTGTGCCGAGAGACTGGCGAATTGCTAATGTGGTGCCTCTATTCAAAAAAGGATCCCGTTCTCAGCCTCAAAACTATAGGCCAGTTAGTCTGACGTCAGTATTAGGAAAGCTTTTCGAAGGGTTAATAAAGGATAAGATACTGGACTTCATAGCAAATCATAATACTATGAGTTTGTGCCAGCATGGTTTTATGCGTAATAGATCTTGCCAGACTAACTTAATTTCTTTTTACGAGAATGTAAGTAGAGACCTCGATTCTGGGATGGCAGTGGATGTGATTTACTTAGACTTTGCTAAAGCATTTGATACAGTGCCACACAAAAGGTTACTGGTTAAATTAAGGAATGTTGGCCTGGAACATAGTATTTGTACCTGGATAGCGAACTGGCTAAAAGATAGACTACAAAGAGTGGTGGTAAATGGAACATTTTCTAATTGGACCAGTGTTGTTAGTGGAGTACCACAGGGCTCTGTACTAGGTCCCTTGCTTTTCAACTTGTTTATTAATGACCTGGAGGTGGGCATTGAAAGTACTGTTTCTATTTTTGCAGATGATACTAAATTGTGCAGAACTATAGGTTCCATGCAGGATGCTGCCACTTTGCAAAGTGATCTGTCTAAACTGGAAAACTGGGCAGCAAACTGGAAAATGAGGTTCAATGTTGATAAATGCAAGGTTATGCACTTTGGCAAAAATAATATAAATGCAAGTTATACACTAAATGGCAATGTGTTGGGAGTTTCCTTAAATGAAAAGGATCTAGGGGTCTTTGTAGATAACACGTTGTCTAATTCTGGGCAGTGTCATTCTGTGGCTACTAAAGCAAATAAAGTTCTGTCTTGCATAAAAAAGGGCATTAACTCAAGGGATGAAAACATAATTTTGCCTCTTTATAGGTCCCTGGTAAGGCCTCATCTGGAGTATGCAGTTCAGTTTTGGACTCCAGTCCTTAAGAGGGATATAAATGAGCTGGAGAGAGTGCAGAGACGTGCAACTAAATTGGTTAGAGGGACGGAAGACTTAAATTATGAGGGTAGACTGTTAAGGTTGGGGTTGTTTTCTCTGGAAAAAAGGCGCTTGCGAGGGGACATGATTACACTTTACAAGTACATTAGAGGACATTATAGACAAATGGCAGGGGACCTTTTTACCCATGGATCACCGTACCAGAGGCCACCCCTTTAGACTAGAAGAAAAGAACTTTAATTTGAAGCAACGTAGAGGTTTCTTCACAGTCAGGACAGTGAGGTTGTGGAATGCACTGCCGGGTGATGTTGTGATGGCTGATTCAGTTAATGCCTTTAAGAATGGCTTGGATGATTTTTTGGACAGACATAATATTAAAGGCTATTGTGATACTAAACTCTATAGTTAGTATAGATATGGGTATATAGAATTTTAATTAAAAGTAGGGAGGGGTGTGTGTATGGATGCTGGGTTTTCATTTGGAGTGGTTGAACTTGATGGACTTTGTCTTTTTTCAACCCAATTTAACTATGTAACTATGTAACTCATCATTGATCAGCTACTGTTTTATGAACTGTTTATGAAATTGCTTTCGAACAGATGTTAAAACAGTTTTGAGTCCAGCAACATTCTTAGTAGGGACTGAAGCAGTTGTGACATACTAACTACCAATATATAAAAATGATAAGAAATTTATAGAGTTGGTAACCAGAATTACTGAGGTGATCCTGGTAAACGTGGGGTAGATGGGGGAAAGCATATTTATTTTACAATGTAAAATTATTGGAAAAAATGGTACAAAATGAAAAAAACTAAGATAATGAAATCAGCAATTGTGTTTTGCTATTTTAAACAATAAGTTTTGCAAAGAAAAATTACCTATTTAACAATCTTACAGATCATACCAACCTCTTGATCTAAATTTTGTCTGAAATGCTAATGATTATGTATGACAAACACCTGTGTAATGTAGTTTTTGATCCTTTATCTGACTTCAGCATCTGAAAGTATACAAATTTAATTGACAAGAGTGTTTAAAATGATTTCTAAATAAGTATTTTTTTTAATAATTTGTGTCAGCAGAACATTTACCATGCTTGTATAACATAGTAGGATTTTCAAATTGTATTTTACCATTTATTTTAAAGCAAGCTGAAAATTGGGCATAACATTTAAGGGAAATGAACTGATCCCTAAAAAGATTTATTTATTTACAGTTGCTAGTTATGAAATACTGACTAGGGTCTTAGTGAAACCAAAATACTGGCATACTGTAAATGATTGTTAATTAAAAAAATTACAAATGTCTCCAAATAACTGTGGAGGTATAAAAGTTCAGATTGCCAAAATGTAAATTAAAAATTAGTGATGAGCGAATAGATTCACCTGGCATGAATTTGCGGCGAATAAAATCGCAATCGCAAATAAAATCGCAAATCTCCCGTGAAAATTCACCGGCGTGAATTTCCAATTTTAATTTTTTCGTGAAAATGACAGATTTTCGTGCTTTTTTCAGTGAAAACCTTCAAATTTCACGATTTTTGAGTGAAATTCTTCAAATTTCATGATTTTTTTATGAAAACCTTCAAATTTCAAAATTTTTGAGTGAAAACGTTTGAATTTCACAAATTTTTCACGAACTTTCCAATTCCACAATTTTTCAACTACATGCTTCGTTTCGCAAATTTTGCAGAAAATTAGCGAATTTTTCGGCGAAGCGAAATGGGACAAATTCGCCCATCACTATTAAAAATAGTTTTAAGTGTGATTATATTTTAATTCTTAACACAAAATTACGTTGTTGGGCAGACACATATTGCAATTAGGGATAACATACATACATAATATACAAAAACTAGTTAATGTTCATTGCTGCTTTTTCTATCCACACAGGCATTTGAAACTTAATGGGTATTATCATAGTATTGACTATTATATGATGGACATCATTACCTGGGAATAATATGTGTGAGTCTTAAATATCAATAAACAGTTATGTGGAATAGAATAATCAATGCACCATGCCAATTCCGTGAGTCTGATTCATTGATTATTAACAAAGGTCTTACTGAAGGTTTTAGCTCTTGTGAATTTCAGTTGTGATGTAAATAGAGCTATTTTATGCCAATTTCAAGGTTAGAAAGAGCAGTTGCATTTTGTAATGTCCCAACTGTCCTACCAGGATTGACAACCTTGAAGTTCTATTTCCATAAATTGAATGCTTTGACACTAGAGTAGGCACTTACATTGCATGATTTGCTGATCCCAGATTGCTCTATTTTCTGCATAGTATATGTACAGGTAACTTTAATTATTCATTGGCAACCAGTAATTAACCTCCAGGTTAATGGTTAAAAGGCTTTCAAAAAGTGATTACTTTTACGAAGATGTTTCTGAAAGTCATTGTGCATGAGAGGAATATTACTGAAGCCATAGTCTTATCCAAAGTGTTTATTCCGTATATATGTATTGAAAGTCATTGTACTGTATCTCTTAGAGGCACATTTATCGAGGGTCAAATTTCAAATTCAGTTTTTTTTAAATTACCCTAAATTCCCATAAATTTGAAATGTAACCAATTGAGATTTAATGAAAAGACCCGAAAGCTGGATCAAACTCAATTTGAGTTTTTCTCCGAAAAAAACTTGAATGTCAGGAAGGCTGCAAACATCTCCAAATTGATCCCTGGACCTCTCCCATTGACTTAAACAGCAATTTGGCAGGTTTTAGGTGGTAACTAGTCTAATTCAAATTCTTAGAGGGCCAGAGTATGCTAAATCTCGAAAATTAAATTACATTTTTTTTAAACTTGAAACTAATTTGGATAACTCCCTAGTCAAATTTGACAGCTTTGACCATATATTTTTTTTTGAAAATTTGAATTTGAATTTGAATATTCAATTTGACCCTTGATAAATCTGCCCAATAGTGAACTAAGGTACCAGAAGACAGATATTAATGTCTCTCAAACTATTTTTCCAAAAAGATGTCTTTCCATGAATTAACTTGAAATTTTCAGTTTACCGTAACAGTTAAATCAATGTCTCATGAAACTTTTACACAGGATTAAGAAAATAAAATTAAAATAAAATCCAAAAAATAAAATCAGAAATGTTTTTACTCAAAATGAATAAATACATTTAAAAAAAAAGTGGAAAAGCTAGAAAAAAATAAAGTAAAACATCAACTTGAAAATAGCGATGAGCGAATTTTTTCACCAGGCATGGCGAAACGCAGCATTTTCTCCATACAAAATTGTTGCAGAAACAAAAAAGTTGCCAAAAGAAAAACACTGATTGACTTTAATGCATTTGGAGTGAGAAAAATTAGTTGCATGCGTAAAAAATTGGCACGCATAAAAATGTCTATCAACTTCTATACGTTTCATGACTTTTTTGTTGTTTCAATTTCGTCAATCAGCCAAGCAAAACGGGTCAGATTCGCTCATCACTACTTGAAAATGAATGCAATTGCCTCAACCCTATAATGAACACACTAGATGGATAAACCAAATATTTTGTACTGTCAAGCAACCTATTTCTATTAGAATCTTTTTATTTCCCTGTACTGTACATGGTTTAGTCCAAAGCCATAATCTTTAAAATAACCAATGTTCTGAAAGCTGTAATTGATATTAGAAACATCAAGGGCTTTTAACAGCTAAGCTGTATTACATTAATGGCCTGTCATTATGAAAGGACCAGTGGTTATTAACATAAAATACGCATACCTTGATGTGCACCGAAAAAGGGAAATTTGTTAAAGTTGCTACAGAAAATCCATTGGTTCTACAGAAATAAAGAGGAAGGAGAGGACAAAATAATACATTAAATATGACATGTTGTTAATCACTTTACTAGAGTTTTAAAAGCTAAGTCAATATAAATATTTATGAGGGGATATATATAATATGGTATTAAAATTAGCAGCAGGCACAATCTGTAATAAAAGTAATCTCCCTCATGATCCATATAAAAATTGTTGTTTTTTTTTTAGTTCAAACTCATGTCAAATTATAAAAAAGGTCATGTAAAGAATCACTTGACATCCAGTGATGTAGATTTTTCTTATATCCTACCTAGCATTGATTTTGATAAAAACATATAAAAGAAAATAGAAAAATAAACCAAGAAATACTAACTATGATCTTGAGGCAACAGACCAACAATACTGATGCAGCAATAAACTAACTATATCCGATTACGGTTACATTATAACAAGGAAAGAAATACAACATTACAGGGCCTTATTTATCAAAATCAAATTGTTTCTATTTAAATAAAAATGTCCAACCAAACTAGAATCCAATATTGAACCTTATTTATTATTAAAAAGACACAATTTAATCGGATTGGGGACAAACATGAAAAAATCGAGCAAAAATCCAAATCATAAGACCGAGCAGAAATCTATTCTATATTATGTATTTTCATGTTGAAAGATGTTCTTAAAAGACTGTGAGAATGGTTGATTCCATCTTAAAATTATAGAGCACTTGGGGCCAAATTTGTTTTTGAGGGTCAGAAAACCAAAGGGCAGATATCAAGGGGCAACAGTAACTTGTAGTCCTAATAGCCTATTCATAATATAATATATTTTTCTATATATATAGACTTTTCTAAGTTACATGGAACAGTGGATCAGTAAGCCAGTAAGGGCATATGCAAAGGGGTAAAAGTAAGCAACCACCGCTTCAATACACATTTGGAGAAGCTTATGGAAAAAACAAACCATGATTATCCATGAATTCCATTTATGTAACAGATTCTTTGCCAGTCTCCCACCTTGAATGTGGCTAAACGTTTTTTGGGGAAAGACCTTCAAACATTCTTCAGTTAGATATATTGACAGAAATAAGTCAGCAGCAAATCACAGAGCCTTCAAAGCTCATTGAATAGACTCAACAGTATTTGAGTTTAACACATATTTGAAAAGAGGAACAAAAGGAGGTTACTGATATACTGATGGTTTCTTGAGCCTAGTCTATATATCTTTGTATAGTTCAAATTTGGACACCTGAAGATGATGTTACCCTAACTTACAGGACAATCATCAGCCCTATAGGAAGCTGACTTTTAAAACCATTTTATGTATTATATGTGTAATTACTAATGGGTATTTGAGACTGGAGACTGTTGCCATGCATAATAATTACAAACACAAAAATATAGTAGCTGTAACTAGGGATAAGCAAATTTGACCCGTTTCGTTTCGCACAAAAATTGGCGCTGACGAAATGGCGCGGACACCTGTTAATTCTATGGGTGGCAAATAAAAATTCTCGTGCAGCGGAATTTTTTTGCCGCGCATTTTTTTTTGGTGCACTACACCATACAAGTCTATGGGGGTCATTTCTTTGGCGAAACAAGGTGAAAAAATTCTGTAACTTATCTTAATGCAGCAGTACATTTTGCTTACTAGACATGCTTTAGTCTGGCTGTAGAATTGGCATGCAAATTCATATGCATACATACATCAGGCTTTAGATGGTAATCAGTTAAATGTAGTACAGGTATGGGACCTATTATCCAGAATGCGCAGGACCTGGGGCTTTCTGTAATTTGGATCTTCATACCTTAAGTCTGCTAGAAAACCAATTAAACATTAAATAAACCCAATAGGCTGGTTTTGCTTCCAATAAGGATTAAATATATCTTAGCTGGGATCAAGTACAAGGTACAAGGAAATATTTTTTAAAATGTTGGATTATTTGATTACAATGAAATCTTTATCAGATGTCCATACTGTAATTCAGAGCTTTCTGTATTACGGGTTCCTGGATAATGGATCTCATACCTGTACCACATTCAAGTGTTCCTTTTATTTTTAACATTTAAGGGGCAACTTCATGTTTAAAAAAGTTTACCCTTATATTTGTCTAATTAGAAATCTTAAATCGTATTTTCCTTTTAATCCCAATCAGCTTCTAAGCAGGTGTTACTAGCTCAGTTTTAGCAGTGAATAAGATTACGTTCTCTATTGGATTAGGTGACCAATAGCGATTAGTGAATCTGCCCCCTTCCACTTTAGCCAAAAATATGTGAAATTAAAGTCTATTTGCAACTTTTTTGCCACAGCAAATTTTTGTAGCAAAATATAGTGTGGGCATTTTTTTCTCAAGTTTTTTCTCACTTCAAGTGTATTGTCAATGGTAGTTTTTTTTCTATAGTATTTTCTCACTCCAAATGAATTGAAGTTAATTGGCAGGGGTTATTTTCTCAGCAAATTTTTGTTGCAGTTTTGCAAAAAAATTCAGAGTGCTGAATTTGAGGAGAGAAAAAATTTGCTCATCACCGAGCAAAAAATGAAGGGAAAACTCTCAAAGCTCATTACATTTTTTTAGAATCTATACAGAGAGGTACCACAATACAGTACCACTAAACGAATTCCCCTGTACTAAGTGCAGCCCCTTAAGTTTGCTCATAACCCGTTAAGAGAGTTCCCCATAACTATGTACAGAGCACAATTTATCAGGACAATGATTCAGTTGTGATTCATCTTGATCAACAGTTAGGAATCAGTGATGGGCAAATCTAAACTGTTTAGGTTCACCAAAAATTTCAGAATAGATGAAAATTCACCAAAATGCATTGAAGTCTATGGGTGTCAAATTTTTTTTTTTTTTTGGACTGTGATGTGGCGCGTCAAATTTTTTTTTTGTTGGTCCACAATTTTTTTTAACCATTGGAATCTATGGGCATCATTTTTGCGGCAAAACTTGGGGTAACATTTTTCTCATCACTATTAGGAAGCCATTTTGAACAGCAACTGTGCAATATAGTTTCTGTGCCACAAACTTGAGTTTCCCATTGATTTGCCTGTAGAAATGTAAAATCATTTGTTCTGTCCCGTAGATTCTTCCATGTCAGCTCCATAGAATCTACAACCTGAAAGAGTTACTATTGAATATTAGCCTTCTTTTTCTCTAGATATCTAGCCCACAACTGACTAATTTAAAAAATAAACACGTTTATTGAGTTATGCCGCTTCCTTGGCATCTACATTTTTCTTTTTTAGACTTCTTCCTTTTCCTCGAACATTAATGTTGTGTGTGACGTTAGCTTTCCTGATTCATTCTATTATTCATAGCTTTCTGGAGAGATTTATAATTGGGTTGTGACTTACTTTCCTGGATCAAGTGAGTTACTCACACATGTACTGTTAGTTACTGAGCTATAAATTAATCACAGCCAGTCTTTGGATGTATTGGTAATTATTTAGCTGTTTACCTGGATTCTTGGGTTTTAGAAGTCAGTGACAGTTTATTTTTATCACAGTCTCTGCAATATGTGTATTCTTTATTAAAGGAATTGTTCAGTGTAAAAATAAAAACTGGGTAAATAGATAGGTTGTGCAAAATAAAACATGTTTCTAATATAGTTAGTTAGCCAAAAATGTAATGTATAAAGGCTGGAGTGATTTGATGTATAACAAGTCAGTCAGTCAGACTTCCTGCTTTTCAGCTCTCTTGGTTTACACTGACTGGTTACCATGGCTACCAGGCAGTAACCAATCAGAGACTTGAGGGGGAGCCACATGGGTCATATCTGTTGCTTTTGAATCTGAGCTGAATGCTGAGGATCAATTACAAACTCACTGAACAGAAATGTACCATGTGGCCCCCCTTCAAGTCGCTGACTAACTCAGAGTTATAGAGCTGAAAAGCAGGAAGTTGGATTCTGGCTGTTTTATTAGACATCTGTTCACTCCAGCCTTTATATATTACATATTTGACTAACTAACTATATTAGAAACATTTTTTATTTTGCACAGCCTATCTATTTACACAGTTTTTATTTTCACACTGAACTATTCCTTTAAGCCTTTTATTATGACGCTTAGGGGCTGATTCACTAACTAAGAGTGAAGGATTCGAAGTTAAAAAAACTTCGAATTTCTAAGTTTTTTTTGGGCTACTTCGACCATCGAATGGGCTACTTCGACCTTCGACTACGACTATCGAAGGATTCGAAGTAAAAATCGTTCGACTATTCGACCATTTGATAGTCGAAGTACTGTCTCTTTAAAAAAAACTTTGACCCCCTAGTTCACCATCTAAAAGCTACCGAAGTCAATGTTAGCCTATGGGGAAGGTCCCCATAGGCTTGGCTAACTTTTTTTGATCGAAGGATATTCCTTCGATTGTTGGATTTAAATCCTTCGAATCGTTCGATTCGAAGGATTTAATCGTTCGACCGAAGGAATTATCCTTCGATCGTTCGATCGAACTATCTGCGTTAAATCCTTCAACTTCGATATTCGAAGTCGAAGGATTTCAATTCCTAGTCAAATATCAACCCTTAGTGAATCGGCCCCTCAGTGTAGCTATGGCCTCATTCATTATTAAAAAACAGGGTATGGACAACTCTTTGGGCCCACTCACTGTGTAGGCAGCACTGTCTGCATTTTTCAGAGTCACATTCAGATGTAGTCAGGGGCGTAACTATAGAGGAAGCAGACCCTGCGGCTGCAGGGGGCCCAGGAGGTATAGGGGCCCCATGGGCCCTAATTCATATACAATTTCAATAAATATTGGAGAAACAAGTCAACCCCAAAACATTTTGGGGGCCTGAAAAATAATTTGCTGAGGGGCCTAGTAATATCTAGTTACGCCACTGGATGTAGTGGTTAGCATGCTGGAAGTCACCTAGTTCTTATGTCATGCTTCGCAGACCTGGAGACCAACTGGCACAAAATTGTGTGTCCTTTAATGCCATTTAACATTTGCATATTTCACAACTGTGAATTCTCCCTATAGTGTTTATCTTACTGAATGTAATATGATGTGATGTTCCATCTCCCATAGAAGTGTCTAGATTCTAGTATAAAGAGAAGTCTAGGAATCTATAGTTGATGGAAAGCTTATAGGAAAGCTAAATCCTAAAAAAGCATATGGCCAGAAATGTAGTATTTTATATACTAAGCAGAAATGTTCAGAAACCCTATACCGGTAATGATCCAGGCCTTCAAATATGCCCCTAGGAGCTCTCCATCTTGGTTCATGTTCTAGGCCAATAATCCCCAACCAGTGGCTCACAAAAAAATATGTTGCTTGTCAACACTTTGGATGTTGTTCCCAGTTGCCCCAAAGCAGGTGCTTATTTTTGAATTACTGGCTTGGAGGCAAGTTTTGGTTGTACATTTATTCTAGGCCATCTTCTGCGATCAGTGGCACTGCACATGATCATTGTGCTTTGAGCTGCTGCTGAGAAATTTAGAGGTTACAAAAATTAACCATTGGGAAAATGAGGTTCATCTGTCATAAAATGCAGATATATATCATGAATTTTATTGTGAAGATATACTGATAGGTAGTCATGACATGACATGAGCTTCAGAATTGACGTGGGTGTTGTTGATAAATTTGCAGATTAAAGATCGCTCGCCTTAGTGAAAATTTGCGAAACATTGAACTTTTCTGCTAATGAATCGTCCTATACCCCATTTAGTAAATAGGCAATGTTGTGGCGAATTGACTTTATGGTGATTTTTCGCTTAACATCCACAATTCATCCTTTAGTAAATGTGCCCCATGGATGGGACACTCTTGATCAATCATCTACAGTCACAGTTGACATTTCCTCTTTACACTGGGGCAGAAATAAAAGTTTGTGTCCAACCTCTTTGTAAGTTGATCCTCAATATCATCCAGTCTGGCCTAGAGAAGGGACTTAAGTTTCAGGCATCTTCCAGATGACCTTATCAGGTGTCAGATGGTCCTCGCATTTTACACAATAATGTTTTTTTTTTTCTCAGATGCCTAAAACTAGTGCACCTGGGAATGTATGATCTTGCAAGATTGGAAAATGAATGATTTAAGAAAAGAGGCATTTTAAGTGCATAAACATATAAGAGGCCTGTTAACCAGAATGCACTGGACCTGGGATACACCGGATAATGGATATTTCCATGATTTAGCTCTTCATACCTTAAGAAACAGTAATACCAACAGCTGAAAGTGTATCAAAGTAATTAAAATACAGTATAATGTAAAATTTGTGTGTTTGCTTCAGAAAGACTACTGTAGTTTATATAAACAAAGCTAGTGTGTAGCCACGGGGGCAGTAATTAAAGCTGGAAAAAAGAGAAAAGGTTGCATAGCAGGTAACAGATAAAATACCATTGCATTCTACAGGGTTTATCTGCTATGTAACCTGTGCCTTTTTTCCAACTTGAATGGCTGTCCCATGGGCTACATAGCAGTTTATTTATATAAAAATAGCATTTTTTAAGCAAACAGTCAGTTTCACCAGTGATGGGTCATAGTTAGTGATGGGCGAATTTGCACGATTTGCGGTCGGCGAAAAAATTCGCGAAACGCCCTTAAAAATTCTCCGGCGTCAAAAACATTTTGGAAAAAAACAGACGTAGAAAACGGATGCCGGCGCCGTTTCACAAATTTTTCGCCGTTTTGCGAATTTCGGCGAAGCGAAACTGCGCAAATTCGCCCATCACTAGCTATAGTATATTATATATTAATTACTTTAAAACACTTTCATTTTTTAATGTTACTGTTCCTTTAAGTCTACTGGGAAATCATTCATGTAAACATTAAATAAACTCAATAAATTGGTTTTACTTCCTATGAGGATTAATTATATCCTAGTTTGGATCAAGTACAAGATACTGTTTTATTATTACACAGAAAAAGAAAATAATTTTTAACATTTTGGATTATTTGATTATAATTGATTATAATCTGTAATCCTTGACAATGGGATTACTAACACATAATGGCAGTGTAGTTATATGTAAATTCCAAAATGAAGAGATAGAAAAGTACAATTTTAATACTAATTTTAATACTATTTAAATAGTCAAATGTTTAGCTTTATGGTCTACCTACAATGGTCAACGTTCTGCTATAAAATATTAGTTTAATCACATTTCACTGCACGATCTAATAGAGTAGAATATCACACTCAATAACTACAGTCTCTACAACATTATTTATAATCATAAAACAACTAATGACATTTGTTTTTATGAAGGAATGTTGACCAGAGAGATATTCCAAAGAGTAATGGCTGAATGTTTTTACAGAGACAGATTATTATCTTAGTGAAAGGTGTCTAATGGTCAACCAGGGTTCATAGCACAACCCAATATGTTGCTTAAAATGTGTTATTAGTTAAAGGAATCTATTGAATATATTAACTTGAATCTATGACATATGTTCATTTGGGTGTTTCATTCTTCTTATTGATTATACTTTACAGTATCTGGACTCTCATGGCGTGAGGCTATAGATTTGAGTGTATTTGAGTATTTCCTGTACAGTTATGGGACTTGTTATCCAAAATGCTCGGGACCTGGGGTTTTCCGGATAATGGATAGTTGGATCTTCATACTGTAAGTCTACTAGAATATCATGTAAACATGAAATAAACCCAATAGGCTGGTTTTGCTTCCAATAAGGATTAATTATATCTTAGTTGGGATCAAGTACAAGTTACTGTTTTAATATTACACAGAAAAAGGAGACAATTTTTTATTTTTTTTTTAAAAAGTGTATTATCTGGATAAATAGAGTCTCTGGGGCAAATTCACTAAGCGCCGAAGCGCCGAACGCTAGCGTTAATTCGCTAGTGTTTGGCATTTTCGTTACTGCGCAAATTCACTAACGAACGCTGGCGTAGTTTCGCTAGTGTTACTTCGCACCCTTACGCCAGGCGAATTTTCGCTAGCGACGTAACTACGCAAATTCACTAACTTGCGCAGTGTACTGAACGCTACCTTTTACACCAGACTTCCTTCGCCACCTCAGACCTGGCGAAGAGCAATAGAGTAGATAGGGATTGCTTCAAAAAAAGTCAAAAATTTTTCTAAGTCCCAAAAAACGCTGGCGTGTTTTCTACATTATGGGTGATAGGCTGAAAAAGATTGAACATTTTTTTGGGGCTCCCCTCCTTCCCCCCTACATTTCCTGACTCATGGCACCTTAACTATACAGTGGGCACATGTGTAGGGCAAAATAACACTTTTATTTGATGATTTGAAGGTTTTCTTGGCATTTGTAGTGCTGATACGTATTCCTCCATTGAAATTTGAATTTGGCGCCGTATGCAAATTAGCCTTCGCTAGCGTAACTTCGCTTTACATAGCGAATAAACGCTAGCGCAACTTCGCAACCTTACGCTACCCCTGAGCGCAACTTCGGATTTTAGTGAATTTGCGGAGCGCTGGCGAAACTGCGGCGAAGTTGCCTATGGGAGACTATCTTTTTTTCTAGATAACGGGTTTCTGGATAACGAAACCCATACCTGTACTTGTTTTGGATCATATACAAATAATATTTACATTTTAGGCAAATAACCAAGTGAAGCACATGCCAAGATAAACCTTGATCTTCCGTCTCCTCGATTATACACCATTTTAGAAACGCATAGTAAAATTGAAAACAACTCTTGATTAGCTTAGATAAAACAATTGTATGATAAGAAAAACACACATGTTAGAAGCATACAATAGTGAGTTATGTTGGATATTAAGTCAAGTCCATCAAGTTCAACCTTTCCAAAACAAAAGGAATCTGAAGATAAAACTCCCAGGAGGCAAACAGCCAATTTAGCCTGGGGGTTGAGGGTTGAGTGAATCTTTCCTGACCCCAAAATGTGGGTCAAGATGGAGCAGTTATTACTGTTTAATACAAGACATTTAAAAAAGAAATCCATTGAAAAAGAATTCTACGCAGTAATCCTATTCAACATAAAACTAGCTGAAAGCATATCCAACCCTGTATCACAGTAATGTAACACAAAATAAAGGGCTGCTTTTTCTGTTGCTAGTCTATATGAAATACTTTTATTAGACTTTCTTTATTAGCTCTGGCATATTCTGCAGCACTTTCCAGTGCATTTTTCATAATTCTTATCCCTCTCTCCCATATTGGAGCTTACGATCTATAGTATTAACACACAAACACAAACCCTCTCTTACACACATACAAACTAAAGACAATATGAGATACCATTTAAAGGAACGGTAACATCAAAAATGAAAATGTTTTAAAATAATGAAAATATAATTTACTGTTGAGCGGCACTGGTAAAACTGGTGTTTTTGCTTCAGAAACTCTGCAATAGTTTATATACAAAAGCTGCTGTGTAGTCATGGGGGCAGCAATTCAAAGCTGAAAACAGATATGCTCTGTATTATACAATGGGATTCTTCAGAACTTATCTGTTATCTACTGTGTAACCTGTGCTTGAATGGCTGCCCCCATGGCTACACAGCAGATTGTTTATATAAACTATAGTAGTACTTATCTGTTATCTACTGTGTATCCTGTGCTTGAATGGCTACCCCCATGGCTACACAGCAGCTTGTTTATATAAACTATAGTAGTACTAATCTGTTATCGCCTGTGTATCCTGTGCTTGAATGACTGCCCCCATGGCTACACAGCAGCTTGTTTATATAAACTATAGTAGTACTTATCTGTTATCTACTGTGTATACTGTGCTTGAATGGTTGCCCCCATGGCTTCACAGCAGCTTGTTTATATAAACTATAGTAGTACTTATCTGTGATCTACTGTGTATCCTGTGCTTGAATGGCTGCCCCATGACTACACATCCGCTTGTTTATATAAACTATAGTAGTACTTATCTGTTATCTACTGTGTATCCTGTGCTTGAATGGCTGCCCCCATGGCTACACATCCGCTTGTTTATATAAACTATAGTAGTACTTATCTGTTATCTACTGTGTATCCTGTGCTTGAATGGCTGCCCCTTGGCTACACAGCAGCTTGTTTATATAAACTATAGTAGTACTTATCTGTTATCTACTGTGTATCCTGTGCTTGAATGGCTGCCCCCATGGCTACACAGCAGCTTCTTTATATAAACTATAGTAGTACTTATCTGTGATCTACTGTGTATCCTGTGCTTGAATGGCTGCCCCATGACTACACATCCGCTTGTTTATATAAACTATAGTAGTACTTATCTGTTATCTACTGTGTATCCTGTGCTTGAATGGCTGCCCCCATGGCTACACAGCAGCTTGTTTATATAAACTATAGTAGTACTTATCTGTTATCTACTGTGTATCCTGTGCTTGAATGGCTGCCCCTTGGCTACACAGCAGCTTGTTTATATAAACTATAGTAGTACTTATCTGTTATCTACTGTGTATCCTGTGCTTGAATGTCTGCCCCCATGGCTACACAGCAGCTTGTTTATATAAACTATAGTAGTACTTATCTGTTATCTACTGTGTATCCTGTGCTTGAATGGCTACCCCCATGGCTACACAGCAGCTTGTTTATATAAACTATAGTAGTACTTATCTGTTATCTACTGTGTATCCTGTGCTTGAATGGCTAACCCATCAGATGTAGTGATCAAGAAATTGTGATTGCATGAAAATCTTGGTATTCAAGTTTAAAAATTAAATAAATCATCTTCCCTGAAAGGCAGGATCTGTACAACAGGTTGTTCTGCTGGGCCCCAGCCAGTCTATAATATTAATCTGAATGCAGGGACAGATTTTTTGTACCACAATTTAAGTTTTCCGCTTCAAATGTTGCAAATTTTAAAAATGTAAAAATGAGATATGTACAAGTCAGTGGGAGTTGTATATACCTATCACATTTTACAACCTAAAATTCAAAGATCAAACTCTGTTTATTCGACAAATGCCTAAAGTCCAGGGCAAATGCTTATTATATTTTTAGACCATTCCAATAATTCCAAAGATAATCAGTCTGGCTTTGCATTTTTCAGGTATAGGACAATTTTTTAAAATAATGCAAGTATGGAAAACCCTTAATTCTTTTCAATTTATCATTGGCAGTTTGGCTTTGCAGTTTTCCCTTGCATATCTACAATAACTCATGTAGTAGTAGCTCCTCTGGGACATTAGTCTGAGAGTTTATACACAGAGCAGAGAAACTGCTCCTACTCAGCAAATCAAGGAAAAACAAACACATCTAAGAATGATTTCATTCAGCAGAGACGTTATTTCCTTATCCTGTGTTACAATATACACTTTTACATCAGAGAAACCTGCATTTTAGCTCTAGTTCCTCCTAAACCAAAAACAGTATCTGTTTGTTTCGTGATACTTTAGATTCCGAATTAAAAATAGGAGGGAAAATGTGCTTTATTTATGAATTTAGCAAAACATTACACCAATGCCAATAGCTGACAGAAATGGTGATCGATGAGGATTGATGCTTTTGTTTCAGAGGAGAAACTGCTGGGCCGTTATTTTATGAATTAATTTGTTAAAAAAGACAGATATTTGTGTTTAGTTTCAGATCAGCACATTTTTTAGCCTCCAGATAAATGATCAATATTTCCATAACTTTATGTGATATGGTAGTTTGTATTAAAATACAAAAATGGGATACATCTCACAAGGTCAAAATGTTTTTTTGCCCTTAAAGCACTAGGATTTTTTGGGGGAGTAGTTAAAAAAATTCTTATTACTTGTAGGAAGAAGGTTTTTATTGTTCACATTCTAAAGATTAATCATATTGATTTGCTTTAAGCTTATATCTAAGGAGGCTTGTGGCACAAGAATGCTCATCGTTAACAGGAGATGAAAGGCTCTGAAAATACAGATTTCTTTTGCAGTTTTGGACCGAAAAAAAGCAGCATTGACAGGAGACTTCCATACATGTGAATGACAGGGCAGAAAATGGTATTTAGAGAGTCTTCATTGGCTGAGAACATTGTGTGTATCACTATCCATTGTTTACACAGTGGTGGATTAATACCACACAAGGTCCTTAGGAATATTTAGTACATCATTCCTCTGGGTTACCCCCCCTTTTTTCCATTATCTCAGTACAGACTGTGCTATGATAGGACCATTACAATTCATGCTCAGTATAAACCTTTCACGTCCTTCTCCATTCACAGCAAGACACACATGCCAGGTAAAAAACAGGATACACCTCACTTCATGTATGTAATGTAGAAATGCTTGTTGGCTAATCCTCATTATAGTGCTGCCCCCAAAAATAATAGAGCATAACAACTGTGAATTGCCATCCTTAGTCTATGTGGTCTCTATGTTGGTGAACCCACTCACACTATTGACCAGTGCTTATCATTAAGGGTTTTTTGTAAGGGGGTTATTTATTAATCCAAAAATGTCAGCATTATTTTCTTAAAACCACTTCAACCAAGCTCCCATCCACATTTTTACCTTCTAAATGTCTTATCTTCTATTTATAAACAAATTAACTCGAAAAAAATCTGGTGTGGGAATCTGAATTTGTCCATTCAACACCCAAAAACAGATTATTGTCTGAAAACCACAAATTAATTGGATTACTGTATAAAACCCTGAGCAGATCATGATATCTTCCAATTGTAAATGAGACATCTACCATTGACTTCTACATGACCTTAGCAGGTTTGATATGGAGTACTTTTTTATTCACACTTTTAGCGGCCTAAATCACAAAAAATGAGGTTTAATGTTGATAAATTAGTTAGAAGGATGGAAGACTTAATTTATATGGGTAGACTGTCAAGGTTGTGGTTGTTTTTTTCTTGAAAAAAGGCGCTTGCGAGGGGACATGATTACACTTTTCAAGTACAAAAGAAGAGATTATAGACAAATAGCAGGGGACCTTTTTCCCATAAAGAAGATCACTGCCGGATGATGTTGTGTTGCTGATTCTGTTAATGCCTTTAAGAGTGATTTGGATGATTTCTTGGACATACATAATATCAAAGGCTATTGTACTACTAAAATCTATACTTAGATATGGGTAGGTATGGATGCTGGGTTTCATTTGAAAGGGTTGAACATGATCGACTTTGGTCTTTTTTCAACCCAACTTAACTATGTAACTATGTCTCAACATGGATCAAATTGAAAATTTCAATTTTTAAATTATAATTTACAGTTTATTTTAGTGTAATAATAAACTAAGGTATAGTCCAAATTCGATTTGAATTAAAAAAAAAATTCAAAATTCGAATTTTGAAATCTATGTACTGTCCCTTTAAGAATTCAAATGCAACAATTCACCATCATTCACCTGCCGAATTGGTGTTTTAGGCTATGGGGAACCTCCTATAATCAATTTGGAGTCGTTTGGTGGACTTTTGAATTTTTATTTTAATGTTTTAATTTTTTTTTGGTGAAAAAACTCGAATCAAATTTAATTTTAAAAAAATTAGATTTTTATAATAAATTTTGATTAGTCGGGTTTTTTTTGAATTTCAAGTTTATGGGAGTTGATGGGAGTTTTTAGAAACTCATATAAACTCAAAATTCGACCCTTGAAAAATCTTCCCCATGGAGTTGGGACAATGCTTTGGTATCACATGGCTGAAGCAGAGCACATTAAAGACTATAGAACATTAAGTAAAAGAAAGTTGCAATGGTTATATATTTAAATCAAGTGACATGTTGAACTATATAAGAAATGAGTGTGGATAAATTGTAGTTCCCCCTTTATTGCAATAGTCTTTAAAGGAGAAGGGAAGCTACAGAAGCAGTTTATTTCAATAGATTAGCCACAATAGTACAAGCTAGAAAACGATATTTATTCTGCAGAATGCTTTATCATATTTGAGTAAACAGCTCTTGAAGTATTCTGTTTGTTTAGGATAGCAACTGCCATATTGGCTTGGTGTGACATCACTTCCTGCCTCTGCCTATGAGTCTCTCCCTGCTCGCTCATAGCACTGGGCTCAGATTACAGCTGGGAGGGGAGGAGGGAGGGGGAGAGAAACAAACTGAGCATGCTCAAGGCCGTGCCCTGGAGGTTTAAGCTGAAAACAGGAAGTCTGATACAGAAGCCCATGAGTACACAATAGAAGGAAAGAAATGTGCTGTTTCTTTTGACAGAGGACTCAGAGCAGCATTACTTTGAGGGATTACTGGTGTATTTATATAGACCTTTCTGATAAAGCTTACTTAATTTTAGCCTTTCCTTCTCCTTTAAGTTTGGTGATGATTTGCCATTTTCACAAAACAGCAACTGATACTGTTCCAAAATGATTTACATGATTTTATGAACAAAATTTATTTGGATGTAAAGATAAAGACATTTGGAAGAGGGTGGTGAATTCATTCCATTGTTACTTCTACAGTATGTTTGGTCACTGTAGGGATAGGGAATCTGAATATATATGTCAACTTTCTAGAAGAAGATGGGCTTTAAGTGTCACATGAGGGCTGAGGTTTGTCTTGAGGAAGCAAGGAGTTTGGCAAAGGCCGTTTGGGTGATAAAAAGTTGAAATTTAAAACCAATGGCTTGAAGAAACCTAATTCAGAGGAAGTACCCAGTTGATAGATCATTCCAACATCACTCCTGAACAGCTAGCATGAGAGGTTTAGAGGGGGTAGCAATCCAACAGGCAACGGTGACAGGATCAAAGCTATCAAAGTCTTTGTAGACTGTAGTTGGCATGGATTATTTGTGTGGGCTGAATATCTGTAGTCCCATTTGAAACTGGGGTTCCAGAAGGGTGGCAAACATTTTATTACCTTCTTCTCCCCAAACACACATCTAGGCCAGTTCATTGTAACCTTTATTTTGGCTCGATAACTGCCTTCCTGGACTAGTACCAGTAGAACATCGGTTACACTGAACTGTTGTGCAACTACTCCTATCTTGCTGCTATACAGAAAAATAAAAATATCAAGTAAGAAGGTGCACACCCTTAAAGTTATTATGAGGTGCTAATCCATAAGAGGCTCCCCATGTGGGTCTCCAAAGTTAACATACACAAATCAAAGAAACAGATTGCACTATCAATTTACAAAATGAAAAATGTTTATTACATCAGAAAAAAGGGGGGTTACAAAAATTACAAAAATAAATAGTGAACCCAACGCATTTTGACCATAAATATAGTTTAAGGTTCAATTACCGTCGCTTCCATCCATCAAAGTCAAAATATACAATAATGTGGTGTATAATGAACTCCAATTAGATGCAGAAATCTGCTGCAAAAGTTGTGCCTGTTATTTAACACTACGGGGCAGATTTATCAAGGGTCGAATTTCGAAGTAAAAAATACTTCGAAATTCAACCAATCGAATTAAAATACTTTGACTTCAAATATCGAAGTCGAAGCATTTTTTAACGAATTTGGCAATCAAGTGATTCGAGCTTGATTGCCAAATTCGAACGATCGATCAAAGGATTTTCCTTCGACCTGGAAAGACTAAGAAAAATGTTGTAGAAGGTCCCCATAGGCTAACGTAGCACTTCGGCAGGTTTAATTTGGCTGAGTATTGAAATCGAATATTTTTTAAAGAGACAGTACTTTGATTATTGAATGGTCGAATATTCAAACGATTTTTACTTCAAATCAAAGTAAATTGGAAGTCGTAGTATCCTATTCGGTAGAAGTATCCAAAAAATTACTTTGAATTTAGATTTTTTTACTTCGAAAATTTCCTCAAATTCACTTTGACCCTTGATAAATCTGCCCCTACATGTTTCGAGCATAGCTCTTTATCAAGTGTAATAAAGAGCTATGCTTGAAACATCGAAGTATCGAAGTCGAAGGATTCGAAGGATTTTAATCCATCGATCAAACGATTTTTCTTTGACCTAAAAATTGATAGAAAGCCTATGGGGACCTTCCCCATAGGCTAACATGGCACCTCAGTAGGTTTTAGGTGGCGAAGTAGGGGGGGTCAAAGTTTTTTTTAAAGAGACAGTACTTCGACTATCGAACGATTTTTAATTCGAATCGTTCGATTCGAAGTCGAAGTCGTAGTCGAAGGTCGAAAAATCATTCGAAAATTCAACGTTTTTTTTATTCTATTCCTTCACTCGAGCTAAGTAAATGGGCCCCATAGTGTTAAATAAAAAGCACAACTTTTGCAGCAGATTTCTGCGTCTGTATCTACTTAGCTGAGTACACATGTAGTTTGATAAACCTACCTACATACTATGGTGATTTTATTTTTAATATTATTCTGTCAGTTAGGGTGTGGCATAAAAATGTTATCATCTGCCATACTGTATTCACCAGTGTACAAAAGTAATTACCCTTTGTATGTTATTTTAAATGTCCTACTTCCAAAGCTATACAGACTTCTTCATATCAATAATTGTCTTTTCTTATGAGTGTCTGTGCATTGCATTGTTGTGCTTGGAGACCTTGGCATGTCATTTGATGATGTGAAAAATGGATTTTAATATTGCTAATGTGAGATTACTGCGGGATCAGGCTCGCTTTATTGCCAGGGTCATGATCTTATATTTGTTTTATATTTTTTCCATTTGTTTGTCATTTGCTTGTTCTTTGTACACTTTACAGCAAAGTACTTTTATGAAGGTTATCTTGTTTTAGCTGGCTGGTAGATGCCAAATGGGCTTAGCCCAAGGCCAAAGTCAAAGAACTATAACATATTCCAAAATAATCACTAGAGACAAACAATTTGCCTTTGGTAAACCTCAATGAAAAACTGTCAATATGAAATATTTGGACATTTGGACAATATGAAATATTTGGATATTTGCTCTGGTGATTGGACGTTACTCAAATTCACTAAGATGCATATTTTACTTAACGTGACCTCTTTCACCAGCTCAGAAGAGGTGAAGTGCAATGGAGTGTATAGATCTTTCTCAATCTTCTGTTTAGTGGAAAAAACATCAAAGTTCAAAAAAAAAAAAATTCAGAGTGATAGGCTGCAAAAGTCCCAAAAAATTTTTTTGAGTAATCAGGTTCCCCCATACATTTTCTAACATATGGAACATAAACTATACAGTGGGCTCATGTGTAGGGCATTATAACAGCTCTATTGTCTTTATTCAGATAAAGTTCCCTGCACTTGTGTAATGTAATGTATTTTCTGCAACATATACATCCATGCAACTTTAAATTTCCCGCGTTATGCAAATTAGCCTGAGCGAAGACCTCTAATGAAGTTATGCTAGGATTTGCTCGCATTGCCAAGGTAACGCTAGAGAAAATTTGCCAATGCGATTTCGGATTTTAGTAAATTAGCGCTGTCTGAGCGAATTTTTGCCTGGCGAAGTGTTGCAATGGCTGCGAAGCCGTCGCTGGCGAATTTTTGGTGCTTAGTAAATTTACCCCATGGAGATTTGCCCCAGCTTTTTTTTTTTCTATGTACTTTGTCCTTGTAAGAACTTATGAGAAATTACTGTAAGATATATTGGATCCAACTGTCAATGAATATCTGACACCCAACTGCTCCATGAAGACAGAATGAAGAGAAACAGATGCTGAGAGAGGAATAGTGAACATAAACTTGATTATTTTAGAAACAATGCAGTATATGTAATTGTTTGTATTTACAAAGTTTCTTATTTCAGTATAATGGAGCTTATATTAAATATTCATTTTTGAGATAGTTCCCCTTTAATGCCAACCCTGTAACAACCTAAAGCAAAATTGATGTCACTGTTGAGTGGAAGTGACATCACTCTGGATGGTGGATCAATCAGGTAGGTTATAAAAATCTTATTCCTGGAGAGGGAGTGGTGGTGCAAGTACTGGGTTAGAGACTGTATTTTAGTCAGGTACCCAGAAAGTCTACCTACAGACCGTCCATATGGTCAGAAAATCAACCCTGCCCATACTCTAGTATATGGGAAATAGCATTTCTGTAATTTAAACCTTTCTGAATGTTGTGTTGCTGGAGAAGAGTCCAAAAAAACATTTGTTGCTCAGCTGCTGCAGTCTACACAGGCCTGTCAAAAAAGGGCCAAAAATGCTGGAATATAGTCCCCAACTCCAAAGGGCACCCAAATCAAAAATCCAAAAATATATTCCCAGTCAATATTTTCAAAGTTAAAAAGTCACTCTTTATTTAGCATAAATATTAAAAAGTAGGCATACAGACCAATTGATGCTCCGCCTTACGTGTTTCGCACCCACAGGCACTTATTCATAGGCAATAAGTGCCTATGAATAAGTGCCTGTGGGTGCGAAACGCGTAAGGCGGAGCATCAATTGGTCTGTATGCCTACATTAGTATCTATTTCATCAGGAGCCAATAAAACCATGTGTATATTTTTGGAGTGTAGTTGGAAACCCACTAACACATGGGGAGGACTATGTACAGTATATACTTCCATGGTTTACATTTCAGATGGTCTAACTATTAAGGCTGATAATACCTTCTGTTCTAGACAAGACAATATTTGCAGCGGACAAACACTTATTTCCCTGAATTTCTTTCATTTTAATATAAACAAGTAAAACTTTATTTTTGTGGAAAATTCTTTCATAAATATATAATAAAGCTTAGTATAAATGATAGAATAGACCCATCTCACTCCATCTGAGGATATTTAAAATCAGGTCACCGAGGCTTTTCATGGATCTGCCACATTGAAGTTCAACCAGGTGGAAACAAACAAGTGCTTGAAAGCTGTTTTATTTACTTCAAGGCTGAATCTTATGGCCTTTAGGCCATACAGATATTACTAAATGACACTTTAAAGTTCTGACATGGTAACATTCATTTACACTGCAGAATTAATCACTGTTGACAGTTTGTCAACTTGAAAATATTAACATGAACAGAATCTAAAGTGTCAGGCACCTACATAACATTCACATGTAATTTCACTTGATAAGAATTTGGTATATATTTATATATTTACGGTAAAAAAAACTCTTCAGACAAATCATAGAGTTTCTTCTCAGTATAGAATAAAATACAGAAATTATGTGGAATATTCTATATTCTAACTTTATGATATAGTAATTAATAAGTTTTATAAGTTGCATATAAATTACAAATTTCTATAGATTAATTTGGTTCCAACTGAACCCCAGCAAACCAACCTGTAATACCTTACTGCCCTGGTGGTCCAGCAGTGTGGCAGGGATGCTGCTCCTCTTCAGTACGCGCCGGTAAGTAGGGTGCGCGTGGCGTGCCTCTTCTGTATTACGCCAGCACGCAATGGCGCAAAAGTATTGTATTTAAAGAGTCATTTTTTATTTTTTCACTGCCCATTATAGGATTTCTCCTAGTGAGTTCCTGGTGCTTCTGTGTTGTTTAAGCTTCTGTTTTCCTGATATCTGATCACCTGTTGTGACCCCTGCCTGTTTGTGACAATCCTGACTTCTGGAATTCTGACCCTGCCTGGTAACCGACTCTTCTGTATCCGTATCCCTTCGGACTGATCTCCTGGTTTGACCCTTGCATGTCTGACTCCGCTTGTACTCTGCCTGCCTTGATCCAGCCTGATTGACTTTGCCTTCTGTCTACGCCTTTTGGGAATATGTATTGATAAATAAGGGGAAATAACCCATGCAGATTTAGTCAGAGTATATTTCAGAAATAAATAAGATATTTTCAGATCTTGATAAATAACCCCCTTGGGGGGAAAAAATCGTGATTTTTTTTTATAAAATCTGAGTTTAAAAAAAAAAATACCAAATTTTTCAGGAAATAAAATAAACCCAGAGGATGGAAAAGTCAGAATCAGAAAATCCGGCATCTCAGACCTGTCGAGGTTGCTTCATATCCTGTTATTCAAGATAAGGAATTTGGCTGACTTGGAGGCAGCTTGGGAGTGGATGCACCCTGGAAAAGTAAGTGGTGTGCTGAAGAAAAATCGTATTTGGAGGTTACATATAAGTCAAGGGGAAAAGTTCCAATGAGTTTTTGATGTGCGCTTGGTTTTATGCAATACCCCAAAGTTTTCAGGCAAAAAGCATAAGAAATCTGAGTTTCGGGTGAAAAATCCAAAAAAATCTGGAAAATCAGTTTTTTTCCCCGAAAAGCAAATTTTCGAGAAAATGTAATAATAAATAAGCATAAAAAAACCTGAGCGTATTTGATCAGAGTTTGTAGTAGAAAATGTTGAGATAAAATCGGACTTTGATAAATAAAAGTGTATGAGAATATATATTTTATGTGTGTGTATGGAGGGGTCAGTGTGTGTATGTATGGGGCTGGGTTTTCATTTAGAGGGGTTGAACTTGATGGACTTTGTCTTTTTTCAACACAATTTAACTATGTAACAATGTTTGCTTTCAAAAACAGTCTAATAAATGCAACCTGCTGATTGCTACTGTATACATTTCAATGAACTGGTAAAAACGACTACTAGTCCATTACCTCTAGGTTTAATAGTCTGCCTTTGCAGTTATTTTTCCTTTTGGGTGATAATGTTTGATATTGTGTACTTGCTTAACTGCTGTCATACCACTTTTGTTATTATCTCACCATTGGTATTGCCTCACCTTTGATTTACTGAGTGGAGAACCTTTTCTGCATTCAGTTAATATATTATAGAATCATTGGCGCCTATTGTTTTCTTAAGTATTTGTATGTTGAATGTTATATTTCAGCTTCCATTTCCTTTCTTCCAACACCATCATTCAATTGTTTAGGCCTCCGGCCAACATATCGGATTTAAATTGCCACTAATGCATGCCTCAGGAATAGTTGATGCGTTCCTCCCCCGGGAAGAAAAATCTAACCTGTTCAATGGATATCCACCATTTTTGGCCAGGAATCAGGCTCATTGGTTGTGCCATACATGGGCCAAAATGCTAGAGAATTATGTGATTGGATCATAATTGCCACCAATGCATCAAATGTGCTGGCTCGGTCCTCACCCAGGAAGAAAAATCTTATCCGCTCAATGGATAGCTGGCTGATTTTCATTAGACACACAGGATCATGACTCCATATATGGGCCAATATGCTAATGGCTGCCCAGAAGGACAGAATTCAGAGCTTTTATTGTCCAGTGTATGGTCACCTTATGTCTAGCCATAGCCCTATAGAGAGATACCATATAACTGTGCCATCAACGGCTTTTCCCTTTATAATGCACAATTCTTCTCTCTGTATAGAAATACTGTCCATTATATCCCTTTATTTATGCAGCAATAGCGACTTTTATAGAGATTGTTTAGTTGTTTGCATAAGATCCTGCCCCAACAGAGCTTACAATCTAATGTCTCTACAACAGACACAGAAATTATTCAGCCAGTTTAATCAGAAGCAAATAAAACGACCAATATGTTTTAAGAATATCAGAGCAAATAGTAGCCTCAGTGGGACCCATATTAACACAAGGAGAGTCACTATTCTGCCTGGTTAATATTTGTCATGCAGGTAAGCAGCAGGTTGATTAATATAGCACCTGATCATATTTTATTTCTGTTTCCATGTACATGGAACTATTTCCAAAACTACAATATTTTTGCTGCTATAAACGAGAGAGAAAGTCCAGTATTCTAATATGATAATCCATAGTCTCTTGTTGTAATGCTGCCAATAAAACAATTTATTTTCTGTTCGGATTTCACAGGATAAGAAAGCTTGGCACGCTATACAAAAAAATCTCTGTCTTCTATTTACACTCAAAGTGAATTAGACATAAATTATGCACAATGACAGCTTTCAAAGCAATTTATGACAATTACAGCAAAAAGCAAGTGTAAAATCCTTTTCTCGTGGTATAACACACCCTGTCCTGTCGAGTTTAACTCATTTTGCTGGTAATAAAACAAGGCAATGGGAAAATGATTGTCAGATTCCAGGACTTTGCTTACCACTGCTCCTCATGTAGGGACATTTCTAGCTTCAAATAATATCACGTTTTTGAGAGTCGGTAAATCTGATGTAGGAATAGAAGAGCAATTCATTGTTACTTGGCCTAGTGACTGCTATTGATATCCAGTAAAAGGAGTTACTTTCTGTTATTAATCTTAAACTCTCATGATTTATGAGCATTATGTGATTAAACGTGCTCAGCCTTTGACAGTAAAATGTAAAATGGAGAGAAATTGAGAGAGCAAACTGTAAAAAATAAAAAGCATGAGAAAGGGGACAAGAATAGTAGGTGCTTCTGACAGTCCAAGAGTAACCATTGGAATTTTTATTAGAACAGGAGGGGTTTTTATGGTGACATATTTGTATGTGTTGGAGGATAACATTTTAGCCTATGGTTTTTTTTTTTTTTAGAAAGTCCTCAAAAGGATAAACCAGCATAAGGGGGGCCTAGTTAGAGCTGGAAGTGGCCAGGGGCGATCCTGGCCCCTCCAGCGCCTGAGGCAGCAGCAGTTGCTGCTGCCCCCCTCCCCTGGGAATTTGCTCTTAAAGTACCAGGAGCAGCATTTTTGCTGCCCCTGGCACCTAGTGGGGCGCTGCCGCCTGAGGCAACAGTCTCAACTCGCCTCATTGGTGAAGCACCCCTGGAAGTGGCAAACTGTTTCCTTTTCCAAGTTACAGTATATCTGGAATCGTCTTATTAACCAGGATCTTTAGGTCTGAATTTCTAGAGGGGTTGGTTGGTTTTGTAAATACTGAGGTAGGACCCAGAGATGGTTTCTGGTTTCAGTAGCAGCTAGTCATTTACTCTTTTATTAGGTACCTATCTAGTAGTACCAATTCCTGTTGTTTTAACCCTTACAACCCTTGTAGGAGAAGCCCTGGTGGTCTAGTGGGGCAGCGGGGATGTCCGCCCATGGGGACGCTTGCAGCACTAATCTTCTGCGCGATGACGTGCGCAGCTCCCTCTTCGTTATGACACTTTCACCGGGTTACCAGTTGCCTCTGGGTTTATGCACTGCGGCACGGGACACATCATGGAGCTTTGGTGTGCCGTTTGAACATTTAAAGGGGCCTTGGGCAGTTGTTCACTGCCCAACATAAAGGTCTATTTCTGTTAGGTATTTAATATAGTAATATGGTGAATCCTGTATTGAAGCAGCAAGGATATGTATATACCTGAAAACTGAAAGAGTCTCTGATCTTCAGGTACTCGTGGAGGAAGATTCGTTGTGTATTCCAGGACAGACTGTTCCGCAAGCTGAAAGAAGACTGACCAGGGCTTCCAGGAAAGTATAGCTGTAGCGGGAAAATACTTCTGATGGAGTTAAGTGGTCTTAATGATGACCTCTCTCCACAGGTACTCAGATGAATGCACCCTGCACTTGAGGAACCTCCTTAGGAGAAGAGATGGTGTGACTCCACACAGCTAGGCAGAAATGACAATTCCTACAGAGGTAAGTAATCCTGGAGTGTTTTAACTTAGGTCCGTATTCCGTCCCAGAATTAGGGGCAGTCATCTGTGTAAGCCCCCCACTCAGGTAGTAACCAGTTCAAAGTCATGCAATATAAGTCAAACCAGGCCAGATAGGTAAGCAAGGGTCAACAGCACAGTCTTTAGCAGGGTAGAGTTGCCTTGCAGGAAAACTTAAGCAAAGCACAGCTGACAAGAGTTAAACATCACCATCTTGACTAAGCTGGTAAGGACTGGCTACAATTAATCACAGTCTTTAAATGAGAAACAATTAATTATTATTGGGTATCAGCTTGAAGGGGTTAACCAGTGCTATAGAACATTCCTTGAGCAATATTAAAGAAAATAATACAGTCTTGAGTACTTGAACACTCACTCATGAGTAGAAAGAGAGAGACAGAGCCGACGGGGAATGTGAAGAGCCAGTGACTGAGCAGGCCAGGACAAGCCTTGAAAACTGTTCCACCGAAGCTGGAGTGCGGTAGAGAAGAAGGGCATTAACTCAAGGGAACTAAAAATCATTTGACTATTCGACCATTCGATAGTCGAAGTACTGTCTCTTTAAAAAAAACTTCGACCACCTACTTTGCCACCTAAAACTTACCGAGCATCAATGTTAGCCTACGGGGAAGGTCCCCATAGGCTTTATAGTCAATTTGGGATCGAAGGATCAATGGATTAAAATCCTCTGAAACGTTCGATACGAAGGATTTAATTGTTGGAACGAACGATTATTGCTTTGATCGTTCGATCGAACTAATTGCGCTATTTGAAGTCGAAGGATTTAACTTTGAGGGTTGAATATCGAGGGTTAATTAACCCTCGATATTCGGACATTAGTAAATGTGCCCCTAAGTGTAACTAAACTGAGGGAGGGAAGAGTTAAATTATGAGGGGAGACTGACAAGGTTGGGGTTGTTTTCTCTGGAAAAAAGGCGCTTGTGAGGGAACATGATTAGACTTTACAAGTATATTAAAGGGCATCTAGTATCAGTTATTCCAAAACAACTGAGTAATTATTATATTGCTTTAGAATTACTTATACTAGATATACCAACCTAGAATAAATGAAACTCTTTATAGTCATATATTAAAGGACATTTTTAGACAAATAGCAGGGGACCTTTTTACCCATAAAGAGAATCACGTACCAGAGGCCTCCCCTTCAGACTAGAGGAAAAGAAGTTTCATTTAAAGGAACAGAGTAGGGGGTTCATCACAGTGAGGACAGTGAGGTTGGGGAATGCACTGCCGGGTGATGATTCAGTTAATGACTATAAGAGGGACTTGGATGATTTCTTGGACAGACATAATACAAAGGCTATTGTGATACTAAATCTATAGTAAAGGTATGAGTATATATAGTTTATGTGAGTGTATAGAGGGGTTTACATATATTCTATTCTGTTATAATCCCATATTAGAAGGCACTTAATTTAGCAGCATGGAGGAAATAATACCATTCGAGATGTAAATCACGTTGCGTCCATACACACTATTTTATGATATCATTATATTAGGACATTTGCCTGATCATCTCACATAAGCAACCAATAAAACTCTTTTCAAAAAACTCAAAAATCCCCAAAAAACAGAAACATTGTAACTTCTAGCACATTCTATAAAAGAGATGCCCATAAATGTACTAAAGCATGCCCAAATTGCTCTTGCCAAGATATTAAAGCTCCTTTCATAACAAAAGAGTGAGCAGGCCTATCATATAAATAACTGCTAGCAGCGCCATCCGAGTGGAACAACTTCAAACTTCACAATGATCTTTGCTATCATCAACACATCTCAGAGAGATTTACTATCACCTTGTTCAACCTCTACAATAAAATTAATTTGTTTTGGATAGACTCCATTAATTGTTCATAAAATAGATCTAATGCTTTGCTTTTATAGGGACCAGCATGTCATCAGCCATAGTCAATGCCTTTAGCAAATTGGTCTTCCATTAACTGTGGTAATGAAATCTATGTGCTTGCAATTTATTCTGTGAAACTTGCATCACTTAGGACTAGTTTGGGCTTCCAACATATCAGCATTATGTATGGGTAGTAGACATATTGATATTGTCAGTATATTGTACTGTACATGTATATAATACTCCTAAATTAAGTACATGGCACTCAAAATTTAATTTCAAATAGTTCTATATGAAGATATACAGTTCCTTAATTGTCCTGCTGCTTTATCAAAAGACACGGGCTCACACAATAGAACAAATAACCCAGAGAAACACATAGAAATCTAATATTTAAGACACAGGTTGGGAAAAGTTGTTAAGGGGTACACATTGCTCCTGCACTTCCTACTAGGGATGGGCGAATTTGACCCGTTTAGTTTCACCAAAAATTTGCCGCCGGCGAAATGTTGCCGACGCCCATTAAAGTCTATGGGCTTCAAAATATCAAAGTTGAAGGATTTAGCGCTATTCGTTCAATCGAACGATTTTTGTTCGACCAAAAAAGATTGGTAAGCCTATTCGGACCTTCCCCATAGGCTAACATTGACTTTGGTAGCTTTTAGTTGGTGAACTAAGGAGTCGAAGTTTTTTCTTAAAGAGACAGTACTTTGACTATCGAATGGTCGAATAGTCGAACGATTTTTAGTTCGAATCGTTTGATTCGAAATCTAAATCGTAGTCGAAGGTCGAAGTAGCCCATTTGATGGCTGAAGTAGCCAAAAAAAAAACATTTGAAATGTGAAGTTTTTTTTCCTCTATTCCTTCACACGAGCTAAGTAAATGGGCCCCTAATTGTTCAAATTGACACCAAAGAACTCTGCAAAATTCATTGAGGAATACATTTTTTGGTTTTATATGTATATACCAGTAAAACTCCGCAAGTTTAGGAAACATTTTGAATGATGAAAGTAACGTCATAGACAGGTTGTTCTATACTAAATACATGTGCTATGGGGACAGATGATCTCCTCAATGCAATTCCATAGTGAGTGGAATATCAAATCATTGTCATAAAGTAATCGCTTTGTTCTGGTTCTTTATTTGGAGAGATGGATCGAGTAATATCCAACTCCTGCTACTGCACAACATTATTTCAGAGTCTAGTCCAAGTGGATTCAGAGTACTGCCATTGTTTTTGAGGGATTTACCGTGTATTCAAAGTGACACATGGTGGTATAAATCTGGATTCCTCTGTAGTTGTAGTGTGAAATTCTCTAGAGAAAGGGACTGTAGCAAAGAATGTTTCAAAATATCCCACAAGATCTCATTATCCTCAATATTTGTTTCCTGAGGCCGTAGAAAGCAAACCATGGGATGAGTTTGTATCTATTGAGGTTGAATTGTCCAAGCAAGGACAACACCAGTAAAAATTGTACTTGCAAGGTACCATTTTAAAAATTCTCAATAGGTGAACTAATTTACAAATTATTATTCTTATACATATGTAGAGATTGTTCACTTTTAACAATGGATCTCAAGAATATGGTTCCATTTCCAGTGAAACAAGACCTGTAACTTAATCTCTTGGATTTCTTACTAAAGATAAGTAAAGCAGCTTGGAACGTATGGGAAATCTACACACAACATCAGATATCAGTTGTGGCCTCTCCCCTGGGCGCCGTTTTCTGGTAATTCACGGAAGCAGGGCTGTTAAAAGCTGTAAAAACGTTTTGGAAAAGAGATAGATGAATAAGATGCAATGCCAAAGTAATGCAGAAGATGGGGAAATTGGATAAAAGGAAGATAAGAAATGCACTGCTGGAAGGGGACATTTTTTAAAAGTTACAAAAATGCTCTTTAGGATAGAAAATATTTTTTAAACTATATACAAATCTAAGGTGGTTATTTATTAAAGTCTGAATGCTAAAAACTCTAAAAAGTGATGTTTTTTTATAAGATAAAATTAGAATTTTTATTGAAAAAAAAACGAATTTTTGGAGATTTATTATACCCCTAGGATGGAAAAAGTCAGAATCTGAAAATCCACCATCTCAGACCTGCCATGGTTGTATATAAGTCAATGGGAAAGGTCCCTTTCCTACAGTATTTAGAAGTGTCTGTGGTCTGCACTGGAATTAGCCAGGAAATCGTACTATTTCGGACTTTTCGGCAAAAATTAAAAAAAATTGTGACTTTTCAGGAAAAAGATTGAAAAAAATGAGCGATTTGGGAAATATCATACGATTTGGATTTTCTAACAATTTTATAGTTTCCCCCCGATCCGATTAAATTGTGCTTTTTTTGTAATAATGTATAATGTTAAATCGTGGGTTCTAGTTAAATCAAATAAATCTGTATTTTGATAAATAACCACCCTAAAGTCTTCTAAAGGCTAGTTCAACTTTGCTTGTTGCATTTTAGCTTATTAGGAAACCTTTTGCAATAGATCCCATTCGTGCAATTGTGTGTCTCTGCATATCATATAGGCCTGGACATGGGATCCATTATCCAGAAACCCATTATTCAGAGAGCTCCGAATTACGGAAAGTAATGTGGTCTCCCATAGACTCCATTATAATAAAATAATCCAGATTTTAAAAAAAAAATTCTCTGTAATATTAAAACAGTCCCTTGAACTTGAACCCATCTAAGATAATTAAGATAATTAATCCTTATTGGAAGCAAAACCAGCCTATTGGGTATATTTAATGTTTACATGATTTCCGAGTCGACTTAAGGTATGAAGATCCAAATTACAGAAAGATCCATTATCCAGAAAACCCCAGGTCCCGACCATTCTGGATAACAGGTCCCATACCTGTATTGTCTTATAGGCTAACTCCCATATGTAATAAAAACCACAAAGTTTGCCCAGGTTCAGTAACCCATAATAACCAATAAAGATCACCAGTAACCGGTACCCCTTAAATCAATTGCTCTTGTCATTTCTTTAAAAGCAACATTTGTGCCACTGCTGATGGATAACTTTGTGTACGCATTGGTCACTTTATAAATAATAATGAGCAATTTGATCTTTAAAGAATTTCTGCTTGATTTGAGTTGTTGCATCATTCTTTTAAGTCATTGTAAATCTTTACAAATGAGGGGGAATAGGGTGTAACAGGTAATGCACGAAGGAGAACTGGCAGCAGTACCCTGTTACTCATTGCTTTTTATTGCCAAAATCCTGGATGCAATAAATTGGTCATCATTAGTGATGGGCGAATTTGGGGGCGTTTTGCTTCACCGAAAAATTTGCGAATTTACAGTGAAATTCGCAAAACGGCAAAAAATAAGCAAAACGGCGCCGGCGTCCGTTTTTGACACCAGCGCAAATTTGCTGCTGAAAATGTATTTTCGCGGCGGTTTCACAAATGTATTCGCTAGCAGAGAATAGCGGGAATTTGCCGGGAATTTGCGCCTGGTGAATAAATTCGCCCATCACTAGTCATCGTTAGTGGGATTATCTTGACACACACCATCCCCTCATTTATGAATGGAAATCATAAGAAAGTTTGTGACTCTTCTCATTCCTTTTATACGTAATAAGCATTCGCTTGGCATACAGTACCAGTATCAATAAGATTATTGCCCACCTATTCCAGCATTATAACTCTCATACTCACACAATTACAGTCCTCCTTAAAGGGATACTGCCATGAATTTTATGGTGTAGTTGTTATTTTAAAATTACATTAAACTGCAAATAATTCACTCTACCATATACAAATGTATTCCTGAACCAACAAGTGTATTATTTTTATTTGTAATATTGGTGTGTAGGTGCATCTCAGGTCATTTTGCCTGGTCATGTGATTTCAGAAAGAGCCAGTGCTGCACTATGGAACTGCTTTCTGACAGGGTATTGTTTCTCCTACTCAATGTAATTGGAAGAGTTGCAGTGGGACTTGGATTTTTACTACTGAGTGTTGTTCTTAGATCTACCAGGGAGCTTTTACCTTATGTAAGTAAGCCTGAATAAGGGAGCACCACCCCTAAATCAAAGAGAAACAGACAAATGGTGCGCAGGGTTATATGGATAAATAGTAGCACAAAAGAGAAAAAGATTAACCCTTAAAGTTGCACCACCCCATCTTTAAATCCGAGGACTCAAGGAACAATAAAACGTAACTTTTAATAAATAAATTAAAACCGTAAGTCCAGAGGAGCGTTTAAAATAAGGTTAGGGACAGGGAGGCAAAGAACCCGAATTCAAATGGGCAAAAAAGTACACAGCATACAGTGGGTGTTTGGGATGTCAAAGAGTAACCCACGAGCCTACAAATGTAAACACTGGTAAGTCACATACAATCATTTAACAGCCATAAGTCGGGGTAAACCTTGTATGATGGCTTTTAGGCTTTAAAATATCCACCACCCCTTCACCCTCAAGCACACCCTCCCATAGCCAAAGAGAGAGAAGCCAGTGTATTATGGCTGTATGTCGATTAACCCTGAATTAAATCAGGTAAATTAAATACATAAACTGCCAACCCTGGCATGCGAGTGCTGGTAGGCAGCAGAGTTCAGTTAAAGATTTTTTTACCTCCATTTAAATCTAAAACTAATTGAATACGGCTACTTTGGAAAAGGGGAGGGGGCGCTTGAGGGTGAAGGGGTGGTGCACCAGACCTGATTGCGCTTTGTGTTAATCCCTATCTCAGTCTATGGCTTATTAACTGAACTCTGCTGCCTACCAGCACTCGCATGCCAGGGTTGGCAGTTTATGTATTTAGTTTACCTGATTTAATTCAGGGGCACCCAGGAAACTGACAGTATGTCTAGTCCCATGTCAGATTTCAAAATGATGTCAAAATTATATCAAAAAATGGATTTCAGTGCAGAATTCTGCTGGAGCAGCACTATTAACTGATGCATTTTGAAAAAAACATGTTCTCCCCTGAAAGTATCCCTTTAAGGGCACTAACACTATACCTTTGGGATAAGTTCCATGGTGTGACCACTCATTTTATCTGATTGAAAATGTGTTCTTCTCTCTATGATATAGGTAAGATTCAGTTTAGCTAACAGAGTGCTTAATGGCTCTGGGTTCCTGTGACAAAAGTTGTCTCTCCCAATTATATTACTTTCTACCCCTTATTTTAAATATGGCACCCCAAAAAAATGTATCTCCACATTTATCTAATAGCAATAAAAGTAAATAACTTAATTTCGCAAACTTGTCTGGTCAACCATTATACTCGGTCATTTACACATGAGGGAAGTGCAAACGTGCACCCCCAAGCGCTCATTGAAAGGGTAGTTCCATCCAGGGTACGGCTGCAATTTGCACATTGTAAGTACAAGTCCACTTTGTGGCTTGTAGTCATGGGCGAATTTATTCGCCAGGCTCGAATACGCGATTCACCACCGCCGAATAAATTCACGAAACGGCTGCAAAAAATGGACGCCAGTGTCTGTTTTTTGGACGCTGGCGCATTTTATCGCAAAAAGATGGACACCAGCGTCAAAAAAGGACAGCAATGTAAAAAAAAAATGGACGCCGACGGCGTAAAAAAAATGAACGCCAGCGCCATTTCGCGAATTTTTCGCCATTTCACAAATTTTGCGGGAAATTCGCAAATCTTTCGGCGAAACAGTGCAAATTCGTCTATTACTAGTGGCATTTTTTGCACTTTGCACCCATACCTGTATGTAGTAAATAACCCCTAAAATATCCGACTGGTGTATTTGGAAATGTATTTCTTCTACAAAAATTGTATAAAATCAGATAAAACAAATATTTACTATTCATTCTGAAGACAAGTGTATCACCATTGTATTTTTCCTCCAAAATGAAATGACTCAACTCAATGAAATTGCAGCATTAAGATCCTTCCCATGTCCCCTATAAGCCTGTTAATATCCATTTGTATCCGTCTAACACTTTTTCCTGCCACTTCTAGGGCTTCCAATGAAATGTTAACAAGACACTACTGTTATGTCGTTTCAATTTAGTTTCAAGATGGATCGCTCTAGTGCAACAGTGTGGCAGCTGGCAGAAAATATTGATTTTCTTTTCCAATCCTTCTGTTTATCTCTTTGGTATTTTGCTATCCAGTGCAATTTGGTTGACCAGATAAGTGAAAGAATCTCATCTGTAAATATTACCTTGGCTTGCAGCCCCTTCTCTGTGACCTTCATCAGGTTTGATTTGGCAGTGTTATTTTAAGCCCAGTAGATCTGTCGATCTTTTCAAGTGTCATTTTTGCTGCATTGTGAAGTCTAGAAAACAATGTCTTTCGTATTCTATAGGTCACTTTTTAATGTGACTGTTTCTCATTACTTGCCTATACTGGAAATGCAAAAATTTGAAATAAAAGGAAAACCTACTTTTTCTTTTTCCATGTTTGTTTTTATTCTAAACAATTACAATTGACATGTAAAATATAGTGGTGCCCAATTAAATAAGTGTTTGTTTGTTCCTGTTAATGTAATAATTTTACTTCACTTGTGACATAGTTCTGTGCTCTTTTCTGCATTTCTTGTGAAGGGACAGTGTCAGAATGGTCCACAAGGTTTCCCTTCCTTACCCACAGAAAATACAATAAGAGAAAAGGGAATGAGGGAGAAAAGTCAAAAAAGGAGAAAATGTCTGTAAAAAAGAGAACCAAAACAAGAAATAAATAGTGATTGGTGAATTTCTCCCGAAAAATCCACAAATTTCCAGCGAAATTTGCAAAACGGTGAGAATTCCGATGCTGGCGACAATTCTGACACTGGCGACAATTCTGATGCCCATTAAAGTCAACGGGCGCCTAGAATTGTCGCCAGCATTAGAATTGTTACCGGTGTCAAAAATATTTTGACACCAGCAAATTTTCACGTGGAAATTCGCCATGAATTCGCACCTGGCGAATAAATTCACCCATCACTAGTAATAAGGTAGCGTAGATAAAGGAAAAACATTTTTTATAGTGGTTCTGTGGTCAAAAGTTGGTGAGTCCCAGACACATAAGTCTGACATTATAGGGGTTATTTATTAAAGTCAGATTTTTTCTGGTCAGACTTTTATAGGGGAAAAAACGGTTTTGAGATTTATTAAATTGCGAGTCCATGTTATTAAACCAGTTCATGTTGAAGACAATGGCAGATGTTCTGTTGATACAAGTGAATGGAGGGCACACCTAATTATAATTATATAGGAACAAATATGCAATTAGAGGTGCAAAAGAACCATAAGTCACCCCTACCGGGCAACTAGATATAACATCTACAGAAAATCAGGTCTGCACACTCAAAAAAAGATTTTCGACTCAGGTGGTAAAATTTGAAATATGCTTTACTAGTAAAAGAACAACATAACAGCTGCTTAATGTTCACAAAAAAAACAGAAAACATTTCACATGATAATGATATACATACCACCCTCAAGTACAGAAAAAGGCAGACAAGAAATTACAAGTAGCGGATACACCTGCCAAGATGAGAATAACCCCAACGTTTCGGCAAAATAGCCTTTGTCAAGGGGATTCTGATGTGTAGCGGAATTAGCCATGAAATAAATACCCTCTTCAATTACGCGTCCATCCCTGATTTTCGCGCGCTACCCGAACTTTCGGATCTGTGACGTCACATCCGCCTACGTCACTTCCGCCGATAGTACGTTCAGCGTAGTGACGCGGCTCCCTAAGCCACCAATGCTTCGGGTAAAGAATCACGCGAGAATTGAAGTATGTCTCAACGATCGCGCCGTATCCTGGGGTTGCTAGGATACGGCGCGATCGTTGAGACATACTTTTTACTGCGCAGACTCAAAGCACCTATGCGTTTCATCTTCAATTCTCGCGTGATTCTTTACCCGAAGCATTGGTGGCTTAGGGAGCCGCGTCACTACGCTGAACGTACTATCGGCGGAAGTGACGTAGGCGGATGTGACGTCACAGATCCGAAAGTTCGGGTAGCGCGCGAAAATCAGGGATGGACGCGTAATTGAAGAGGGTATTTATTTCATGGCTAATTCCGCTACACATCAGAATCCCCTTGACAAAGGCTATTTTGCCGAAACGTTGGGGTTATTCTCATCTTGGCAGGTGTATCCGCTACTTGTAATTTCTTGTCTGCCTTTTTCTGTACTTGAGGGTGGTATGTATATCATTATCATGTGAAATGTTTTCTGTTTTTTTGTGAACATTAAGCAGCTGTTATGTTGTTCTTTTACTAGTAAAGCATATTTCAAATTTTACCACCTGAGTCAAAAATCTTTTTTTGAGTGTGCAGACCTGATTTTCTGTAGATGTTCTGTTGATATCTTGATCTGTGCTGGGTTTCATTCAATAAAACAAACATTTTGGGGTTTTGGGCGTCAAATCCGAAATAGTCTGAGGTTTCAGGCATCAAATCCAAAAAAGTCACAGTTTTTGGGGACAAATTCGAAAAATTTGTACAATTTGAATATTTTCACGATTTTATCTAGTTTTTTCCCATACAAGAAATTTTCTGAAAAATGTATTGATAAATAAGAGGTAAAAGTCGGAGTAGTTTTCAGAAATTATGAGAACTTTTTGGATTCTGATTAATAACCCCCTAAGTAAGTGTACTTACTCCTGTCTTATTCTCATTCCTTATTTCTAATGGTCATTTCTTTTAGGCTAGAATTCTAAAAATAAAATAATTTAATAACGAGCCAGTCTATTGCAAAGATACAAAAAAAAAAGAAAGAAAGAAAAAAGAAAAACTGGAAATGTGTCAAATATAATTCTCAAATGTCAACATAAAACAGCACTATTCCCACTTGCATAAAAAATTTATATGATATTAAAAAGGTTTTTTTTGTAGTGAGATTGTCTTTAAAGGAACAGTTCAGCGTGAACATTTTTTAATTTTCAGTTTTATCAGTTTTTATTTTTACACTGAACAATTCCTTTGAATTCACTAGATTAGATTACAGTCATTTGACATCAAGACATTAATGGGTCTTTAGTGGAAACTGTAGAAAACATATTTAGTTTGCCAACACATACATTCTGGTAACTAGTGAGAATTGAGAGGTGATTTATGATGGCAAGTGCAGTTGCGGGGCTGCTAACCAATGAGAGTAAAGAGATGATTTACGACCACAAGTGAAGTTGCAGGGCTGCTAATTTCCCTGCAATACATTAAGGCACTTGCATCAAAAGTGACTCAATCCATTGTATGTTCATTTGTCCAAAAAATCAATAAAAAATTCTGCATTGTGGTAATGATTGCACTCAAAAATGTCACTATGTACACTGCACTTGTTGGCCCTTGAGTTTTTTTAAAAAATATGTACTTGTAGAATAAATCACAATCAAACTAGGTTTTCTGCATCTGTGATATTTTCCCTCACAAGAATATTTATAAACAAAACTCTGAATCAGACCATGTTAATCTTCAAAAAAAAAAAAGTCATTTTTCCATATTCAGTAAGAATGTGTTTTAAAAATCTTGAAAAATAAAATTGTGTGGATGCTGACACTTCCCATTGACTTCTATAGAAGCTCGAAATATTTTAGCTGCTAATTTCTTTCATATTCATTTTCAAAACTTTTTGTTGAATATGAAAATTACATTTTTGCCACAAACTTCTCAAAAAAAAAATGCAATCTGCAATTAATACAATAACCGTGTCCCTTTATTTGACATTTTCTAAACTGAATTTAGTGAAACAAATAGCGAGTGGTTAATAGTTGATAAATTATGAAATGGTGGTGATAAACTCTGTTTTGAGACTGCGAAATATGGCTGATGACTTGTAACGACCAAATAAAAATGAATCCCCTCACCCTGAATGAGTTAATTTAATGATAAATGTTCCAAACTTCTATTGCCCCATTTACCCACCAAAATGACTGGTTGACTGTGATCCAATGGAGTAACAGAAAATGGCCATACATGCTGAGATGTCCAAGCAGGAAGTCTTGCCGAAAAATTCACGAATTTCCCGGGAAATTCGCGAAACGACAAAAAATTCATGAAACGGTGCCGGCATCTCGTTTTTGACGCCAGCGTCCGTTTTTGTTGACGCCAACGCCCATTTTTGACACCGACGCCAATTTTTAACGCCGGCGTATGTTTTTTTTGGACGCCAGCAACAATTTTTTTTGGACGCTCTCGAACTTTCGAATAAATTCGCCCATCACTAATCAAACTGTCCAAGCAGATGATTGTCCGTAAGTAGGGATGTAGCGAACGTCGGAAAAAAAGTTCGCGAACATATTCGCGAACTTGCGCAAAAATGCGAGCGGTTCGCGAACGGTTCGCGAACCCCATAGACTTCAATGGGAAGGCGAACTTTAACATCTAGAAAAGACATTTCTGGCCAGAAAAATGATTTTAAAGTTGTTTAAAGGGTGCAACGACCTGGACAGTGGCATGCCAGAGGGGGATCAAGGGCAAAAATGTATCTGAAAAATCTGCCTGTGTGTGCTTGGAAGAGATAGTGTAGGGGGAGAGCTGTTAGTGATTTCAGGGACAGATGATAGTAAGCTTGCTGGCTAGTAATCTGCTTGATACTGCTCTGTATTGGAGGGACAGAAGTCTGCAGGGATTTGAGGGACATTTTAGCTTAGGTAGCTTTGCTGGCTAGTAATCTACTGTTCTCTTTAAACAACTGCCATACGTTGACCTTGTAGGCATTGTTTGCCCAGTTTTTTTGGACGCAGCCACTGAAGCACAGTTGCCAGAAAAAATATGCCATATAAATGCTGAAAATAGTAATTTTTCGCCATACGTTGACCTTGTAGACATTGTTTGCCCAGTTTTTTTGGACGCAGCCACTGAAGCACAGTTGCCAGAAAAATTATGCCATATAAATGCTGAAAATATAAATTTTTTTGGTTGCAGCCACTGAAGCACAGAGGCCAGACAAATTATGCCATATAAATGCAGAAAATATGCATTTTTTTGGTCGCAGCCACTGAAGCACAGTTGACAGAAAAATTATGCCATATAAATGCTGAAAATATAAATGTTTTTGGTTGCAGCCACTGAAGCACAGAGGCCAGAAAAATTATGCCATATAAATGCAGAAAATATGCATTTTTTTGGTCGCAGCCACTGAAGCACAGTTGCCAGAAAAAATATGCCATATAAATGCTGAAAATAGTCATTTTTTGCCATATACGTTGAGTCAACGTATGGCAAAAAATTACTATTTTCAGCATTTATATGGCATATTTTTTCTGGCCTCTGTGCTTCAGTGGCTGCGGCCAAAAAAACTGGGCAAACAATGCCTACAAGGTCAACGTCGTTGACCTTGTAGGCATTGTTTGCCCAGTTTTTTTGGCCGCAGCCACTGAAGCACAGAGGCCAGAAAAAATATGCCATATAAATGCTGAAAATAGTAATTTTTTTGGTCGCAGCCACTGAAGCACAGTTGCCAGAAAAATGATGCCATATAAATGCTGAAAATATAAATTTTTTTGGTTGCAGCCACTGAAGCACAGAGGCCAGAAAAATTATGCCATATAAATGCTGAAAATATAAATTTTTTTGGTTGCAGCCACTGAAGCACAGAGGCCAGAAAAATTATGCCATATAAATGCAGAAAATATGCATTTTTTTGGTCGCAGCCACTGAAGCACAGTTGCCAGAAAAATTATGCCATATAAATGCAGAAAATATGCATTTTTTTGGACGCAGCCACTGAAGCACAGTTGCCAGAAAAAATATGCCATATAAATGCTGAAAATAGTCATTTTTTGCCATACGTTGACCTTGTAGACATTGTTTGCCCAGTTTTTTTGGTTGCAGCCACTGAAGCACAGAGGCCAGAAAAAATTAAACCAGTAGGGTTTGCACCCTAGTTTGTAACGGTGGCGGAGGGAGGAGGAGGACGCTAAAGGACAGCTGTGTGTGGAGTCATGAGGCTTGAAGAGAAGGACAGCTGCATAGAAGTCAGAACAAGTCTTCCGGCGTGCAGTAACCCTCCGAGATCCACCCCTCATTCATTTTAATAAAGGTAAGGTAATCGACACTTTTGTGACCTAGGCGAGTTCTCTTCTCAGTTACAATCCCTCCTGCTGCACTGAAGGTCCTTTCTGAGAGCACACTTGAGGCTGGGCAAGACAAGAGGTTCATGGCAAATTGTGACAGCTCTGGCCACAGATCAAGCCTGCGCACCCAGTAGTCCAGGGGTTCATCGCTCCTCAGAGTGTCGATATCTGCAGTTAATGCCAGGTAGTCCGCTACCTGCCGGTCGAGGCGTTCTTTGAGGGTGGATCCAGAAGGGTTGTGGCGCTGCCTTGGACAGAAAAACATTTGCATGTCTGACGTTACAGACTGGCCAAAGGGCTTTGTCCTTGCAGGTGTGCTCGTGGCAGGATTACTGGCACCTCTGCCCCTGGAATGTTGATGAGTTCCTGAAGTGACATCACCCTTAAAAGCATTGTACAACATGTTTTGCAGGCTGGTTTGTAAATGCCGCATCTTTTCGGACTTGTGGTATGTTGGTAACATTTCTGACACTTTATGCTTGTACCGAGGGTCTAGTAGCGTTGCGACCCAGTACAGGTCCTTCTCCTTAAGCCTCTTGATACGGGGGTCCTTCAACAGGCATGACAGCATGAAAGACCCCATTCTCACAAGGTTGGATGCAGAGCTATCCATCTCCGCTTCCTCATTATCAAGGACTGCATCATCCACGGTCTCCTCCCCCCAGCCACGTACAAGACCAGGGGTCCCCAAAAGGTCACCACTAGCCCCCTGGGAAGCCTGCTCCTGTTGGTCCTCCTCCTCCTCCTCCACAAAGCCACCTTCCTCCTCTGACTCCACTTCTGGCACCTCTCCCTGCGTTGCAGCAGGTGCCTGGGTTCGTTCTGGTGATTCCGACCAGAAATCGTGCGCTTCCAGCTCCTCGTCACGCTGGTCTACAGCCTCATCTGTCACTCGTCGCACGGCACGCTCCAGGAAGAAAGCGAAGGGTATTAGGTCGCTGATGGTGCCTTCGGTGCGACTGACCATATTTGTCACCTCTTCAAAAGGTCGCATGAGCCTGCAGGCATCGCGCATAAGCACCCAGTAACGGGGGAAAAAAATCCCCAGCTGTGCAGATCCAGTCCTACCACCCAGTTCAAAAAGGTACTCGTTGACGGCCCTTTGTTGTTGCAGCAGACGTTCCAACATAAGGAGCGTTGAATTCCAGCGAGTCTGGCTGTCAGAAATCAAATGCCTGACTGGCATGTTGTAGCGCTGCTGAATGTCAGCAAGGCGTGCCATGGCTGTGTAGGAACGTCTGAAATGGGCCGACACCTTTCTGGACTGGGTGAGAACGTCCTGGAATCCTGGGTACTTGGAGACAAAACGTTGGACTATTAAATTTAACACATGTGCCATGCAGGGCACATGTGTTAAATTGCCTAGTCTCAACGCTGCCAACAGATTGCTTCCATTGTCACACACCACTTTTCCGATCTGCAGTTGGTGTGGGGTCAGCCACCGATCGGCCTGTGACTGCAGAGATGACAGGAGTACAGATCCGGTATGGTTTTTGCTTTCCAGGCACGTCATCCCCAAGACAGCGTGACAACGGCGTACCTGGCACGTCGAATAGCCTAGGGGGAGCTGGGGGTGCACAGGTGTGGAGGAGGAGAAGGAGGACCCAGCAGCAGAGTAAGAAGAAGAAGAAGACGAGGTAGAGAGCGATGGAGGAGTAGAGGTGGTGGCAGAACCGCGTGCAATCCGTGGCGGTGACACCAACTCCACTGTTGTTGTTGAGCTACCCATTCCCTGCTTCCCAGCCATTACCAAGTTCACCCAGTGGGCAGTGTAGGTGACATACCTGCCCTGACCATGCTTGGAGGACCATGCGTCAGTAGTCATATGGACCTTTGGCCCAACACTAAGTGACAGAGATGCGGTAACTTGGCTCTGCACATGTTGGTACAGGTGTGGTATTCCCTTTTTAGAAAAAAAATTGCGGCTGGGTACCTTCCACTGCGGTGTCCCAATTGCTACAAATTTGCGGAAGGCCTCAGAGTCCACCAGCTGGTATGGTAAAAGCTGGCGGGCTAAGAGTGCAGACAAGCCAGCTGTCAGACGCCGGGCAAGGGGGTGACAGTCAGACATTGGCTTCTTACGCTCAAACATGGCCTTCACAGAAACTTGGCTGGTGGCAGATGACTGGGAATGGGAACAGGTGGTCAAGGTGGAAGGCGGAGTGGAGGGTGGTTCAGACGGGTCAAGGAGAGCAGAGGTAGAGCAGTAAGATGCTGGACCAGAAGGAGTGTGGCTTTTAGTTTGCCTGTTGCCTTTGAGGTGTTGCTCCCAAAGTGCTTTGTGCTTGCCGCTCATGTGCCTTCGCATAGAAGTTGTACCTATGTGGCTGTTGGGCTTACCAAGGCTCAGTTTCTGACTGCACTCATTGCAAATTACAATGCTTTTGTCAGAGGCACACACATTAAAAAAATCCCACACTGCTGACTTTTTGGAAGTGTGCGATCTGGCGGTAACAGTAGAAGTTGGCGGAGTTGGCGGTATTGGCGGCAATGGCGGGTGCGTTGGCCGGCTGAACACAGGTGCCGATACATGTTGTTGCCCTACTGATCCCTGCGGGCTGTCCTCCCTGCTTCTTCTAAGTCTTATTCTCCTACTGCCTCTCTGACTCTCCGTCTCTCCATCTGAACTACCCTCCTCTTGCTCTCTTCTACTAGGCACCCACAAAACATCAATCTCCTCATCATCATTCTCCTCAGATGCATCAATTTCTTCTGACACATCACAGAAGGAAGCAGCAGCGGGGACCTCCTCCTCATCACTCATTATGTCCATCTCTATCGTGTTCTCTGCCAGAATTAAATCTGGTGTAAGGTCCTCATCTCCTTCATCTTCTTCTGGCAATAATGGTTGCGCATTACTCAGTTCAAGAAACTCATGGGAAAATAACTCCTCTGACCCCAGTGAAGAAGGGGCACCGGTGGTGGAGGAAGTGTTACGTGGGGTGGCCATAGCAGTGGAGGATGAGGAGGATGTTGTGGTAAAGTTAGAAACGGTAGAGGATGGGGTGTGCTGTGTAAGCCAGTCAACTACCTCTTCAGCATTTTGGGAGTTCAGGGTCATTGGCTTTTTAAAACTGGGCAATTTGCTAGGGCCACAGGATTGCATAGCAGCACGGCCCCTAGCACGGCCTCTGCGTGGCGGCCTGCCTTTGCCTGGCATTATTTTTAAAAAAACAACAACAACAACAAAAACTCAGTTGGTTTTTCTGGAAACGATAATACACACAGCTAGATGGCGGGTTGAAGAAAACAGTGTGCAAATAATGCCTACAAGGTCAACGTATACACTACTACAGCGGTGGATACGGATTACGTAAAATATATGAATGCTGCTTGAAAAAAAGTCACTCAAGTGGTTTTTCTAGAGACGATAATATTATCAATATTTAGACAAAATGTGAACAAGCTCACACAGCTAGATGGCGGGTTGAAGAAAACAGTGTGCAAATAATGCCTACAAGGTCAACGTATACACTACTACAGCGGTGGATACGGATTACGTAAAATATATGAATGCTGCTTGAAAAAAAGTAACTCAAGTGGTTTTTCTAGAGACGGTAATATTATGGATATTTAGACAGAATGTGAACAATGTCACACAGCTAGATGGCGGGTTGAAGAAAACAGTGTGCAAATAATGCCTACAAGGTCAACGTATACACTACTACAGCGGTGGATACGGATTACGTAAAATATATTATGGCTGCTTGAAAAAAGTCACTCCGGTGTTTTTTCTGGAGACGGTAATATTATGGATATTTAGACAGAATGTGAACAAGGTCACACAGCTAGATGGCGGGTTGAAGAAAACAGTGTGCAAATAATGCCTACAAGGTCAACGTATACACTACTACAGCGGTGGATACGGATTACGTAAAATATATGAATGCTGCTTGAAAAAAAGTAACTCAAGTGGTTTTTCTAGAGACGATAATATTATGGATATTTAGACAGAATGTGAACAAGGTCACACAGCTAGATGGCGGGTTGAAGAAAACAGTGTGCAAATAATGCCTACAAGGTCAACGTATACACTACTACAGCGGTGGATACGGATTACGTAAAATATATGAATGCTGCTTGAAAAAAAGTAACTCAAGTGGTTTTTCTAGAGACGGTAATATTATGGATATTTAGACAGAATGTGAACAATGTCACACAGCTAGATGGCGGGTTGAAGAAAACAGTGTGCAAATAATGCCTACAAGGTCAACGTATACACTACTACAGCGGTGGATACGGATTACGTAAAATATATTATGGCTGCTTGAAAAAAGTCACTCCGGTGTTTTTTCTGGAGACGGTAATATTATGGATATTTAGACAGAATGTGAACAAGGTCACACAGCTAGATGGCGGGTTGAAGAAAACAGTGTGCAAATAATGCCTACAAGGTCAACGTATACACTACTACAGCGGTGGATACGGATTACGTAAAATATATGAATGCTGCTTGAAAAAAAGTAACTCAAGTGGTTTTTCTAGAGACGATAATATTATGGATATTTAGACAGAATGTGAACAAGGTCACACAGCTAGATGGCGGGTTGAAGAAAACAGTGTGCAAATAATGCCTACAGGGCAAATAATGCCTAAAAGGTCAACTTATACACTACTACAGCGGTAGTAAAATAAAAAAAAGTAAAATAAAAAAAAAAATGAATATTAAAAAAACAAAATTAAAGTTGGTGCTGCTGAACTACTAGGAGCAGCAGATTAGCACACCAGTCCCACTCCCCAACACTGCTAGACTAATAGCACTGGGCTCTTATAGTAGTAGTAGTAGTAGTAGTAGTAAAACAACAAAAAAATAAATAAAAGCAGTCCTTACAAGGACTACTGTTATTGCAGCAGTCAGCAGATGAGATCAGAAGCAGGACAGCTGCCCACTGCAGCTACATACAGAGCACTGCAGTAGAAGGTAGATTACTAGCCAGCAAAGCTACCTAAGCTTAAATGTCCCTCAAACCCCTGCAGACTTCTGTCCCTCCAATAACAGAGCAGTATCAAAACGATTACTAGCCAGCAAACTTTCAACTGTCCCTGAAATCACTAACAGGCAGCAGCTCTCTCCCTACACTATCTCTTCAGCACACACAGGCAGAGTGAAAAAACGCTGCAGGGCTTCGGTTTTTATAGGGAAGGGGAGTGGTCCAGGGGAGAGCTTCCTGATTGGCTGCCATGTACCTGCTGGTCTGGGGTGAGAGGGCAAAAAAAAGCGCCAACAATGGCGAACCCAAAATGGCGAACGTCGCGCGACGTTTGCGAACTTCCGGCGAGCGCGAACACCCGATGTTCGCGCGAACAAGTTCGCCGGCGAACAGTTCGCGACATCTCTATCCGTAAGACCAAACAATCAAACTAGGTTTTCTGCATCTGTGATATTTTCCCTCACAAGAATATTTATAAACAAAACTCTGAATCAGACCATGTTAATCTTCAAAAAAAAAAAAAGAGTAATTTTTCCATATTCAGTAAGAATGTGTTTTAAAAATCTTGAAAAATAGAATTGTGTGGATGCTGACACTTCCCATTGACTTCTATAGAAGCTCAAAATAATTTACCTGCTAATTTCTTTCATATTCATTTTCAAAACTTTTTGTTTTTTTTCTTCTATAATAAGTAAATGCAAAACAAGCAAAATAATTTTTGAAGAGGGGAAAAAAGGGCCAGTAAAACAACAGCCATTAACAGGGACCATATTTACTTCATAAAGCAGGACCATTATTCCACTTTGAGTTGAGTTCTGAGGGCACTCTGCTAAGAAGTTTATCCCGAAGGCCTCGCTCATAAATATAATATTACATTTATTACCATCTTTGAGTGAAACATTAATTTTCTTAATTGCAGGACGGCTTGGCAAACAGGCATTTTAATTATGTTCTTCAAGTAAATGTTTTTCAATAGCTGATTACAAATCCGTGATTTATTTATTTATTTGTTGGTTCTTCCCGTATTTTGATATTTAATAAACGCATTGTTCTGCCAACATAGATGCACGAGAAAATAAAAAAACATTCATTCGTTTTACTAATAATACATGGGAAAAGTTGAAAAAAGTAGAGTGATTATCAATAGCATATCTGAGTTGCATCCAGTATTAAAGGAAGTGAGAATTTTTCCAGCAATTTTTTTTAGCATTTTTTAGAAGAGAAATATTCTTTGCACTGTATTCTCCATTCAGTCATCCAATGCCACACTTTATCTACTCTCCCTGTATATTATATCTGCACCCCGTCCTCACTTCTTTCACTCATTTTAAATTAATATAGGAGTAATTATGACCACCCGGCACAACTTGGGTCACACAATTTCAGATGCAGTAGGTGTGACATAAAATTATCAATCAAGCTTTCCTCCAGCAAATGCCTGCATTGAAGTCTGCTTTTCAAAAGAGCAAACCAAATCTGTTTATTTTTCATTTTGAAATGTGATGTGGGGCTAGATATGTTCTTAGTTTCTCAGGTGCCCCCAGCCATGTGACGTCCTCAGATAGAGTATTGTTACTCTTTACGGCTGCACTGAAGTTTGGAGTTCTTGGTTTTGATGTATTGGATGCTTTTGCAGCAATTGCAGCACACACATTGTGCTCAGCAGGAATTGTGGGAAAAAATGTATGTAGATGACTAATAAAACCATTAGCTTGCACAACATTCAGGCATTCATCTTCAGTTGATTTGAAATGGTGGCCAAACATAAAATCCATATAATAAAATGAGGTTTTCTAAAATAAAAGCAGGCGATCAGCATTTCAATTTCCACTTACACTACTTTGTTACAACAGAATAACACATTTAACTTAAAATATAGGTGCCAGTTAAATGTTTGTATTGTTACCTTCTCATATTTAGAAAAATTTACCATTCTGAGCAGCGCTCCTGCCAGACAAGCATTCTTGAATGTGATAGAATGGAACGAGTCGGTGTAAATGGTACATACTGGAGAGAGAAAGTATGAGTATTTAAGAAAAGACCTCTTTAGTAGTGATGGGAGAATACATTTGGCTGACACAAATTTGCGGCGAATTTCCTCGTTTCGCCGCCAGCAAATAAATTTGCGAATCTCCCGTGAAAATTTGCCGGCATCAAAAGAATTCTGGACGTGGGTCTGAAAAGCAGATTGCGTCAAAATCGATGCGCGTCAACACTATTCGGAAGTCCATTGACTTTAACGCCAGCGTCAAAATTGTCGTTTTTGACAATTTTTTTGTGAAACTTTTGGATTTTCATAATTTTTTCATGCAACTTTCAGATTTTCACAATTTTTACATGGACCTTTCCAATTTTCATGTTTTTTTGTGAAACTTTCCTATTTTCGCGTTTTTTTCATGATTTTTTTGCCTCTTTAGAGGAATTGTTCAGGGTAAAAAAAAAACTAGGTAAATAGATAGGCTGTGCAAAATAAAAAACCATTTCAATACAGTTAGTTAGACAAAAAATATAACGTATAAAGTCTGGAGTGACTGGATGTCTAACATTATAGCCAGAACACTACTTCCTGCTTTGCAGCTCTCTTGGTTTCCACTGATTGGTTACCAGGCAGTAACCAATCAAAGACTTGAGGGGGGCACATGGGCCAAAACTGTTGCTTTTGAATTTGAGCTGAATGCAAACTCACTGAACAGTTATGTCTCATGTGGCCCACCTTCAACTCAACTCGACTAACTCAGAGTTAGAGAGCTTAAAATGTTGTGTTCTGTTCTGTAATGATAAGGAGAGCACTGAGTAAGTTTGAACATTTTAATGGATACGGTAATGGATACATACTGTACATGTTTTTTTCCAAAATGCATCAGTTAATAGTGCTGCTCCAATAGACTTCTGCACTGGAATCTGTTTTTAAAAAGAGCAAACAGATTTTTTTTATATTTAATTTTGAAATCTGACATGGGGCTAGACATATTGTCAGTTTCCCAGGAGCTCCAGTCATGTGACTTGTGCTCTGATAAACTTTAGTCACTCTTTACTGCTGCACTCAAGCAGTAACAGAACTGAATGCTTGCAGGTCGAGTAGTAGTCTTCTGCAAATTTTTTCTTCCCAACTACTTTCAGTGCTGTCCCCACTGCTTAATGACATTTTTAAAACCCAATTGTGATACAGTCTAGCGGGACAGGTGTGAGGCCAACCTGTTTGTTTACATACGTCTCTAGGGTGCTTGAGGACTTCGTGTCTGCTGAAAGAAAAGGAGATGCATCACTAAACACACCTAGCCATACATATGATATAATCCTCAGATTAATATGTGAAAATACAGTTATCCCAGAGAAACTCGCACTTATCCTTCTTGAAACTGGTTAGTTTAAAGTGAAACAAAACAGCTGCTGCAGCATTCAAATACTTAGTTTAAATAGAATTCCATAAAATTGCTTTTTCTTATGTCATTTTAATCATTATTCATAGAAACCCACTGGGGCATTATTCAGGAAATTTACACTCCACAAGCAGTTAGCATATAAATCAGCTCAGTTTAGACAAAGGTAATTATATTAGTATTCCTCTTTTTATCCCCAGTTCAAAACAAAGCCTTTCTTTAATGAATAGTTTGCAGACTTTTGTAAATGACTCTGTTTTTTGGCAAAGAAAGAATCAGGGAATTACTTTTGACAATACATTCTAAGTACAAATAAGGTAATTCATTCTGAAGATTTTTTTTCTATTATATTGTGGTTATATTTTTTGCTTATGGTGGCAGGAATATATGGAGCCTAAATAAGTAAATGTTCTTGTTGCTCAGTAATGAGGCCCAGAGTGACAACATTTAGATAATGGGTATGATTCCCCCCTGTGATTGGGAGAAAATGTGATGGCCCATTGGCTTATGGTGCCTGTATTGTAAATACTGTAATTATATAACACTAGGGGCAAATTTTAATATTTTAACATTTGAATACAAAGGTTATCACGATTCAAAGGTTGTTTGTTTTTGCTTCAAAAATAGAAAACTAAAATTTTCAAGATTTAAGTGCATAAAACTTAAAAACTGGATTGAAAATATTGGCATCTAAAAGCTGGTGAGTTCACGTAGAAGTCAATGGGAGCTGAATTTTTAATTTCAATAAACAATTATCTTGAGGGGGAGATAAAAATAGGCTTGCAGGGGAGCTTTATTATAAATAAAAATGCACTTACAAAATTGCAGTGATCATTTGCTCAACAACAGCATGTCCATAAAGCCCAACACGTTTCATCACTTGCTTTGACTTCTTAAGGGACAACCAATCATACTCAAAATGTAAACTAGTAAACTACTTCCTTATAAAGTCAAGAAATATGTTTCCAAGGTTGAGAGTTGCCCTTAATAAAGATGGCTTCCCCCTCACTTAAATCACATTGTGTGTGTATGATCTATGCTCATAGACCCCAATGGGTGAAAAAAATTGTCGTACGACAAAAAAATTTGAGGCCCATAGTTTTAATTTGACACTAATGTGTTTTGGGGGATTTTCTGCTGTTTCACAAAATGGATCAGATATACCCATCACTAACTCTGACATATACACGTTGGAGGTGAGATGCGGTATAGCCATAGTAACTAAAGGGATCAAACACACCTTCATTAGCATATGCATAGAAAATGCAACGGATTCAGGCTAGAATGCATTCTGGCACCCTGGCAACTAAATACTTAAAGGGATACTGTCACAGGAAAACATGTTTTTTTTCAAAACACATCAGTTAATAGTGCTTTTCAAACAGAATTGTGCACTGAAATCTGTTTTTTAAAAGAGCAAAGATATTTTTATATTTAGCTTTCAAATTTGGCATGGGGCTTGACATATTGTCAGTTTCCCAGGTGTCCTCAGGTCATGTGACTTGTGCTCTGATAAACTTCAGTTACTCATTCACTGCTGTACTGCAAGTTGGAGTGATATCACCCCTCCCTCCCTTCCCTCCCCAGCAGCCCATCAGCAGCGAACAACAGAACAATGGGCAGCTAACCAAATAGGAGCTCCCTGAAACCTCTGCTGGAGGATTTGTTTGCATTTCTAAAGGTGCTCCCTAGTGGTATACATGAGAATAGCACCCAAGCAGGAAAAACCCTGTGCGGGTGTTATTCTCATGTCTACCACTAGGTGGGGCTAGGTGGCACAACCTAGGTCCTGATGAATACAATGGGAAGGGGAGAAACAATAGCTGTCTCATAGAAGTTCCATCCTGAAGTGCTGGCTCCTTCTCAAAGCTCAAAATCAGGCACAATACACTGAGATGCCTCCACAACAATATTACAGATAAAAAAATACATTTGTTGTTTCAAGAATAAAATAAAAATAGGTACTCTAAAATCATTAACTTTATATACATAGTTTAACATGATTAAATAATCATAAAATCAGTTATTTCTGTAAATTCTGTAGTTTGTAAGCCCAATAGTTCTCTTTTCTGGGTAACTCACTTACCACATTCCATTCCATATTATTATAACTAACCTGTTTAATACCAAACATTTTCATCCTGTGATACCCTCCCCCATGACAATCATAAAAATGTTTGAAGAGCCCATATGAACTTTGTTCAGTATCTTTTGATCATCTTCTTCCCTTTGGCTATTTACAGAGTGTTCCAGGGCATTCCCAGTAGATGTGTATAGGACACATCTCCAACTGTGCATGTGTGAATATAGTGGCCCTTTAATGAACCCGTCCAAAGATATCGAAGATGGCGCCCGTGAGCTCTGCTTCACTATTCTGCATGGGAAGGTCTGTGCGCCTTTCTGCTACAATTTTTTAAATAGTGGACTATGCAGGGAGGGAATTTCCATGTTTCGCTGCAAGCAAATTAATTTGAGAAACTGAGACAACAATTTGCCGTAAAAAAAAACTGCTACGTAAAAACTGGCACGCGCGTAAAAATTGACACTGCGTTATTTTTACAAATGGAAGATATCAGCACTGGATTTCAGGCATTAATCGGAATGATTAGTGGTTTTGGTCGATAATTTGACAAATTCTGAGTTTTCAGCCAACAAATCCAAAAAAATTGAATTTATATATTTTTCCTGATTTTATAGAGTCTTTTCCCACTCCAAATTGTTCAAGTTATTTTATTGATAAATAAAACTGTGGATGGCTGGTTTGTCAAATCTCTTTTAATAACATAATGAGAACATTTTGAGTTTAAGGTGGTTATTTATTAAAGCTGATCAGACTTTTAAAGGGGAAAACACAATTTTTTCATAGAAATAAAATTAGAATTTTTTGTAATTTTTCTAATTAAAAAAGTACTCCATATCAGATCTGCCGAATTCATGTAGAAGTCAATGGCAGATGTCCCTTCACAATTGGAAGGTATCCCGATCTGCACTGGGTTTTGTTCAATAATTCGAAGATTTTATGGTTTTCAGTTGTGGGTTTCAGGCGTCTAATCAGAAAAAGCCACCGTTTTCAGTGACAAATCCGAAAGTCAGATTTTTTTTTACTCTTTTATCGAGTTCTTTCCCACTCAAGAAATTTTCATGAAAATGTATTGATACATGAGGGGAAAAATCTGTGCGGATTTGGTCAGAGTAATTTCAGAAAATTCTGGATTTTGATGAATTACCCCCATAGTAAATAAGAAATTGGAGCAGTAATAACTTACCCCAGTGGTCTAGTGTGAGGGGGTCTGCAGGGACACGTGTGGGCCTCCTCAGCGGGGTCGCCCGCCATGCTGTGTTAATTCCTCAATGAGCGTTGCTTAGGGCGCATGCACGCTGGCGTCATGACGTCAGCACGCAATGGCGCGAAATTCAAAAGCTTAAAAGGGATTTCAATGTGTAAATTCTTTGCCGGTGATAGGTTCTATTCTATTGAGTTCCTGGGTGCGATTTCTGCCTGATCTGTGTAATCTGATACCTGTTGTGACCCGAGCCTGTTTCTGACTATTCTGACTTCTGTAATCCTGACCCTCCCTGGTAATCGACTATTCTATATCCGCATCCCTCGTGATTGATCTCCTGGTTTGACCCTTGCCTGTCTGACACCGCTTGTACTCTGCCTGCCCCGACCCGGCCTGATTTGACTATGCTTTCTGCCTATGCCTTGTACTGTGACTTTCTGCCCAAAAGACTTTTGCATTACCATCGTGCCCCTTTGCTCGTCCAGAACCCTTCACTTGGCATTTCTCTTTTTAAGACCTGGCGGCATCCTATTAGCCGAGGCTCCTCCCAAGGTGAAAGGCGGCTGTTAAAGGCAGAAGCAAGAGTCGAGAACAGGGTGCTTAGCATTGGTTCTGAATTTAGGGTTCCAACCGTGACAGGCGCAAATTGGAGACAGCTTCAAATAGGGCTTTTTTTTACCTTCTTCTGAATCAACTACAAATTGGGTATGATTGATAGTAATGGGTGAATAAATTCGCCTTGTGTGAATTAATGGGGAATTTCCGCATTTCACCACTGTCTTATAAATTCACAAAGCTCCCGTGAAAATTCACCGGCGGCCAAAAATTGTGGATGCCCGTCTGAAAAGTCACTCGCATCAAAATCGTCTTTAACGCCGGTGTGAAAATTGACAAGAGTGACTTTTCGATCGTGCATCCAAAATTGATGAGGGCGTAATTTTTCCAGTTTCACCATTTTTTTTGTGTGCAAATTTTTCACTGTTTTGCGAGAAGCGAAACGGGTGAAATTCACTTATCACCAATGATTAACTTGGGTTATGAGTAGGCATATTTTTTTCCAAGCTCAACTCCTATGTAACTATGAGAACTATGCCTTCAGAACCTAGTTGTGCAGGAAAAAAAGCAAATGATTTGTGTCTATATTTTTACTTTTTGGGCTAGTGTTGTTCCATTCCATCTGCTGTAAATGGTTTTCAAGGATATGGAAATTACAGTGCAGGGCACAAATGTACTAGGAGTTCTTTTAGTGATTTAGCAGGAAACCAACAAACACATTCAGAGAGCCCAAGAGATGAGAGTTTAGATTTGTATTTAAGAGGTATGAGAGTCCTGATACTTTTTAACTTATAATAAAAATTTAAATGGATCCACTCATTCAGTCATGGCTTAAATGGGATTTGGTGATGTAATAGAAGCTTTTCATTGCCCACTCTTGAAATCGTTGCCTTTGATTTGTAACATTTTTCCTACAACCTTTCCCTAAGTATCAATTTACAAAACATAAGAAATAGCAATAGCTTTGAAGGATGCATATTGCCAGCCAGCGGTAGATAAAGTAACACATCTTAAAAATGTTACATTATAATATCTGACTCTTAAAAGAATTTTTTTGGGAAAAAAAGTAAATGCTGTTTTCTGCCTTAAAGCAATTTTATTAGCTGTTTTGAGATTTTAGTCTAACATAAAGGCAAGAAATTCAATAAAACTCAATCTCTTCTGCTTCAAAATTCACCTTAATTATAATTCATTTGTTGTTTCCTGGTATTTTGATACATATTTGTTTTAAATGTAATTAAAATAAATTCACCAGTCTGTTTTATTTTGGCTTGAAACACATTTTTTAAAAAAAAGATCTCAAAGGAAATACTCAGCCCTAAATTTGCTTCATATTTATTTTATTGTTCTAATCTTTTGTTTACTTATGCTATTAGGGTGGATAAAATAATAATGCAGTTTTTTTCACAATTCCAATGTCGTTTGGCTGGGGAGTTTACCTGCCGCAATTGATCACATTTTTTGGCGTTAGAATATGATTTTTTTTTGGCACAAGTCTGCTGTGACTATTAACAAAACCTGCTGTGGAAACCTTGGAATGACCACCATGTTCAGAATAGTGGTACCATCTTCTATACCTGCAAGCCTGCTGACTCTCCTTAGTTTAAATGTAACTCTTAGGGGCTGATTCATTAAGGGTCGAATATCGAGGGTTAATTAACCCTTGATATTCGACTAGGAATTGAAATCCTTCGACTTCGAATATCGAAGTCGAAGGATTTAGCGCAAATACTGCGCTCGTACGATCAAAGAATTATTCCTTCGATCGAACGATTAAATCCTTCAAATCGAACGATTCGAAGGATTTAAATCCAACGATCTAAGGAATATCCTTCGATCAAAAAAAGTTAGGCAAGCCTATGGGGACCTTCCCCATAGGCTAACATTGACTTCGGTAGCTTTTAGCTGCCAAAGTAGGGGATCGAAGTTTTTTTTAAAGAGACAGTACTTCGACTATCGAATGGTCGAAGTCCATTCGATTCCAAGTCGTAGTCGTAGTCGAAGGTCGAAGTAGCCCATTCGATGGCCGAAGTAGCCCAAAAAATACTTTGAAATTCGAAGTTTTTTTACTTTGAATCCTTCACTCGAATTTAGTGAATCGGCCCCTTAGTATTATTTAGATGGTGGTACTTTAAGGGGCCGATTCACTAACTTCGAGTGAAGGATTGAAAGGTAAAAAACTTCAAATTTCGAAGTTTTTTTTGGGCTACTTCGACCATCGAATGGGCTACTTCGACCTTTAACTACAACTACGACTTCGAATCAAAGGATTCGAACTAAAAATCGTTCGACTATTCGACCATTCGATAGTCAAGTACTGTCTCTTTAAAAAAAACTTCGACCCCCTAGTTCGGCAGCTAAAAGCTACCGAAGTCAATGTTAGCCTATGGGGAAGGTCCCCATAGGCTTTCCTACGTTTTTTTGATCGAAGGATATTCCTTCGATCGTTGGATTAAAATCCTTCGAATCGTTTGATTCGAAGGAATAATCCTTCGATCGTACGATCGCAGTATTTGCGCTAAATCCTTCGTCTTAGATATTCGAAGTCGAAGGATTTTAATTCCCTCGATATTCGACCCTTAGTGAATCGGCCCCTAAGCTTATTTGCCATTTTTCTTCATTTCATTATTAATTTCTGATTTCTGGTGATGAGCAAATTTTTTTTAGCAGGCATGGATTTCTTCATTTCGGCTTTTAAATTTTTTTTCATGAAACTGCAGCAAAAATCTCCCACGAAAAATGTCACTGCAACAAAAAAGTCACGGAGACAAAATTTGACGCAGAGAGAAAAAAGTCAACATAAAAAAACAACCATTGACTATTGCATTTGGACAAAAAAGGTGTAAAAAAATTGTTGCGTGTAAAAAAAGTTGATGCCCGTTGTCTTCAATGTGTTTCACAAATTTTTCAGCTAAGCAAAATGTGACAGAATCACTCATTAGTAATGTTTACTTCTTCATTGCTCCAATTAGGATTTCACACTGTTGCCTATGATGTCCAAGCAGGAAATGAACAGGGGACTAATAACATAAATAATAATCAGGATTAATGTGTTGGTGTTTATTGTGACTCTTCTAGTATAAGTCATTCTAAAACAACTGGACTTACTGAGTAATCATTGAAGATGTTTCACTACTCGTTGCTTTGAACTGAAGAAGCTGCTCGGATGTGTAGTATAACTTCTTCAATGATTACTCAGCAAATCAGTTGTTTTAGATTTACCTATACTAGATATACCATCACCTGGATGAATGAAAATCTTCATAGTCTCATTGTGACTCTTTTTTAACCAATGCTTCTGTTTTACATATATTACTCTTTTGTGTCTCTTTAATTGAAGAGTTGAGCTCCCAAATGACTCAAGAACCTGCTTCACTGCTTCAGTGCAGTGCTGCCCAACTCTGTCCATGTAGAGGGTTAGTCAATTGCAGAACTATATATTTTCATGGCAAATTAGATCTAATTAATGATGCCATAGACAGCACGCTGTGGAGCCCATAGGCAAGCAATGGGCCATAAAATGATTACTGTTATATCTTATTTTCTCCTATGTCAATAGCTTTGCACGAACAGGGGTGCTGATCCCAGGAGGTGAGTTGACAAACTTATGTCAGGCAGCAGTAGTTTTTAAGATACCAGGGGTGACAAATTCATGTTTATTAAACCAGAAATGCTGCTCTTGTAGTACAGGTATAGGATCCCTTATCCGGAAACCCGATATCCACAAAGCTTTGAATTACGGAATGGCTGTCTCCCATAGACTCCATTTTATCCAAATAATCCAAATTTTTAAAAATGATTTCCTTTTTCTCTGTAATAATAAAACAGTAGCTTGTACTTGATCCCAACTAAGATATAATTAATCCTTATTGGAAGCAAAATCAGCTTATTGGGTTTATTTAATGTTTAAATGAATTTCTAGTAGACTTAAGGCATGAAGACCCAAATTACGGAAATATCCATTATCTGGAAAACCCCAGGTCCCAAGCATTCTGGATAACAGGTCCCATACCTGTATAGTGATGCAACCTCCCATGAACTCACTCTGGCACAAGAAAGGTAAGTGCTGGGGGTAGAGGGGGGCAGAATCGGCTCAGGTGGCTCAGGGAATAGTAGAATCACTCCTGTGTATGGAACTAAGGTTGTGGCTAGTGATGGGTGTATAAATTTGTTGGATACAAATTCACAGCAAATTTCCGCCTTCCACCAATGGCTAATAAATCAAGGAACTGCAGCTTCAAAAAAAATTGGGACGGGCGTTGGAATCATTGCTTGCATTGAAACTGGAGCTCATCAACATTATTTGGACGCCCATTGACTTTAATGCAGACGTCAAAATTGACGTGAGCGTCAAAACTTATGCAAATTGACACAGGCGTCAAAATTGATGCAGGCGTCAAAATTTGTGTTTTGCTAATTTTTCGCCATTTTGTGAATTTCACAGAAAATTCACAAATTGTTCAGCAAAGCAAAACGGGACCAATTCGGCCATCACTGGTTGTGGCTAAATACTGAACCCAAGAATTAGAAAAGTGATCTGATGATCTGAATCATATCAGGAAGGTTTAAGGAAGAGGCTGAAAGTAGTGATGAGCGAATCTGTCCTGAAAAAAAGTCAACGGGCATCAAAATTATTTCAACGTTCAACAATTTTTTATGCATGCAATTATTTTTTTCCACTGCAAATGCATTAAAGTCAACGGACATTTTTCTTGTGGTGACTTTTTTGTCTCAGCAACTTTTTTGTCTCAGCAACTTTTTTGTCCAAATGCATTAAAGTCAATGGGCGTTTTTTCTTATAAATTTATAGTCTTGGGACAATTTTGTTTTGACAATTTTTTTGTTGTGGTGAAATTTTTTGGATTTTTGCCTCGGTTTCTCAATTTGCAGATACCAAATGTGGAATTTTGCCATGAATTTGTGTCTGGCGAAAAAAATTGCTCATCACTAGCTGAAAGGAATTAAACAGGAGCTTACAAGGAACCAGTTTAACAATGAAAACTAAGGGGGTAATGCGATAAAAAGTCTTAGGCTTGACATATCTAGCCACCCATAGCAACGAATAAGATCTTTCTTTTCAAACAGCTGACCAGTAAATTCTGCTTGCTGATTGGCTGCTACAAGTTCATTTTAGACCATTAACCTGAATGTTCAGTAACAGCATTTCCCATGGTTTTCCAAACTGCAGGAAAACTTGATAACTATCATCATCAATGATGATTAGATACAATGGATATTTCTAATAAATCTGAATTTATTACATAAAATTCAATTAAGGAAATGTTTTACATTATTATTTGTATTCTATCAGTATCATGAAGAGTTACTTAAAATTGTCTCAGCAATAAATGATATTGTTGCTTTTACAGATAAAAAAAAATACTTATACTAAAATAGCTTTTATTTCTGCATGATACTGAGTCGTGGTTTAAACGCTGTAATTCCCCATATGGTCAAAAGTAAGATATACACATTTGTTAAATTAGTAGCTTTTTATTTGTTTTTTTTTATAACTATAAGTAGTGATTTCAATTTATCTTGCCAGATGTTAAGCAAATTTAGACAAAATATCTTGTATAATTTACTTGTAATTAAAGTTTAAAGTCTAAAGTTTAAACTCACTGTTTGCTGAAACTGGAAGTTGTTGTTCTTACCAGTGTTTGGGTGTATTAAAAATAACTCTAGTATCTTCTCTTGTCTTATGTCTTAAGGCATAATAGGTAAGTGGGGAAAAACTAACCTGGGTATCACTCATGTATTATAAGAAATAATGTACCCCCTACTGTAAATGATAAGGATATTAGAAGTCACTGAGGGGTTGTTCTGTGACCATATAAAGGCACAAGGCTGCAGGCTGAGTTATACAGGGAACTCTGAGTATCACTCATGTATTATAAGGGATAATGTACCCCCTATGGTAAATGATAAGGATATTAGAAGTCACTGAGGGGTTGTTCTGTGACCATATAAAGGCACAAGGCTGCAGGCTGAGTTATACAGGGAACTCTGAGTATCACTCCACTTTATTGTTATACTGGAACAGTTTTTCAATTTAATATTTATCTAAAAAACTCAGAGACATACCAAATGTGATTGCAGTGATTCTAAAGATTTTCAGTCTCATATTTTTGTTATTATTTTATTCTGCTTGTAAGTAATTGGTGAGGCAGAACATGTCAAATTACAACTAACAGTTATTGTGTTGAAATAGAAGTCACATTCACCTTACAGCAATATTTGTCACATAACCCAAATTTAACCTTTTTTAATCTAAGATTATTTATTAGGGTTATATAATGTGTTGATCCCACTCCAGAGAGGCAAGCTTTGATGAGGCAACATCATTTTTAATATTAGAATGTTCTGTTTCATCACTCATGGCTTATTAAATCTGCCTGTAAATTGTATATAGGAGCGTGTGGCAATTTTTCTATTCAATGAGCTGTTCCTAAACTGTACCATTGAATTGTAAGCCTCGAGAATCAATTCTGAGTGAAGTCAAACCAGCAGAAGAATTGTGGAATCTATTGGAAAGGCGAGCAAGGTAAAATAAATGAAAAACCTGAGAAATTCAATTCTGCAGTTATTTTCTCATGGTTTAGGCATTCATGGATAAAAATATATATATTTCTTTCCCTGGAAAGACATTTTCAGTGAATGAAGATGGTGACAAAATTGCTTGTTCTGGGTCACTTGACTACAATACCTGGTCATTTAGACATTGGACAAAACCAATAGTTTTAGCAGAGCAAATAGCAGCAATTTTGTGTAACTGACTTCATCCCCCATCTAACTTTTTTCATAATTTCACTTGCTCATCCTGGTGGAAATCATTTCACATGTTTCAGAAGTCCTTTAAAGTTATTCTGTATGACACAACTACAGAAACCTCAGTAGAACACGTCTATGTTTCATTCTCTGTGGTTGAACCGTAACCATTGAATTGTTTTTATATGCAAAGCTGTGTAAACAGCACTGTAATAAAATTACCTGGTGGTCTAGTGGTGCGGCGGCGTGGACGGCCGCCACGCCGCCGCGCTCCTGTTCCGGCCTCCAGCGCCATCTTGGTTCTCTAGGGCGCGCGCATCTCTTAAAGGTACAGGTGCGTTGGCGCGATTACGCTAGCGCGCATTGGGCACGTTTTGGCGCGAAATTTGGAGGTATTTAAGGCCCATTCTTACTCCCAGCCAGTGCCCGTGATAGAATCTTGATTCTGGTGTTTCCTGAAGCCTTGTGCTGTCTGTTCCTGTGAAATTTGTATCTGTTATTCCGGTTTTGATACCTGCCTGTTCCTGACTATTCTGATATCCGAATCCTGACCTTTGCCTGCATCTCGACTACTCTTTCTGCCTGACCCCATCTGTTTGATTACCCGGTTTGACCCTTGCCTGCCTGACGATTCTTGATATCTGCCTGCCTCGACCTTGCCTGTCTGACGATTCTCTTGCCTGCTCCATTTGTACCGTGACCTTCGGCCCAAAAGACTATCTACCTGCCGTGCCCCTTCGCCAGCCAGAACATCTCGCCTTGTACCCCTCGTTAAGTCCAGGTGGCACCCAAGTAAGCTGAGGGCTCCTCCCGAAGCCCAACGGTGGTCACACTACTGGTGAAGCAGAGTCGAGACCAGGGTACTTGGCACCTGTTCTGGTATTGGGTGCCGGCCGTGACAAGCACCCAGAGTTCCAAGCAGGCGTCATATTCATTTCACTCATTAGAAATGAGCAATTAACTTCACACGTATCTCCAGGTCATTCTGTTTGTAGTGTGAAATGACCTAGACCTGAAAACTCATCAACAAAAGCTTAATCATTATCTTTGTACTTAAAATTGTAATATTTATAAAGAAAAAACTGAAATAATCTAAGGGACTGATTTTTTCAAAAATATATTTGGATTTTTTCATCAGTTTTAAATTCTCAAAGTAACAAAATGTGAATTTGAGGCTTTTTTTAAAAAAAAAAAAGAAATTGTGATCTAGAAAATAATGTCAAACTCAAATGGAAAAATGAAACAGCTAAAATATGTTAAGTATCTGTATAAGTAAGTCAGTGGGAGTTGTATTTTCCATTTGCAAGCTAGAGCTTTTATAATAAACTAAAATCTTATTTTTTTCATTTTTTGTGATCAAGATTTGAAAAACATCCCATATTGAAATAGGAAAAAATCAACAGCTAAAAGATGCTAAGCTTCTGTATAAGTCAATGGGAGTTGTATTTTCCATTTACACCTATCGTATTATTAAAGTTTTTATAATAAACTAGGCTTGCAATATTATTTTTTACATTTTTTGTGATCTAAATTTGAAAAAAAAAATAGAAAAATTCAACAGCTAAAAGATACTAATTCGACAAGGGTCGAATTTGAGTTCATGGGAGTTATTTAAAAGTCCCATGAACTCCAAACCAATGAAATTTTATTATAAAATTCAAATTTTCACAAATGTATTCGCCGGCAGCGAAACATGGAAATTTGCAGCAAACTTGCACCTGGAGAATTTATTCACCCAGCCAGTGTATGATAAATCTCGAAAATCAAATTAAAATTTAAAAAAAACCTCAAATCCAATTTTGACAATTCCTTAGTCAAATTTCACAGTTTTGGCCATTCAAAAACTCGAAAACTTGAATTCGAAATTCGAAAATTCTTATTTTCACTTGACCCTTGATAAATCTGCCCCTTGGCTTCCACATAAGTCAATGGGAGTTGCATTTACAAGCTATTGTACTATTAAAGATTTTATAATAAACTCAAACTGCAATATTACTTGATACGTTTTTTAACATAGCAAGAAAACACTGAATTCTTTCAGGTCAGACCAACTGATAAAACTCATTAGTTGATTAGTAGTTTGACAAGAAAAAGTAATTTGCAGATAATGATGTTAATTATTATAACAAATAGTGTATAACATGGAAAAGATAATAACATTTATGGGTTTCATTTGGGGGATATATTAAATGAAAATACATAATTAGTTTGTTCCAAGAATGCAGAGTGTGACAAATAGACCTGTATTCAGTCAGTCAATAGCACAAGTGTGGGGAGGACAGAAACAAAAGTTGTGAATATTCATTTTTCTTATAACTTGATGCGAAAAGAGACAGACAGCAAAAGTGGGTCTTGAGATGGAGTTTGCTGTTCATTCTTCTGTAGTACAATACCAGCACAATAAACATCTGTATTCATTCAAACTGATAACTGAGGAAGCCAGAAGTAAAGTGCTCTACACAACATATATATATATTTGTTCTCTATTTATTTCCTGTAATTTTATTATTTCCTGTTATTTGTATAGCAATGACACCATTCACATCAGAGCTTTAAATACGCCAACCCAACTTAGGGGAAGAGTAGTGAACATAGTTATTGTCTAATGCATTTGTTTCCAAATTAGTGCTGCGTCCCTCCTCGGTAGGGATGTCGCGGACTGTTCGCCGGCGAACTTGTTCGCGCGAACATCGGCTGTTCGCGTCCGCCGCAAGTTCGCGAACGTCGCGCGACGTTCCCCAATAGGCGTTCGTGTCAAAATCGTTCGACCATTCGATCGCTAAAATCGAAGGATTTTCGTTCGAATCGAACGATCGAAGCCATTGGATTGAATGAAATCATTCGATCGAATGGCTTCAATCATTCGATTCGAACGAAAATCGTTCTATCGAACGAATAAAATCCTTCGATCGTTCGAATCGAACGATTTTCGGATGTTCGAAGTTCGCGAACTGTTCGCATTTTTTGCCGGTGTTCGCGAACGGCGTTCGCGAACACATTATCGGCGGTTCGCTACATCCCTACTCCTCGGGGGCCCAAACCAGTGGAACCTGGCTCCTAGCTCAAGGTCAATTAGACTGACATTTGATGATGAATCAGGATCATCTAAGTTATGTTGGCTATTGAGCCGAGTCTCATAATTTTCAAGGAACAATAACAGCAAACAATGCAAGTGTATTAAAGTAATTAAATATAATGTTCTCTGGGGTGGGGGGATACCTTGGACTCAGCCAGACCAGTAATTATTACAGGTATGGGATCCACTATCCAGAAACTCAAAAAGATCTAAATTACTGTATGTTAAAATAGGTGGTTATTGGTTACATATTTAGCAGTATAATGTAACTGCTAATACAAGTGCTGACTCACTTGTGGTCACTAAAGCAAATAAAGTTCTGTCTTGCATAAAAAAAGGGCATTAACTCAAGGGATGAAAACATAATTATGTCTCTTTATAGGTCCCTGGTGAGTAGGGATGTAGCGAACGTCGGAAAAAAAGTTCGCGAACATATTCGCGAACTTGCGCAAAAATGCGAGCGGTTCGCGAACGGTTCGCGAACCCCATAGACTTCAATGGGAAGGCGAACTTTAACATCTAGAAAAGACATTTCTGGCCAGAAAAATGATTTAAAGTTGTTTAAAGGGTGCAACGACCTGGACAGTGGCATGCCAGAGGGGGATCAAGGGCAAAAATGTATCTGAAAATCTGCCTGTGTGTGCTTGGAAGAGATAGTGTAGGGGGAGAGCTGTTAGTGATTTCAGGGACAGATGATAGTAAGCTTGCTGGCTAGTAATCTGCTTGATACTGCTCTGTATTGGAGGGACAGAAGTCTGCAGGGATTTGAGGGACATTTTAGCTTAGGTAGCTTTGCTGGCTAGTAATCTACTGTTCTCTTTAAACAACTGCCATACGTTGACCTTGTAGGCATTGTTTGCCCAGTTTTTTTGGACGCAGCCACTGAAGCACAGTTGCCAGAAAAAATATGCCATATAAATGCTGAAAATAGTAATTTTTCGCCATACGTTGACCTTGTAGACATTGTTTGCCCAGTTTTTTTTGGACGCCAGCCACTGAAGCACAGTTGCCAGAAAAATTATGCCATATAAATGCTGAAATATAAATTTTTTGGTTGCAGCCACTGAAGCACAGAGGCCAGAAAAATTATGCCATATAAATGCAGAAAATATGCATTTTTTTTGGTCGCAGCCACTGAAGCACAGTTGCCAGAAAAATTATGCCATATAAATGCTGAAAATATAAATTTTTTTGGTTGCAGCCACTGAAGCACAGAGACCAGAAAAATTATGCCATATAAATGCAGAAAATATGCATTTTTTTGGTCGCAGCCACTGAAGCACAGTTGCCAGAAAAAATATGCCATATAAATGCTGAAAATAGTCATTTTTTGCCATATACGTTGAGTCAACGTATGGCAAAAAATTACTATTTTCAGCATTTATATGGCATATTTTTTCTGGCCTCTGTGCTTCAGTGGCTGCGGCCAAAAAAACTGGGCAAACAATGCCTACAAGGTCAACGTCGTTGACCTTGTAGGCATTGTTTGCCCAGTTTTTTTGGCCGCAGCCACTGAAGCACAGAGGCCAGAAAAAATATGCCATATAAATGCTGAAAATAGTAATTTTTTTGGTCGCAGCCACTGAAGCACAGTTGCCAGAAAAATGATGCCATATAAATGCTGAAAATATAAATTTTTTTGGTTGCAGCCACTGAAGCACAGAGGCCAGAAAAATTATGCCATATAAATGCTGAAAATATAAATTTTTTTGGTTGCAGCCACTGAAGCACAGAGGCCAGAAAAATTATGCCATATAAATGCAGAAAATATGCATTTTTTTGGTCGCAGCCACTGAAGCACAGTTGCCAGAAAAATTATGCCATATAAATGCAGAAAATATGCATTTTTTTGGACGCAGCCACTGAAGCACAGTTGCCAGAAAAAATATGCCATATAAATGCTGAAAATAGTCATTTTTTGCCATACGTTGACCTTGTAGACATTGTTTGCCCAGTTTTTTTGGTTGCAGCCACTGAAGCACAGAGGCCAGAAAAAATTAAACCAGTAGGGTTTGCACCCTAGTTTGTAACGGTGGCGGAGGGAGGAGGAGGACGCTAAAGGACAGCTGTGTGTGGAGTCATGAGGCTTGAAGAGAAGGACAGCTGCATAGAAGTCAGAACAAGTCTTCCGGCGTGCAGTAACCCTCCGAGATCCACCCCTCATTCATTTTAATAAAGGTCAGGTAATCGACACTTTTGTGACCTAGGCGAGTTCTCTTCTCAGTTACAATCCCTCCTGCTGCACTGAAGGTCCTTTCTGAGAGCACACTTGAGGCTGGGCAAGACAAGAGGTTCATGGCAAATTGTGACAGCTCTGGCCACAGATCAAGCCTGCGCACCCAGTAGTCCAGGGGTTCATCGCTCCTCAGAGTGTCGATATCTGCAGTTAATGCCAGGTAGTCCGCTACCTGCCGGTCGAGGCGTTCTTTGAGGGTGGATCCAGAAGGGTTGTGGCGCTGCCTTGGACAGAAAAACATTTGCATGTCTGACGTTACAGACTGGCCAAAGGGCTTTGTCCTTGCAGGTGTGCTCGTGGCAGGATTACTGGCACCTCTGCCCCTGGAATGTTGATGAGTTCCTGAAGTGACATCACCCTTAAAAGCATTGTACAACATGTTTTGCAGGCTGGTTTGTAAATGCCGCATCTTTTCGGACTTGTGGTATGTTGGTAACATTTCTGACACTTTATGCTTGTACCGAGGGTCTAGTAGCGTTGCGACCCAGTACAGGTCCTTCTCCTTAAGCCTCTTGATACGGGGGTCCTTCAACAGGCATGACAGCATGAAAGACCCCATTCTCACAAGGTTGGATGCAGAGCTATCCATCTCCGCTTCCTCATTATCAAGGACTGCATCATCCACGGTCTCCTCCCCCCAGCCACGTACAAGACCAGGGGTCCCCAAAAGGTCACCACTAGCCCCCTGGGAAGCCTGCTCCTGTTGGTCCTCCTCCTCCTCCTCCACAAAGCCACCTTCCTCCTCTGACTCCACTTCTGGCACCTCTCCCTGCGTTGCAGCAGGTGCCTGGGTTCGTTCTGGTGATTCCGACCAGAAATCGTGCGCTTCCAGCTCCTCGTCACGCTGGTCTACAGCCTCATCTGTCACTCGTCGCACGGCACGCTCCAGGAAGAAAGCGAAGGGTATTAGGTCGCTGATGGTGCCTTCGGTGCGACTGACCATATTTGTCACCTCTTCAAAAGGTCGCATGAGCCTGCAGGCATCGCGCATAAGCACCCAGTAACGGGGGAAAAAAATCCCCAGCTGTGCAGATCCAGTCCTACCACCCAGTTCAAAAAGGTACTCGTTGACGGCCCTTTGTTGTTGCAGCAGACGTTCCAACATAAGGAGCGTTGAATTCCAGCGAGTCTGGCTGTCAGAAATCAAACGCCTGACTGGCATGTTGTAGCGCTGCTGAATGTCAGCAAGGCGTGCCATGGCTGTGTAGGAACGTCTGAAATGGGCCGACACCTTTCTGGACTGGGTGAGAACGTCCTGGAATCCTGGGTACTTGGAGACAAAACGTTGGACTATTAAATTTAACACATGTGCCATGCAGGGCACATGTGTTAAATTGCCTAGTCTCAACGCTGCCAACAGATTGCTTCCATTGTCACACACCACTTTTCCGATCTGCAGTTGGTGTGGGGTCAGCCACCGATCGGCCTGTGACTGCAGAGATGACAGGAGTACAGATCCGGTATGGTTTTTGCTTTCCAGGCACGTCATCCCCAAGACAGCGTGACAACGGCGTACCTGGCACGTCGAATAGCCTAGGGGAGCTGGGGGTGCACAGGTGTGGAGGAGGAGAAGGAGGACCCAGCAGCAGAGTAAGAAGAAGAAGAAGACGAGGTAGAGAGCGATGGAGGAGTAGAGGTGGTGGCAGAACCGCGTGCAATCCGTGGCGGTGACACCAACTCCACTGTTGTTGTTGAGCTACCCATTCCCTGCTTCCCAGCCATTACCAAGTTCACCCAGTGGGCAGTGTAGGTGACATACCTGCCCTGACCATGCTTGGAGGACCATGCGTCAGTAGTCATATGGACCTTTGGCCCAACACTAAGTGACAGAGATGCGGTAACTTGGCTCTGCACATGTTGGTACAGGTGTGGTATTCCCTTTTTAGAAAAAAAATTGCGGCTGGGTACCTTCCACTGCGGTGTCCCAATTGCTACAAATTTGCGGAAGGCCTCAGAGTCCACCAGCTGGTATGGTAAAAGCTGGCGGGCTAAGAGTGCAGACAAGCCAGCTGTCAGACGCCGGGCAAGGGGGTGACAGTCAGACATTGGCTTCTTACGCTCAAACATGGCCTTCACAGAAACTTGGCTGGTGGCAGATGACTGGGAATGGGAACAGGTGGTCAAGGTGGAAGGCGGAGTGGAGGGTGGTTCAGACGGGTCAAGGAGAGCAGAGGTAGAGCAGTAAGATGCTGGACCAGAAGGAGTGTGGCTTTTAGTTTGCCTGTTGCCTTTGAGGTGTTGCTCCCAAAGTGCTTTGTGCTTGCCGCTCATGTGCCTTCGCATAGAAGTTGTACCTATGTGGCTGTTGGGCTTACCAAGGCTCAGTTTCTGACTGCACTCATTGCAAATTACAATGCTTTTGTCAGAGGCACACACATTAAAAAAATCCCACACTGCTGACTTTTGGAAGTGTGCGATCTGGCGGTAACAGTAGAAGTTGGCGGAGTTGGCGGTATTGGGGGCAATGGCGGGTGCGTTGGCCGGCTGAACACAGGTGCCGATACATGTTGTTGCCCTGCTGATCCCTGCGGGCTGTCCTCCCTGCTTCTTCTAAGTCTTATTCTCCTACTGCCTCTCTGACTCTCCGTCTCTCATCTGAACTACCCTCCTCTTGCTCTCTTCTACTAGGCACCCACAAAACATCAATCTCCTCATCATCATTCTCCTCAGATGCATCAATTTCTTCTGACACATCACAGAAGGAAGCAGCAGCGGGGACCTCCTCCTCATCACTCATTATGTCCATCTCTATCGTGTTCTCTGCCAGAATTAAATCTGGTGTAAGGTCCTCATCTCCTTCATCTTCTTCTGGCAATAATGGTTGCGCATTACTCAGTTCAAGAAACTCATTGGAAAATAACTCCTCTGACCCCAGTGAAGAAGGGGCACCGGTGGTGGAGGAAGTGTTACGTGGGTGGCCATAGCAGTGGAGGATGAGGAGGATGTTGTGGTAAAGTTAGAAACGGTAGAGGATGGGGTGTGCTGTGTAAGCCAGTCAACTACCTCTTCAGCATTTTGGGAGTTCAGGGTCATTGGCTTTTTAAAACTGGGAAATTTGCTAGGGCCACAGGATTGCATAGCAGCACGGCCCCTAGCACGGCCTCTGCGTGGCGGCCTGCCTTTGCCTGGCATTATTTTTAAAAAAACAACAACAACAACAACAACTCAGTTGGTTTTTCTGGAAACGATAATACACACAGCTAGATGGCGGGTTGAAGAAACACTGTGCAAATAATGCCTACAAAGTCAACGTATACACTACTACAGCGGTGGATACGGATTACGTAAAATATATGAATGCTGCTTGAAAAAAAGTAACTCAAGTGGTTTTTCTAGAGACGATAATATTATCAATATTTAGACAAAATGTGAACAAGCTCACACAGCTCGATGGCGGGTTGAAGAAAACAGTGTGCAAATAATGCCTACAAGGTCAACGTATACACTACTACAGCGGTGGATACGGATTACGTAAAATATATGAATGCTGCTTGAAAAAAAGTAACTCAAGTGGTTTTTCTAGAGACGATAATATTATCAATATTTAGACAAAATGTGAACAAGCTCACACAGCTCGATGGCGGGTTGAAGAAAACAGTGTGCAAATAATGCCTACAAGGTCAACGTATACACTACTACAGCGGTGGATACGGATTACGTAAAATATATGAATGCTGCTTGAAAAAAAGTAACTCAAGTGGTTTTTCTAGAGACGATAATATTATCAATATTTAGACAAAATGTGAACAAGCTCACACAGCTCGATGGCGGGTTGAAGAAAACAGTGTGCAAATAATGCCTACAAGGTCAACGTATACACTACTACAGCGGTGGATACGGATTACGTAAAATATATGAATGCTGCTTGAAAAAAAGTAACTCAAGTGGTTTTTCTAGAGACGATAATATTATCAATATTTAGACAAAATGTGAACAAGCTCACACAGCTCGATGGCGGGTTGAAGAAAACAGTGTGCAAATAATGCCTACAAGGTCAACGTATACACTACTACAGCGGTGGATACGGATTACGTAAAATATATGAATGCTGCTTGAAAAAAAGTAACTCAAGTGGTTTTTCTAGAGACGATAATATTATCAATATTTAGACAAAATGTGAACAAGCTCACACAGCTCGATGGCGGGTTGAAGAAAACACTGTGCAAATAATGCCTACAAGGCCAACGTATACACTACTACAGCGGTGGATACGGATTACGTAAAATATATGAATGCTGCTTGAAAAAAGTGACTCCGGTGTTTTTTCTGGAGACGGTAATATTATGGATATTTAGACAGAATGGGAACAAGGTCACACAGCTCGATGGCGGGTTGAAGAAAACAGTGTGCAAATAATGCCTACAAGGCCAACGTATACACTACTACAGCGGTGGATACGGATTACGTAAAATATATGAATGCTGCTTGAAAAAAGTGACTCCGGTGTTTTTTCTGGAGACGGTAATATTATGGATATTTAGACAGAATGGGAACAAGGTCACACAGCTCGATGGCGGGTTGAAGAAAACAGTGTGCAAATAATGCCTACAAGGCCAACGTATACACTACTACAGCGGTGGATACGGATTACGTAAAATATATGAATGCTGCTTGAAAAAAGTGACTCCGGTGTTTTTTCTGGAGACGGTAATATTATGGATATTTAGACAGAATGGGAACAAGGTCACACAGCTCGATGGCGGGTTGAAGAAAACAGTGTGCAAATAATGCCTACAAGGCCAACGTATACACTACTACAGCGGTGGATACGGATTACGTAAAATATATTATGGCTGCTTGAAAAAAGTGACTCCGGTGTTTTTTCTGGAGACGGTAATATTATGGATATTTAGACAGAATGTGAACAAGGTCACACAGCTCGATGGCGGGTTGAAGAAAACAGTGTGCAAATAATGCCTACAGGGCAAATAATGCCTAAAAGGTCAACTTATACACTACTACAGCGGTAGTAAAATAAAAAAAAGTAAAATAAAAAAAAATGAATATTAAAAAAAAAAATTAAAGTTGGTGCTGCTGAACTACTAGGAGCAGCAGATTAGCACACCAGTCCCACTCCCCAACACTGCTAGACTAATAGCACTGGGCTCTTATAGTAGTAGTAGTAGTAGTAGTAGTAAAACAACAAAAAAATAAATAAAAGCAGTCCTTACAAGGACTACTGTTATTGCAGCAGTCAGCAGATGAGATCAGAAGCAGGACAGCTGCCCACTGCAGCTACATACAGAGCACTGCAGTAGAAGGTAGATTACTAGCCAGCAAAGCTACCTAAGCTTAAATGTCCCTCAAACCCCTGCAGACTTCTGTCCCTCCAATAACAGAGCAGTATCAAAACGATTACTAGCCAGCAAACTTTCAACTGTCCCTGAAATCACTAACAGGCAGCAGCTCTCTCCCTACACTATCTCTTCAGCACACACAGGCAGAGTGAAAAAACGCTGCAGGGCTTCGGTTTTTATAGGGAAGGGGAGTGGTCCAGGGGAGAGCTTCCTGATTGGCTGCCATGTACCTGCTGGTCTGGGGTGAGAGGGCAAAAAAAAGCGCCAACAATGGCGAACCCAAAATGGCGAACGTCGCGCGACGTTCGCGAACTTCCGGCGAGCGCGAACACCCGATGTTCGCGCGAACAAGTTCGCCGGCGAACAGTTCGCGACATCTCTACTGGTGAGGCCTCATCTGGAGTATGGGGGCAGTTTTGGACTCCAGTCCTTAAGAGGGATATAAATGAGCTGGAGAGAGTGCAGAGACTAAGTGCAACTGAACTGTTTAGAGGGAGGGAAGAGTTAAATTATGAGGGGAGACTGACAAGGTTGGGGTTGTTTTTCTCTGAAAAAAAGACACTTGTAAGGGGACATGATTACACTTTACAAGTACATTAGAGGACATTATAGACAAATAGCAGGACAGTGAGGTTGGGGAATGCACTGCCGGGTGATGTTGTGATGCTGATTCAGTTAATGCCTTTAAGAATGGCTTGGATGTTTTCTTGGACAGACATAACATCCAAGACTATTGTGATACTAAGCTCTATAGTTAGTTAAAATAAAACTAAGCTGCGCTGCATGTGCAAAAGGGATCCCTTGTAATGGTCTCTAAATATACCACAGCATGGATAGCAATTTGTATATTGAAATGTAAAAGTAGCGTGTCTGGAACCAAAACGGAGCGCTCCAATAATAAACCACAATCTCAATTTGTTGAGAGAGTAAACAGTCCCAGACAATCCGGCATTGATGTTCAATTAGTTGTAGCCAAAACAAGGTATTCAAATATCCCCTGGTCTAAAAAGTGCCAAATTCGCCAAATATGTGTGGGGCACCCCTCTAGCACGAGTCTCTTCAAGATGTCGGTGTGCTTGCACCGTTAAATGTCAGAGGAGGGGAGTGCCCCCGCAATGTTAGCCAGAGCCTTCATGGAAGACCCAATCATGTGTGGGTGGATGCAGACATTTGGATTAAGCAAAGAACGCCTCAATGGCGTGTCCGAAGATATTAATATCTCCCAGCGTGACCCGCTCAATAAATGTAAAAATATTACCGACCAAGCGGGAAGTCCAAGAGCGGCCCCACTATAAGTCCATGAGATAACGTATGGTGACGTCTCCACTGCGGTTCCGTGATAATGAGCTGCGGCAGTCCCGGCACTTTTGACCTGCACAAGGGATCCTCACTCACTCAGCATGTGCTGCGCCTCGACAGCTGTTTCGCCACGAACTTTTGTCAAAGCCACGTTCGTGGCCTGGGGATATTTGAATACCTTGTTTTGGCTACAACTAATAGAACATCAATACCGGATTGTCTGGGACTGTTTACTCTCTCAACAAATTGAGATTGTGGTTTATTATTGGAGCGCTCCGTTTTGGTTCCAGACACACTACTTTTACATTTCAATATACAAATTGCTATCCATGCTGTGGTATATTTAGAGACCATTACAAGGGATCCTTTTGCACATGCAGCGCTGCTTAGTTTTATTTTAATTGGTTTTAATCTGATATTGGCATAGTGTTGAATAATAAATATTGCCTTTTTTTCATTTGGTAGTACTTATTTATAACTGAGTAATTTGGGGTCACATGGGCAGGGGGGGATAAGTCCCATTCCTGTCGTGTTTATATGTCATTAACTGTTGGAGGACACCCTAGTCCATCTGCCCCCAAACATTATTAGCATTATTGTACTTTGGTGCCCACACTGCACTTACAGCTCGTTGGTGTTGTTTATATCCATAGAAGTAGACTCAGAATTCTCTATGGTGTGGTCTTGATGGGCAGTGGGCAGTAGTTTACAGGCATACCCAACTTTAACTTTATATGTTTTGGTCTTAAGTGTCCCCCATAACCCTACTTTGGATGTCCACACTTCTTCAGACAAGCTTTTGTGCACTTCACCACTAAATGTTATTAATTACAACAAATGGAACAGCTGAAAACACATTTATATAATATTTCTCAGAGTGCAATTCTGAGCCCTTTTGCATTTCCATTTTAAGTTTTTAAGATATTAGCAGTTTTGTGAATTGTTAATACAATGAAATTGAAAGAACAGGGCCAACTGCTGGACATTTCAGTCAAACATCTGAATTTCAGAAGTGTATTATTCTGATGTTGCTTTGCATGGATAAGAGACGAAAAATGCCCGATCTCATTAGAAGACTTTCCTCTTCTTCTAAAATATTTTCCTGTCAGCCTGTCAAACTGCAGATGGGGGTTTTATTTCAATTAAATTGTATTTGCAATTTTTATTTAAAATCTAGGAAAAAATAATGCAAATTACTCAGAAGAGCACTCTGAGAAAATTGTACAATGATTTCTTTTGAGGCTTTACGTTCCCTTTTTCCTGTGACCATCCAATGGTGGATGATAGCGTTCACTGCCTGTAAAATATATTTTACAAACACAATTTACATGCATTCGTGTTAATATCAATATTATCCATGTCGTACACAAGTGTTATTGTCACTAAAACGCTTGGTTCAGAGGGATTTTATATACAGAATAGGGATGAAATTTGACACTTAGATAAAACAAACTAGAATTTATTTCAACAACAGCAAATATTTTTATCTCTTTAAAGCATTTTACAAAAGCACTTGAGAATGACACCGATTACTAGCTATCATGGATACTTCCAAGCCTTTTGGAAACCATTTTGATAAATGATACCTCCCTTTCCAATTGGTCTGCAGCAGCAGCAGCAATGTCGTCCCTAAGTGCATCTAAATTACCTTGTGCTATTAAAAAGTCATTTATGTTCCAGTGATGTTTTACTCTGATTTCAAAATCTTGAGCACTTAGAATGTATACCTTGTCCAAACCCATCATGAAAACATTTTTCTCTTTTTCTATAAGAAAAGACTAGAAAGCAAACACACAAACAAACAATAGTGTCTGGCAGACAAAACATGTTAAACATTTATATGAAATATATAAAACATGTTTTTGGACTTTTTAGGGGGATAAGGTGCTGGGAGGGGGTGTTGGTTATATTGGATTTTAAGGCAAAAAATAGAATTTGTATTGCAGGCAATTGTTTCTCCGAGTGATTCTGCTATGAAACTGCGCTTTGGGAAGTACTAAAACATTTAGTGATACTAGTTCTTTGGAAATGACTTAGAAAAGTAGAGTTACAGGAAAGACACATTTTATGCCTGAAAGAATTTATCGTACTGTTTGGAAGTACATAAGTAAAACACATTTTATTTTAGCCCCAAACACTACATAGGGCTTATCATATTCAAAGTCCATAATGCAAATACAACAAACAACTTGTATCTCTTTGACCTTTACAATTGGGCCAACAGGCTACAGTCTTATGCAAGAGAGGCCAAATTGGCACACAGTATTTGCCCATGTATGGACAGAAATATTATGAACCTGAACGTAAGCTTCAACACTTGATTAAACATTAGAACAGGGGGGTTGTGGCCTAACCAGCGATGTAGCTAGACGTGCCAGAGTAGACCTCCTTTCTAATCGTTATCTGACAAGTAAATTAGGGATACACCGAATCCAGGATTCAGTTCGGCCAGGATTCGGCCTTTTCAGCAGGATTCGGATTTGCATATGCAAATTAGGGCGGGGAGGGAAATTGCATGACTTTTTGTCAGAAAACAAGGAAGTAAAAACAGTTTTCCCCTTCCCACCCCTAATTTGCATATGCAAATTAGGATTCGAATTTGTTTTGGTATTCGGCCGAATCTTTAGCGAAGGATTCGGGGGTTCGGCCGAATCCAAAATAGTGGATTCGGTGCATCCCTAAAGTAAATCCGGCTAAAACATTACATTTTACCAAACTTCAGAAGTAGTGGAGCATCACCCGAACTCAATTGGGGCAAATTCACTAAGATGCGAAGTTGCGCCAGGCGCAACTTCGCCGCACTTCGCCAGGTGTAGTTTCGCCAGCGCTTTGCAAATTCACTAAAATCCGAAGTTGCGCACAGGGGTAGCGTAAGGTTGCGGAGTTGCGCTAGCGTTGATTCACTATATAAAGCGAATTTGCGCTGGCGAAGGCTAATTTGCATACGGCGCGAAATTCAAATTTCAATGGAGGAACACGTATCTGCACTACAAATGCCTAGAAAACCTTCAAATCTGCAAATAAAAATTTTATTTTGCCCTACACATGTGCCCACTGTCTAGGTAAGTTGCCATGAGTCAGGAAATGTAGGGGGGAGCCCCAAAAAAATTTCGATCTTTTTCAGCCTATCAGCCATCATGTAGAAAACACGCCAGCGTTTTTTGGGACTTAGACAAAATTTTGACTTTTTTTGAAACAATCCCTATCTACTCTATTGCGCTCCGCCAGGTCTGAGGTGGCGAAGGAAGTCTAGCGTAAAAGGTAGCGTTCAGTACACTGCGCAAGTTAGTGAATTTGCGTAGTTTCATCGCTAGCGAAGATTCGCCTGGCGTAAGGTTGCGAAGTAACACTAGCGAAACTACGCCAGCGTTCGTTAGTGAATTTGCGCAGTAGCGAAAATGCCAAACGCTAGCGAATTAACGCTAGCGTTCGGCGCTTCGCGCCTTAGTGAATTTGCCCCAATGTCTCCTCCAAAAAGGCAGCAGGACATTCAAAACAAACTTGAAAAGGCCCGGCGGCCTGAACAAGATGGCAGTGCAAACGAAAGCACTAGGGTGTAACTCACAAGAAGAAAGCCAGTGCACATCTCCCTCTCCAACTGTGGGAACAGACCTTTGTGTGGTGCTGGAAGCCATCTCCAACTGCCAAACCTCTGTTACCACCGCGCTCACAACTACCTTCACAGCGAAAATCGAAGAGGTCAAAATAGGCATCTCCTTGCTCTGCCAGGACTTACAAAATATCTGAGCGAGAGTGAACGAGGCAGAAAAATGGCTGAGCAATATTAGGCTGGTAGGCCTTCCAGAACACGCAGAAGGGGACCACCCGGAACAATTCCTGATCAACAACACAGTGGAACTAAACTACCAATACCGGTGGGCCCCCCCTAGAACCTTTATTGCTAAAATGCTCAACATCCGGGATGCCATCTTCTGCCTGGCCAGAGAGAAGGGGCCCATTAAACTTGAAAATACCAGCGTATCCTTCTTTCGGGATTTCTCCATAGAGCTGCAAAAAAAAGAGGGCCAAATTCTTTCAAACCAAGAAGCGGCTCCAGGAACTCAATGTCTCCTACGTAATTCGGTATCGCGCAAAACTACGGGTCACTCACAATCGAAAAGCCTCATTCTTGACTGTTACTGAAGATGTCCATGACTTGAGACTACCTATAAAACGGCAAAATCTCCCAGGAGGTTGTGAGTATGTAATGTCGTATGAGTAAAAAACAGTTTAGCCTCAACTCAATATATCAGCTATAAATGCTATTGAGAGATATACCCAGACTCTACCCCACAAATATCACCGCTACATTTTTTGGTGAAAAGGAATATACCCCCCCAACTGATATATTCAGTTGACAGTTACCTTGGTCAGGGTATAAGTCTGCACTAGTTTCTTAATGCGCAGTAGGGCAGGAATCGGGAATGGGAACCCCCCAGTTGGAAATCCATTGGTTGTTACATAGTTACATAGTTAAATTGGGTTGAAAAAAGACAAAGTCCATCAAGTTCAACCCCTCCAAATGAAAACCCAGCATCCATACACACACCCCTCCCTACTTTTAATTAAATTCTATATACCCATACCTATACTAACTATAGAGCTTAGTATCACAATAGCCTTTGTATTATGTCTGTCCAAAAAATCATCCAAGTCCCTCTTATAGTCATTAACTGAATCAGCATCACAACATCACCCGGCAGTGCATTCCCCAACCTCACTGTCCTGACTGTGAAGAACCCCCTACGTTGCTTCAAATGAAAGTTCTTTTCTTCTAGTCTAAAGGGGAGGCCTCTGGTACGGTGATCCACTTTATGGGTAAAAAGGTCCCCTGCCATTTGTCTATAATGTCCTCTAATGTACTTGTAAAGTGTAATCATGTCCCCTCACAAGCGCCTTTTTTCCAGAGAAAACAACCCCAACCTTGACAGTCTACCTTCATAATTTAAGTCTTCTGTCCCTATAACCAGTTTAGTTGCACTTAGTCTCTGCACTCTTTCCAACTCATTTATATCCCTCTTAAGGACTGGAGCCCAAAACTGCCCCCATACTCCAGATGAGGCCTCACCAGGGACCTATAAAGAGACACAATTATGTTTTCATCCCTTGAGTTAATGCCCTTTTTTATACAAGACAGAACTTTATCTGCTTTAGTAGCCACAGAATGACACTGCCCAGAATTAGACAACGTGTTATCTACAAAAACCCCAAGATCCTTCTCATTTAAGGAAACTCCCAACACACTGCCATTTAGTGTATAACTTGCATTTATATTATTTTAACCAAAGTGCATAACCTGCATTTATCAACATTGAACCTTATTTTCCAGTTTGCTGCCCAGTTTTCCAGTTTAGACAAATAACTCTGCAAAGTGGCAGCGTCCTGCATGGAATCTATAGTTCTGCACAATTTAGTATCATCTGCAAAAATAGAAACAGTACTTTCAATGGCCACCTCCAGGTCATTAATAAACAAGTTGAAAAGCAAGGGACCTAGTACAGAGCCCTGCGGTACTCCACTAACAACACTGGTCCAATTAGAAAATGTTCCATTTACCACCACTCTTTGTAGTCTATCTTTTAGCCAGTTCCCTATCCAGGTACAAATACTATGTTCCAGGCCAACATTCCTTCATTTAACCAGTAACCTTTTGTGTGGCACTGTATCAAATGCTTTAGCAAAGTCTAAGTAAATCACATCCACTGCCATCCCAGAATCGAGGTCTCTACTTGCATTCTCATAAAAAGAAATTAAGTTAGTTTGGCAAGATCTATTACGCATAAAACCATGCTGGCACAAACTCATAGAATTATGATTTGCTATGAAGTCCAGTATCTTATCCTTTATTAACCCTTCGAAAAGCTTTCCTACCACTGACGTCAGACTAACTGGCCTATAGTTTTGAGGCTGAGAACGGGATCCTTTTTTGAATAGAGGCACCACATTAGCAATTCGCCAGTCTCTCGGCACTATGCCAGATCTCAATGAATCCTGAAAAATTAAGTAAAGAGGTTTGGCAATCACAGAGCTAAGCTCGCTAATTACCCTGGGATGAATACCGTCTGGCCCTGGACCTTTGTTAATCTTAACATGTTCTAGTCTCTTTTGAATTTCTTCATGTGTGAACCATGCATCATTAGTTGTATTACTAGAATTGGGACTGTTAATAACTTACTGTGTAGACATATGAAAAATACGAGTTCAGAATCTGCGCTTTTATTTTGTTTTCATCAACCAGCTGACCCCCCTCTGATAGTAAGGGTCCCACCCCTTCCTGCTTAATATTTTTACTATTAACATATTTAAAAAATAATTTTGGATTTTTTTTACTGCTTGCTGCAATATCCTTTTCTATAGCAATTTTAGCTTGCCTTTTAGCTTCTTTGCATGATTTATTGGCCTCCTTGTACCTTATAAATGTTTCGGCTGTACTAGCTAACTTGAAAGCCTTAAAAGCACGTCTTTTCTTCCCCACCTCAACACCAACGCTTCTATGTCAGGGAGCCGGGAGCTCCCTCCAGGGAGGTAGTCAGGATCGAGGAGGAAGCCCTCTTGAGGGAACAAGGTCGCGGTGTCCAAGGGGTTAAACAAAGGAGTAGTCAGAATCCAGGCAAGAGTTTCACAGGCAGGCAGATAACAGCAAAGTCAAAGTCCAGGCAAAGGGTCAGGATAACAATCAGGAACAAAAATATAGTAATAACAAATGTCAGGGAACCTAGGATACACATAGGCAATGTTTCCTATACTTGGGCGCCATTCTGGCGTCTGGGTAGCGTTTTTATGTTTGAATTTGGCGCCATAGTGACGTCACCGACGTCCTGACGCTGGCGTCGATGCGCAGGCGTGTTTGCGCCAGCGCCGCTACCCATGTGGCGGCCATGGGCGCCGCCATTTTGGGAGCGACGCCGGAAGACATAGACGCGCCGCCCGGAGCTCCTGGAACTGCTCCGGGCGGCATTCGTGACAGTACCCCCCCCCTCACGGGGGGCCACCGGACCACCAAGATTGGGCTTCTGGGGAAACTTAGAGTGGAAATCCCTCACCAGACGAGGAGTGTGCACACCAGAGTGTCCTTCCCAAGAGCATTCTTCAGGGCCAAAGCCCTTCCACTTGATGAGGTACTGGAGAGAGCCCCTGGAAATTCTGGAGTCAAGGATCTTTTCCACCTCATATTCTTGTTGACCATCCACAGAGATTGTAGGAGGAGGAGACTGGTTCACAGAAAAGCGGTTGGAGGTAGCGGGTTTCACCAAAGAGACATGAAACACGTTGGGAATTCGCATCTCAGGAGGAAGCTGAAGTCTGATAGCCACAGGATTGATCACCTCCAAGATGGAGAATGGACCCACAAACTTCGGACCCAATTTAGGAGATGGCACCTTCAACCGAATGTTCCTGGAAGACAACCAGACTTTATCACCAACCTTGTAGGGAGGAGAGGGTCTACGTCTACGATCTGCAAACGTCTTATGAACCAGAGCACTCTTCTCCAAGTTCGCCTTGGTTGCAGCCCAAATAGCAGACATGTGGGCCGCATGGTCATCAGCAGCCGGAACATCAGACAACACAAAGTCCTGGGGGAAGGCTTGAGGATGCTGACCATACACCGACATGAACGGAGACCTTCCAGTGGAAGTGTGGCAGGCATTGTTATGAGCGAATTCCGCCCACGGGAGGAGATCAGACCAATCATCTTGGCAAAGGGACACATGGTTCCTCAAGAACTGCTCCAGAGCTTGGTTCACACGTTCAGCTGCCCCATTTGTCTGAGGATGATAAGCGGAGGAAAACTGGAGAGTAATACCCAGAACTTTGCACAGGGAATGCCAAAATTTAGCAGTAAACTGGGAACCTCTGTCAGAGACAACTTCCACAGGAAAACCATGCAGAAGGAAAATATACTGGATGAAGAGCTGAGACAACTCCACAGCAGAGGGAATCTTCCGCAGTGGAATGAAATGGGCCATCTTGCTAAAGCGGTCAATCACAACCCAGATCACGGTGTTTCCACTAGAGGGGGGAAGTTCAACAATGAAGTCCATTGCTAAATGTGTCCATGGACGAGAGGGGACAGGCAATGGTTGTAATAACCCACTGGGGCGAGAATGGCTAGATTTGGATGTGGCACAAACGGTACAGGCAGCAACAAAGTCTTTGACATCTTTTCGAATAGTCGGCCACCAAACTAAACGTCTAAGGAGTTCAAGAGTCTTTTCAGGACCAGGGTGTCCTGCTTGCTTGGAGCAGTGGGTTTGTTGAAGAATAGGAAGTCGTAACTCGGAGGGAACAAAAGCCATCCCAATGGGGGTATTTGGAGGAGCAGAAGACTGTCCGGCCAAGATATGTTCGGCAATTTGGGGAAAAAGGGATGCAATAATCTTGGTGGGGGGAATAATAGGTTCAAGTCTTTCTGGTAGACGATCACCCGGAGTGAAACTTCTGGAGAGCGCATTGGCCTTCCGATTCTTGGAGCCAGGACGAAAGGTCAGAACAAAGTTAAAGCGGGAGAAGAACAGGGCCCACCTGGCCTGACGAGGATTCAGTCTCTTGAGAGAATGTAGGAACTCCAAGTTCTTATGATCAGTATAAATCGTGACCGGAATTGAAGAACCCTCTAGGAGGTGACGCCACTCTTCAAGAGCAAGCTTGACTGCCAGAAGTTCTCGATTCCCTACATCGTAATTCTGTTCTGCAGGAGAAAACTTTCTGGAGAAAAAGCCACAGGGATGCAATTTCCCATCGGCAGAATGTCTCTGGGATAGAATAGCCCCAGCACCTACTTCAGATGCATCAACCTCAATGCAAAAGGGTAACTGAGGATCCGGATGACGGAGGACTGGGGCAGAAGAAAATGCGTCCTTTAGGGACTGAAAAGCTTCTACAGCAACTGGAGGCCAGGACCTGGGATTACCCCCTTTTCGGATGAGAGTAAGTATAGGTGCAATACGGGAAGAAAACCCCCTGATGAATTGCCGGTAGTAGTTGGCAAATCCGATGAACCTTTGAATAGCCTTGGTGCTCACGGGAAGGGGCCACTCTTGGATTGCTGACACCTTAACGGGATCCATCTCAAAACCTTCTGGGGAGATGATATAACCCAAGAAAGGAATCTTAGACACCTCAAAGACACATTTCTCCAACTTGGCGAAGAGAGAGTTCTTTCTCAAACGAGAGAGCACTTCTTTCACCTGGGAGCGATGAGATTCAAGGTCTTTCAAGAAGATTAGGATGTCATCCAGGTACACAACCACAGACTTTCCCAAGAGATCCCGGAAAATGTCATTCACAAACTCCTGAAAGACAGCGGGGGCATTGCAGAGGCCAAAGGGCATCACGAGATATTCATAGTGCCCATCCCGAGTGTTGAATGCCGTCTTCCATTCGTCCCCTTCACGGATGCGGATGAGGTTGTACGCCCCACGGAGATCTAATTTAGTGAAAACCTTAGCCCATTTCAATTGGTCAAAGAGTTCAGCAATCAAAGGCAAGGGGTAGCGGTTTTTAACAGTGATCTTATTAAGGCCCCGGTAGTCAATGCAAGGATGTAGGCCTCCATCCTTCTTTTCCACGAAGAAGAAACCTGCCCCTGCAGGAGAAGTAGAGGGGCGGATAAACCCCCGCTGGAGATTTTCCTGAATATAGTCTTTCATAGCGGAAGTCTCAGCCGGAGAAAGAGGATAGGTGCGACCCCTAGGGGGCATGGTTCCTGGCAGGAGATCGACAGGAAAATCGTATGGTCGATGAGGAGGAAGGAATTCTGCGGATTTCTTACAGAATACATCAGCAAATTCCCTGTAGAAGGAGGGTAGAGTCTTCAGATCAGACATAGAGATATTCACCCTCTGGAGGGGTTCAGCAGGAAGACAATGCTGCTGGCAAAATGGGCTCCAACGGGAAATCTGTCCTGCGGACCAATCAATGGTGGGATTATGCAGGCGCAGCCAAGGGAGACCCAAAACAACAGGAACGGATGGGCAGGAAATAATTAGGAACGATAGTCTTTCTTTATGCAGCGTCCCAACCTGCACAGGCAATTCCCCAGTCGTCTTAGAGATAAATTCAGCCTCCAGGGGTCTGTCGTCAATGGCAGTGACACGAAGCGGAGTGGACAATGGGAATAAGGGAACTTCCATGTGTTTGGCGAAAAGAGCGTCCATGAAGTTCCCAGCAGCTCCAGAGTCAATGAAGGCTGAGCCGACAATGGTCTTAGTGGCTAGGCGAATCTGTAAAGGAAGGAGAAACCTGTGAGTGTTCTCTTGAGACTTCGGAGTAGTGCACCCTACATGAGTTACCCTGGATATACCTCGGGGAACAGAACTCGTGGGCTTCACCGGACAAGAGTTCGCAAAATGAGACTGTCCGCCACAATACAGACATAAGCCAGCCATTCGTCTGCGGAGTCTTTCTTGTTCGGAGAGACGAGCCCTTCCAACTTGCATCGGTTCCTCCGGAGGAGAAGGAGAAGCTTGAGCAGCTGGAGTTTGCAAGAGAGGTCTCTGGAAGCGAGGTGCCAACAATAGGGATGTAGCGAACGTCGGAAAAAAAGTTCGCGAACATATTCGCGAACTTGCGTCAAAAATGCGAACGGTTCGCGAACGTCGCGAACCCCATAGACTTCAATGGGAAGGCGAATTTTAAAAGCTAGAAAAGACATTTCTGGCCAGAAAAATGATTTTAAAGTTGTTTAAAGGGTGCAACGACCTGGACAGTGGCATGCCAGAGGGGGATCAAGGGCAAATATGTTTCTAAAAAATCCATTGTTGACACAGCGCTGCGTTTTGTGCTGTAAAGGGCAGAAATCACACTACGTCACTCAGGTGGTGTTTCTGGAGACGGTATTATTATTGATATTTAGACAGAATGTGAACAAGCTCACACAGCTAGATGGCCGTTGTTTGAAAATGAAGAACACACTGGGCAAACAATGCCTACAAGGTCAACGTATACACTACTACAGCAGTGGATACGGAATATATTATTGCTGCTTGAAAAACGTCACTCAGGCGGTGTTCCTTACAAGGACTATTGGGTTATTACAGCAGTCAGCAGATGAGATCAGAAGAGATCAGTGCCCACAGCAGGCAGCTACATACAGAGCACTGCAGTAGAAGGTAGATTACTAGCCAGCAAAGCTACCTAACCTAAAATGTCCCTAAAATCCCTGCAGACTTCTGTCCCTCCAATACAGAGCAGTATCAAGTAGATTACTAGCCAGCAAACTTACTATCAACTGTCCCTCAAATCAGTGAAATCACTAACAGCTCTCTCCCTACACTAGCTCTTCCAAGCACACACAGGCAGAATGAAAAAACGCTGCAGCGCTTCAGTTTATATATGGAAGGGGAGTGGTCCAGGGGGTGTGGGGGTGGTCCAGGAGGGAGAGCTTCCTGATTGGCTGCCATGTATCTGCTGGTCTGGGGTGAGAGGGCAAAAAAAAGCGCCCAGGTAAGGCGAACCCAAAATGGCGAACGTCGCGCAACGTTCGCGAACATTCGGCGAGCGCGAACACCCGATGTTCGCGCGAACAAGTTCGCCGGCGAACAGTCCGTGACATCCCTAGCCAACAAGGGTTGAAATCGTTTACAACGCTCCCTCTCTACTTGATGCTCTCTGAGACGAGTGTCCACCTTAATGGATAGTGCAATCAGATCTTCCAGTAGATCAGGGAACTCCCTGGAGACAAGATCATCCTTAATGCGAATAGACAGACCTTGATAGAATACGGCCTTATAGGCATCTTCATTCCAGGAAGTCTCAGCCATCAAAGTTCTAAAGTCAATAGCATAGTCACTGACACTGCGGTTTCCCTGTCGGAGTTGCAGAAGACGAGAAGGGGCATTTGTGACCCGACCCGGGGCATCAAACACAGTACGAAATGCTTGAAGAAAAGCCTTGGCATCAAAAGTCAGTGGAGAATTCTTCTCCCAAAGAGATGTTGCCCACTCAAGCGGTTTGCCCACCAAACGAGACATCACATACCCCACCTTGGAACGTTCATTGGGGAAGTGCGAGGGTTGAAACTCGAACTGGATCTGGCACTGTGTAGCGAAACCTCTGCAGGCCTGTGGGTCCCCACAGAAGCGAGGAGGAGGCAGAATACGAGGCTCACCAGACGAGAAACCTGTGCTAGACGAGACGTCCGCCATGGGAGGATTTACAGCCGCTTGGGAAGCAGGAGGCGATGGAGGCACTCGGGAAAGAAGGGTATCGAGTGCCTGTCCTATGCGGTACTGCTGGGCTTCATATTCCTCCATGCGGGATGCCAGTCTGCGGAGCGCTCGTCCGACATCAGGCGTAGCTTCCTCAGTAGGATCCATGGCCCAGGTATAAAGTCAGGGAGCCGGGAGCTCCCTCCAGGGAGGTAGTCAGGATCGAGGAGGAAGCCCTCTTGAGGGAACAAGGTCGCGGTGTCCAAGGGGTTAAACAAAGGAGTAGTCAGAATCCAGGCAAGAGTTTCACAGGCAGGCAGATAACAGCAAAGTCAAAGTCCAGGCAAAGGGTCAGGATAACAATCAGGAACAAGAATATAGTAGTAACAAATGTCAGGGAACCCAGGATACACATAGGCAATGTTTCCTATACTTGGGCGCCATTCTGGCGTCTGGGTAGCGTTTTTATGTTTGAATTTGGTGCCATAGTGACGTCACCGACGTCCTGACGCTGGCGTCGATGCGCTGGCGTGTTTGCGCCGGCGCCGCTACCCACGTGGCGGCCATGGGCGCTGCCATTTTGGGAGCGACGCCGGAAGACATAGACGCGCCGCCCAGAGCTCCTGGAACTGCTCTGGGCGGCGTTCGTGACATTCTATTGAACCAAAAAGGTTTTGCTTTGCAACGACGTTCCTTGCTTACAAGTGGAATATACTGACAAGTATATTTATCAAGCAGCATTTTAAATACTTCCTTGTTCTGTGTTTAACCCTGTGAAAAGCATTTCCCACTTAATATATTGCAGAGATGCCCTTATACTGTCAAAGTTTGCACGTCTGAAATTTTGTGTTTTAGTTCGTCCCTTATAGAATTGCTTCTGCAACAGAATCTCAAAGGAGACCATGTTATGATCACTATTCCCTAAATGCCCCTCACCCACACAAATGTTAGAGATGAGTTCAGTATTGTTAGTTATTACAAGGTCCAAAAGAGAGTTATTCCTAGTAGGTTCTTGAACGAGCTGGAATAAAAAGTTGTCATTCAGCATATTTACAAACCTACTAGCTTTTTCTGTCTTAGCAACCCCATTACCCCAGTTGTGCCAAAACCCCTACCCCTACCGGTTCATCTGTTATGCTGAGATGACAACATACAGATATTGAGAACAAGACATACAAGTAACCAGATTTCTCTGTTGGCAAAATGTCATGTAAACCAGAGAAGATAACCCTCAACAGCTGCGAGTACTGGGGTGTATTGTCAGGGGCCTTTATGATAGGGTTAAAAGGGCTGCAGTATTTAAATTTGCAAAACAATACTCCCCTGACATATGTCTTCAAGAGACTCATGTCACCGGCGATAAAACTCTTGCTCTTAAGCGCCCCTGGGTGGGATAGGCCAACTTTTCGCAATACTCAAGGGGAGTCATGATTTAAGTCCGGAGAACAGTACAATTTCAGTTATCCTCAATACAACAGGATCCACAGGGTAGATATTTGTTTCTCAACTGTGTGATGAACTCTCATCCACTATTAATACTAAATGTGTATAAACCACCACCATTTCACCGTGAAGTGATTCAGAAAGGTGCAGTCTCAGTTTTCGAACACTCCTGCACTTTGGTTGGTAGACTTTAATAACACTTGAGACCTCACACTAGATAAATAATCCCTCAACACACCTGCACAAGGAAAACCTCTGTCAGGAAACACCCCCTTTGCCAGGTTGATGACCAAGCTTGGCCTAACTGATCCGTGGCGTCACAATAACCCCAAAATGTGCTTATTTACTTGCCACTCAGCAACACACAGAAGTCTATTTACACTGGACTATCTGTTTGTGAACAAACTAGCACATCCACTTATCCTCAGAACTGAGCACTTGCCAAGAGGTACAGTATCAGACTCTGATCACTCCCCTATACTGATTATGTTAAAATGGCATGAAATGAAGCCACAGCCAGTGTGGAAGTTTAATACTTTTTGGTTAACTTTGTTTCCTGAACAACTAGTGCTGGAACAACAATGGGAAATGTTTTTTAATGATAATAACCCCTGGATATCAAACCTGGAGCTGTGATGTAACCTCAGTCAGGAGAGAGATTAGGACAATACGTTTTAACATCTTTTTTAAGAAGAGATAGAAAGTGAAAAGGAGAAGAAACAGAAGCTAGGATACATCATAGTTGGATTAGATATAACAATGTTGCAGGGTCTGATTTAAGATTGATCAAAATTTTCAGCTCAATCAATCTTTAAATAAACCCTGAATGCGTTTCCTAACTAACGTAGGGGTTTGGTCTTAAAAAGCTTGTCAATTTCTGTAATTTAACCCAGTGGCATAACTACTGTAGAGTCCACTCGGCCCCTCTGCAAAAAAAATCTTCAGAAAGGCCAAGCACAGTGCGATCCCCTGAAACCCTGTGTTAGCTAGGAAATTCATGCAAGGTTCCCTTAAAGATTGCTCAAGCCAAAAAGTTCTAGCAATCGTCAATCAGTCCCGTAATAGATAAGTAAACTTTGAAAATAAGTGATATAAAATTGACGAGGGTGCTATTCTAAGAACATTTCCAAGATATTGAGGGAGGCCTGTACTGTTAGGAACTGTAAAGAACAGTAACACCAAAAAAAAGTGTTTTAAAGTAATGAAAATATAATGTACTATTGTGCTCCACTAGTAAAACTGTTGTGTTTGATTCAGAAAATCTACAATAGTTTATATAAACAGGATGCTGTGTAACCATGGGGGCAGCCATTCAAGCACAGGATACACAGTAGATAACAGATAAGTACTACTATAGTTTATATAAACAAGCTGCTGTGTAGCCATGGGGGCAGCCATTCAAGCACAGGATACACAGTAGATAACAGATAAGTACTACTATAGTTTATATAAACAGGATGCTGTGTAGCCATGGGGGCAGCCATTCAACACCAAAAAAGGAGAAATAGAACAGGATGTACAGTAGATAACAGATACACTCTGTAGTTGTCACGGTCGGCACCTTAAACCAGAACTAGTGCCAAGCTCCCTGGTCTCAGCTCAGCTTCACCAGTAGTGTGACCGCCTTGGGCTTCGGGAGGAGCCCTCAGCTTACTTGGGTGCCACCTGGACTTTTCGAGAGGAGCAAGGCGAGGAGTTCTGGCAAGCAAAGGGGCACGACTGTTGGTAGAGTTAGTTAGGCCAAAGGTCACGGTACAAAAGTATAAGGCAGACCTCTATTGGGTCAAGAATATTAAAGGACGTCAGAAGGATGGTCAGACAGGCTGGGTCGTGGCAGGCAGATATCAGAATCGTCAAACAGGCAAGGGTCAAACCGGGTGATCAAACAAAGGGTTAAGCAGAAGAGTTGTCATATGCAGGCAAAGGTCAGGATACAGATTGTCGGATTGTCAGGAAACAGGCTGGGTCAAACACGGATAATCAGGTCAGAATTCAAAGACAGACGTACAAGGCTCAGGAAACCACTAGAACAAAGTTCTATCACGGGCCATGTCAGTACAATGAATGGCCCTTAAATAGCATTTCAATTTTTGCACCAAAAACGTCCAAAACATGCTGGTACAAGCACGCCAGCACGCCTGCGCCTTTAAGAGGCGTGCAGGTGCGCCGAGTGCGCCCTAAGACAACATGGCACCGGCGTTAAGCACCATGCAGCAGGCGTCCCCGCCCATGGCGCAGTGGGCGACCCGCCAACCCGCCGACCAGGTAACTTTCTTACAGTAGTATACAATCGGATTCTTCAGAAACTTTTCTACTGCATTTCCTGTGCTTGAATGGCTGCCCCCATGGCTGCACAGCAGATTGTTTACATTAACTAAAGTTGAGTTCCTGAAGAAAACACACCAGTTTTTACCAGTGCAGGTTATCACTACATTATATTGCCATTCCTTTAAAAAAAACTTTATATTTTGATGTTACTGTTCCTTTAATGTCCTTAGCATATTGTTTATGGGTTGAGTGCAGAGGACCTCTTGTCTTTGTATGAATGTTGTGGTCACAGCCTCATGGCACCCCCTACTAATGGTTTACATTTAGGGATGAGCACAATTTTTCCTTTCCAGTTTTTTCAATTTTTATTTAAACCAGCTGTGGTAGATATCTTTGTATCTGTGTACATAGTGAGGTTTAAGTCAGCTTAATGTAAATCAAAGTGAAGTGCTAAGGATTTCCCCTAAACATTTTAAATCAGTTATAAATCTCTCTCTAGCGGATGTTCATTCTTAATAAATGCAATTAAATGTGCTAGTAATGTATGACCTTCAAGCTTGGGCTTGGGAGAGGTTTGATGCAGCGACTGCCAATCATTTATAGAAAGTTTTAATATTAATTATAATTCTCTGGTTATTTTAATGAGTTCTGACCAAAAATCTGAATGGCAATTGATCCAATCTGAGGACGTGCACTATATGTCATGCTATCAGAAAGTCTCATTTGAAATATTAGGGTCCCAGGCATCATGAATTGGAGAAAACAAATTCCATGATGCACCGGTGAATTTGTATCAAATACTGTACTGTATATCTCTATAGTGATATTATCTCAAAAGGAAAGCTAGGTTGCTCCAGTTGAACTCTTTTTATTTTGCCTAGTATCTAAAAACTCTCCTAGTTTTGACTGTAGCCATTGTACCTTGCAATAGAGGATAGCTATAATTGTCTGCCTGACTCTGTATTACCAATCAATTGCTGTCCTCAATCTACAGATGTACATACATACTGTATGTAGGGTTGTGAAATAGTTCATATTTTCCCTGCGGAAGGAAGTAGACCTCTATTGGGTCAAGAATATTAAAGGACGTCCTGTCCTCTTGCTAATAAAATGGGATGCATTGCCATGTTCTTGGTCCTCTGTCCTTCACTTGAAGAGCAGGTTGAAGAGCTTAGGGTCCATAGACTGAAGCAGGCATCACTTCTGCATTAAGCTTGGGTAAGAGGACCCTGCCAATGAGAATCAGAGGTAAGCTCTTCCATAGCACACCCCAAAGGTGTAAGGCAGATTGGGTACAGTGATTATGGGCAGTTCTAAGTCTCAACGTTGGAGGGTAGTAGTAGTAGTGGGGTTAGCACAGTACTTGCCTAGTGTAGGGACCATAGTGGAAAGCCACCAAGGTTCAATCTCTATTTTCCTGGGTTCAATCTGGGCACCCCACCATCAGGAAGGGTTCAACCTGTGGGTGAGACTCTACTCTCTTCTGATGTGTTCTACCTCATCTGAACACTTTTGAAGTGGCTATATTTGCATTTTCACTTCTTCTACTGAAATAACACAATGAGCTGCTTGAAGCCTTTAAAGGATAACAAAAATAATGTTCCTTGAAAGTTTTACATACCTGAAAGGATTATTCTACTTCCCATAGCTAATAAACTTTCATTTTAATTTACACCGGCTTTTCTGTGAGTCGTGTTTATCTTGAACTTGCAAAGTGATGATTTATCTTGTTTTCATAATGCCAAGACTAAACAGCCCTTGAAGATGATCCTCCATTCCTGTGCTATTATACGTGCCAAACCAAGCTTTAATTGGCTTGATAAATGAAACTAAACAAGCCAAATAGCTTTTTACATAATGTCAAAACATGGGGCGAAGGATGCGGCTTATCCAATAAAACTAGCAGGTAAGTACTGGTGTAAACATTTCTAATTGCATCACACAGATATTTATGGAATGATGGTTTAACCTGACTTATTAGTCTGAAGTACAGCAAGCTGGAGGTATGAACTTTGTTTCAGCCATGGGGATGTTTCACACAAATGTTGTTGCTCTTTCAATTGCAGCTGGTGGTTGGATCTGCTATTTTTGAATAATGGGCTAACGTAATATCTCTGAAACCACAAGGCTCTCTTGTAGTTATTATCTTGCTCCCTGTAAATATTCACTAAGACTTTCTAAAGAGAATAAAGTAAAATAATGAAGACCAATTGAAAAGTTGCTTAGAATTAGTCATTCTATAACATACTAAAAGTTAAACAAACCCCTTTAAGGTGGTGATAGCTAAATGGTTCCCTGCATCAGTTGTCATATTTGCATGCAATTCACCCAAAACTTATGAGTTGGCACAATGGAGCTCTGTACAAAATCATGCAACTGCAAGGAGCATTTGGACTGGACCTGCGCAGAAGGGTTAGGGGCATTTTCCCAGTGGGACGGGTAGGCCAGGGGGGAGGAGGGAGGGTGGGCAACACACGGGAGGGGGGGAGGGTTTTTGGGCTGAATAGGTTTCCTTCCACTTTAAAATGATGTGACTTAAAGAGATACTGTCATGTGAAAAAACATTTTCCAAAATGAATCAGTTAATAGTGCTGCTCCAGCAGAATTCTGCACTGAAATCCATTTCTCAAAAGAGCAAACAGATTTTTTTTATATTCAATTTTGAAATCTGACATGTGGCTAGACATATTGTCAATTTCCCAGCTGCCCCAAGTCATGTGACTTGTGCTCAGATAAACTTCAATCACTCTTTACTGCTGTACTGCAAGTTGGAGTGATATAACCCCCCCAGCAGCCAAACAAAAGAACAATGGGAAGGTAACCAGATAACAGCTCCCTAACACAAGATAACAGCTGCCTGGTAGATCTAAGAACAACACTCAATAGTAAAATCCCATGTCCCACTGAGACGCATTCAGTTACATTGAGAAGGAAAAACAGCAGCCTGCCAGAAAGCATTTCTCTCCTACAGTGCAGGCACAAGTCACATGACTTGGGGCAGCTGGGAAATTGACAATATGTCTAGCCCCATGTCAGATTTCAAAATTGAATATAAAAAATCTGTTTGCTCTTTTGAGAAATGGATTTCAGTGCAGAAGTCTGCTGGAGCAGCAATATTAACTGATGCGTTTTGAAAAAAACATGTTTTCTGATGACAGGATCCCTTTTAGCTCACTTGTTTAAGGGGACCAAAATGTTTTCTTTCCCTTTGCCCAATTAGGTTTTGGATTATGTTCAATATTCAGCCAAATACTTCCAATTCATACAATGACAGCATCAGTTTTTGCTGCAAAAATTTGCCCTAATATCATCTCCATGTTTGCACTGAAATCACTCCAATTTCAAACGCTGATACTAAAACAGGAGTTCAAGAGACTTGAGGGGTCCTTTGGGTGCTCTATATTGGAGAACTCACGTTGAGGCACTTGTATCAGTATTATCACTTTCCCATGGTTTCCAGAGAAGATCAAAGAAGTGGAAGAAGACCCTGACTACAGAAGTACCCCAGGTTGGTGCAGTTTACAGCAAATAGGAGCCCTGGCCCGGGGCCTGATGTAAAGGATTATACTCATTGGGGGGTGCCTAACATTTGGCTTCTCCTTTAAAATAGCAGATTACAATAGGTTAGATTACAGTATACATTAGCACACAACTATTTTTGTTAGCTTCAACCTTTATCTTAAAAAATTCCTACTTGTCCAGTTCATACAGAGTTACTGTATAGAGTCCAGCACTGATGAAAAGTGCAAATTAAAGTTAATACTATTTTCCCCTCTTTCTGAACAACATTGCTCCATTAAATACGTTTTAGCTTCATGAGTATTTATTTTATGTGAAATGACTGTCCTAGATAGACAATATATATTTGTCTTAAGAGTGCAAGGAATGAGATTTTGTCTCCCAAGCAGATCTTATAGTGTACTATATATAAAGTTTAACAACCGATGTCCAAACAAAGGTAATACATTCTACCAAGAAATACCTTTCTTGTCATTGTGGCTGGGTGACTTACATTTTAAAAGCTATGTGACTGCTAGGTGCTGTGTTTCTTCCAAAATTAATGGTATATTTCAAAGCAGAGAAGAAAGCTAAAAATACAAGGTTGTGTCTACCAGGAACATGAAATAATTCATTTTTTTGTGTGTATGGGCTTCATAAAAGACTAAAAGCCAAATGTGATTCCTATTCAGCAGCAACACGGTATAGTGTAACCCTTCAGAATGAATAAGTATCAGATAATAGGTTTCTTTGTTTTCTTTGATGGATTTTGTACCAAGATGCTGGGTAGAATTCATGCAGTGACCTTCCACAAATTCATATTGTATCTCAGATGCAGAATATTAGCTGTGATGCAGAGCAATTAAGTACTTTCTTTACAAAAATGCTGAAAAGGTTTGTGGCGTTAAGCATTCATTTTGCTAGAGCCCTCCCAATAATAAGGGGTGCACCTACTGATTCCAGAGAGTGTTTGTTTGACAATGGGGATCCTGTTATGAAGGCCTATGGTGCTACAAAATGCCTTGGAGATCTCTTGAAGCTATATTTGAATGAGTGAACAAAATATTATGATTGCCTGTTGTTAGGGGAGCTCATTTGAGTACTCCCAAGTGTGGTTATTGGGGTGTGTTTGCTTTTTCCCGACAATTGTCAGCTGGACTAGACATCGTGACGTCCAGGAAGGATGTGAGGACAACACACTTTGTTGTGAAATTCAGGTATTAAAGGCCCACTGACTATGGCTTCTTGTAGGTCATCTTTCTGGTAGGTACCTCGACTGTGAAGGTCCTCCTGCTATTCTTTCATTATGGTATTGACTTTTGCATGCATGACTTGCCTGTAGTTGACAGCTCTAAACAGTTGACGGACTATGGTCATTGGTTCTGGTTTACACTTACTGCGCTAGGCCTAGAACTTTTTCTACCATACCCTTAACCCTGCCTGTATCAGTGGCTGCCTTCCTGTTTGTTCTGATGAATAAAGCTTCTTCACTTCAAGTATCTGCCTGCCTGTGTTCTCACTCATCTTCCTCCTTGATTTTCAGTAAACCCTAATAGGAACCAGTGTGCCCTGTGATACACTTGTAGCCCTCTGTTTCTGACAACTGTAAATCTCTGAAAGGAATTAAACTAGAAGTCCTTCTGCAAAGCACTTAACGTTAACTATGAGTAGGAAATCCCACCTCCCAAAGATCATTCTCTTATAATGTAGTTTCTCCTGTGGTTCAAGGGTCTAATTTGCCATGATTTACTTAATATTCAACATAAAAATGGGGAACAAGGTGCTCATTTTATTTGAGTTGCACCTAAAACTACTTTCATTAAAGGTAACTGCATCCAAATGCACTCCAGTATAATAACTGTCAGCGCCGATCAGTCCTTCCTGACTTCTGTTCCAAATTGGGTGCTACAGCAACTGACCCAGGGTGCTCAACTGAGATATTGTGATTGACATGCAGCACTGAGGGATCTCTGGAGCTTCTGCATTCTCCTGACTAGGTCGTAGCTCCAAGGATTCTTCAGTGTCCCATGTCAATAACAGAAGTGCAATTGTGCCTAAAGATTAATGTGCAGGCATCACGCACACAGCAAACACCAGAAATGTTGCAAGTTAGACTTCAAAACTCTTTTGTGCAACTGCATTTGAGTTGCAAAGACCTGCACGTGCTGTTGCATCTATTTTGATTAAGGAGATGCAATTGCAGTAGATGCAGCACTGTTGAGCCACACTAAATGCTCCATTGTGCCCACACAGTTGTTGCATTTTGGCAAAAACAAAAGTATGGCAATTGCACTCTAAATTGCACTTTCCATATTGCATCAAGGTAGGTGAATGTGCCCAACAATTTTTAAGGGCTCACAGTCGCGTAACGAGTGCACCGGGTCCCCCTGCAAAAAAAAAATCTTCAGAAGGACCGAGCGCACTCGGCTCCCCATCCTCCCAATCCTCCCACCCACTTCCTGCCTCCGCTCACTCCCCACCCTGCCTCCACCCAATCCCTGCCCCATATCACCTTTCTCGCACAGGTAAGATAGCAGCTACGGAGGGGTTTTATTCTAGTTAGGCATAGAGGAAGCAACCCCTGTACCCCAGGCCCCCCTGTGACTGCGGGGTCTGCATCCTCTAAAGTTACATCACTGGAGCTCACTAGTGATGGGCGAATTTGCGCCGTTTCACTTCGGCGAAAAATTCTCAAAACTGCGCCGGGGTCTCGATTTTGACGCCGGCACCCGTTTTTTACGCCGGCGTCCGTTTTTTCGGAAATTTTTTTTTGACACCGGTGAATTTCTGCCGCGAATTTTCGCTGAGTTTCTAATTTATTCCCTGGCGGCGAATCGCGCAAATTCGCCGTGAATTCGCGCCTGGCGAATAAATTCGCCCATCACTAGAGCTCACACTCAACTGTCCATAAAATGAAGAAGACCCTGCAAAGTTGCATGTTGCCACTACAACGTTACCCTGCATAAACCTCAAGACACAACAGCCAGTGACCATAATGATCCATACTGCAGATTGCGTCTAATTACTAAATAGCACGTGGATTTCATAAGTCAACATCATGTTATATAAAAATATAGAGAAATTGGAATTGGTTGGTATTTAGCTATGCAGCCTGCGGTTTCTCTATAGTAAATTATCCTCACCCTTTCAGGACCATGTCACACAATCGAATACATTAGAAGGTGCACAAATTCTTTATTTGGGGGGACAACCAAAAATTCTAAATGTCATTATTATATAACTAATTATATAACTGTCGGGCAACTCCACCATGTGGGAAATGGCTTCTCTCAGAATCCCACCAAAAGCCAAAGAATTTCAGTTGTACAGTTGGAACACCTGCATCATCTCAGTTTAGGCAACTTTGATAAAAGCAGTTTTATCTCATACTGGAAGACGACCAACTTTCCTGCATTACACCAGGTTCCCTTTAACTAACCTTTGTCACAATACAAATAGGGTGAAATAGTAAAATGGCAAAGTTTTCAGATATCCAAAAAGCTCCTTCCCAAAAGGATTCAACGCTTAAACCATTTTTTTGGTCCCCCGCGGCGCTTATATGAAAACCCATATCATTTTGCACAAAGCACCATCACATTTCTTGAGTGGATTGAGCAACATATTCATCATGTTAATGTTCTCCAACCTGGCTCGCCAAGGACTCCACTTTTCTTTTTATTACGAGTTTATGGAAACAAGTTACTGCTATTGAGTTCTCGGCAGGAACAGCCGTGTGAGTCATGTCATTATTTCCATATTCTGAATGTGCATCAGCCAAACACTTTGGTGAAAGCACTGAAAGACAATATCTATAAAATAAAAAAATTCTACCCATCAGTATTAGTATTTTCCACATCATGATTTTATATATTTATATTGTTTGGAATTATCTTATAATCGTTTTCCAACCCATCTTGGTTTCCGTTTAGTTACAGATATTATACAGAATGCAGAATAGATAATTCTGAGCTCCCAATATTCTCTGGGAAAGAGCTGTAATATTTGAATAGCTCAGTGGTGGATTTGCATTGTCTGCTGTGCTCTGTGTACTGTTTGGGTATTAAAATAATTATGAACTGCGATGAAATAGAAGGTTATGAATCAGAGTCGGCTTCTTCCTGGCATGTGTAGAAATGATCAGCAGCCTCCCAGGAGTTCATTATATAGACCTGCTGAATCTTTTGGTTAGTTGTTCAGAAGTGAAAGATTCCTATGGTTTTATTTATTGTTTGGTTTGATTAGTTAATAATCAGTCCCAGTGCATGTTTCTTCTCTGGTATATATAAAATGAACTTTAAAGAGATACTGCCTTCATATAAGTACCATATTTATAGCTCCACTTCATTTTTATACAAGGAGTTCATTTCTATCATCATCATCATTCATTTATACAGCGCTAACAGCTTATGTAGTGCTTTGCCTTCGTTTATATAACGAACGCGGAACAAATGCCGTATAACAAACAAGGGTTTACAGAGTACAGGTATAGGATCCTTTATCCAGAATACTCGGGACCTGGGGTTTTCTGGATAACTGATCTTTCCATAATTTGGATCTTCATACCTTAAGTCTACTAGAAAATCATGTAAACATTAAATAAACCCAACAGGCTGGTTTTGCCTCCAATAAGGATTAATTATATCTTAGTTGGGATCAAGTACAAGCTACTGTTTTATTATTAAAGAGAAAAAGGAAATCATTTTGTAAAAATTGGATTATTTGGATAAAATGGGGTCTATGGGAGACAGCTATTCCGTAATTCAGAGCTTTCTGGATAACGGGTTTCCGGATAATGGATCCAATACCTGTATAATAGGAAATTAAAGGTACAAATTCATTCATTTTAAAAGATTAAGAGTTTGTTTGTTTTGCATTAGATAGCAGTTTTACTCTGGCCAAAATAATACATTTTCTTATAGATTGAAACTGTCTATTTAAAGGGGAACTATCACGAAAATGAAAAATTAATATAAGCTTCATCACACTGAAATAAGACATTTTCTTAATATAATCATTTCTAAAATAGTCAAGTTGATCTTCACCATCCGACTCTCGGTATCTGTCTTCATGCAAGAGTTAGGAGTCCAAAATCCCAAAATATCTTTTAAGGGGTGTTCTTTTGCCTAGAATTAGAGCTCACTCTATTAAAATCACCAGAAATCATGTCTCTCTACATGCAGCATTTGTGCCAAAGTCAGTTATTTTGGTAGATTTTGTTTGCATTGGAATCAGTATAGTTTCACTAAATCTGCTAGGAAAGCGAGCCCTCCTATAAGATATATTGGATCTAACTGTCAATGAAAATCTGACACCCAACTGCTGCATGAAGACAGAATAAAAAACCAATGCTTAGATGAACTTGATTATGTCAGAAACTTGCATAATTATTAACTGATTGTATTTTAAAAGTTTCTTATCTCAGTATGATGAAGCTTATATTAAATGTTCTTTGTCACCGTTGTTCCCTTTTAAGCCACACCAATCATTGCCAACACAGATGCTACTACACCATACAAAGATACTCTTGACATCTCTATGCTTCCTTTTCTGGCACATAAGGATAATAACCCTATGCACAAGTAAAGTCCACACAGAATGGGTTTACTGAGATAGGAGTGAAATAACTTAGCCTTCAGAGAACCATGACCTCAACCCAACTAAACAACTCTGGGCAGAACAAAAACACCTATGTGAGCTGGGCCAGATCACCAGCATCAGTGCCCATCATCTTACCTGTGAATAGAACATCCCACCAACAATGTTTCAACATTTTGGAAAGCCTGCCCAGAAGAGTAGAGGATAAAAGTTGTTTTAGTATCAAAGGACCAGATGAATATCAATGCACTTTGTTTTGAAATTAGATGTTGGATGGCAGGTGACCACATTCTTTCTGAGTCTGTCATGTGGAGGCCTAGTTATCAACATTCTCATTTTCTTGGTTTAAGAGGTTTTTGAAACCATACTAAACTCACTCACTACACTCACTCAGCATCATAAACACCCTAAAACCACTAATCAGCTGTAAAGGGGACATCTGACATTTACTACTACATGTTTTAGCTGGAGTATTGGTGAGCCAAACGGGCCAAATGTCTAGATCAGGGGTCCCCAAACTTTTTTACCAAAGGTCATGTAAGCCACATTCAAATTTTTAAAAAGAGTTGGGGAGCAACACAAGCATGAAAAAAAAGTCCCTGGTGTGGCAAATAAGGGCTGTGATTGTCACCCCAGTGTGTACTGGCAGCTACATGAGGCTCTACTTGGTATTACACCTGTTTTTTATGCAATTAAAACTTGCCTACAAGCCTGGAATTCAAAAAATAAGCACCTGCTCTGAGGCCACAGAGAGCAATATGCAAGGCGTTGGTGAGCAGCATGTTGTTCATGAGCCACTGGTTGGGAATCACTGGTTTACGCAAAGTGGAAAGTACTGGCACTCAATAGAATTGCAAAGGGGTTACCCCCTACGTGTTTATTAGGTCAAACAAATGCACAACGTTTCGGGGGCTTGCCCCTTTGTCAGGTGATATCACTGGTTTAGACTTAGCAGGGATTCTTCCTTTATCATGAAACAAGAGAAATATGTCACATGATTACTGGATGCATGAAATGCATTGCCACCATCTAAAAGTAAATTTCATCATAATTAAATCTATTATGCCTAATCTGTCAATTTCCAGTTTGAATTGTGAAATGCTTTTTAGTGGCTATATAGTGGCATATAGAAAGCAGATCAACTTTATATTATAATTCTATAATTAATTTGTATCACTTATCCATTCAGAAGCCATCTAGGCCTATCATTTTAAACAACTGGAACCAGTTTCTTTTCCAAAGTTAAAAATTAAAAACAAGAGAGCAAATTGCAAAAATTACAAATCACAAAAATAAAAATGAAAGGCAACTTTATAGCAGTACAAATTTTAACCATAGTATATAATAGATAGATGATGATAGACAGACAGAGGGACCAAAGGACAGATTGACAGATAGACAGATATGTACATAGATACGTAAAGAGAGAGAGATTGATAGACAGACAGAGATAGATAGATAGATAGATAGATAGATAGATAGATAGATAGATAGATCTGAGATTTGAGTTATCAGCAGCATTTTTTGTGCCAACAATCAAAAGAAATAACACTATTTATAGATTACCTCCTTTCTGCTTCTTAAGGCCTCCTCCAGCAGAACATATTTCTCTAATATTGGGAACAGAAATAGTTTTTTTTTCAATAAAACTTACATTTATATGAATGTGACTGTAGCAGAGAAAACAAGTCATGCTCATGCAGAGAATCAAGCTGATCTGTTGAACATGTTACAATATGTGATCCTTCTCCAACTTCTTTGTGCATCTTATCACCTCTTAATTACAGTGAGTTTGTATTCTTGACAAATTCTCTCATTTATTTCAGAATTATTTTTATTAATATCTTATAAAAAAATATATCCTATTTTAGTATTCACTTACATACTCATTACATCATTTTAATATTCTGTAGGTCCAAATTTAAAGTAATACTGACTCATTCCTTCAGTTGGTAGGAACGTGAAAGCATTTAATCAAAGGCTGCTATCTTTAAAAATGACTCTTAGCTGTTCCCAGCCCAGAGATAATTACCCCTTGCTAACTCCCCTAGTTGAGGAGAGCGAGTTCTATCACTCATGCTGGTCTATTGGTCGTACAGTTATTATTATTTTATTAACATGTATTTATATAGCGCCAACATATTGCATAGCACTGTAAAGTAAATGTGATTATACAACTAAATCACATGAATTCTATACATAGAACATATGGAGTTATATACATCACAATCAATACCGGTACAAAAGGTGAGGAAGGCCCTATGCATAGGCATACAGTCCAAAAGGGAAGGGAGTAATACACAAGGTGTGGGAGTGGGCAAGATCAAATTAAGTGGGTGAGAAATGTGGTACTGTATGTGGTGTTCAGGGATGTAGCGAACTGCCGATTTGGTGTTCGCGAACACCGGCAAAAAATGCGAACGTTCGCGGACAGTTTGCGAACTTCGAACACCCGCTAAAATCGTTCGATTCGAACGATCGAAGGATTTTAATCATTCGATCGAAGGATTTTCATTCGAATCGAACGATCGAAGCCATTAGATCGAATGCTTTTCATTCGATCGAATGCTTACAATCGTTCGAACGAATGGAAATCGTTCGATTTTTAGCGGTCGAAGGAATTCGAATGGTCGAACGATCGAATGCGAACTCAAAATGTGAACGTTCCCAAACGTTCGCGAAAATTCGGCGGACGCGAACGGTCGAAGTTCGCGCGAACTAGTTCGCAGCAGAACAGTTCGCTACATCCCTAGTGGTGTTGCGTTTGGTAGTTAAGCAGAGTGAGGGTAGGCTTCTCGATAGAAGTGCGTTTTAAGAGATTTCTTGAAAGCAGAAAGGTTGGGAGAAAGTCGGACAGACCGTGGGAGAGAGTTCCAGAGGAGGGGTGCAGTCCTTGCAAAGTCTTGAATGCGAGCATGTGAGGAGGTAATGAGAGAAGAGTTGAGTAGCAGGTGAGTAGAGGAGCGTAGTAAGCGGTTGGGTGAGTATATAGAGATGAGTTCAGAGATGTAGGGTGGAGCAGAGTTGTGAAGTGCTTTGAATGTCAGGGTCATTAATTTGAATTTGATTCTGAAAGGTAACGGAAGCCAGTGCAATGAATGACAGAATGGCGAGGCAGAGGAGGAGCGGTTGCTGAGGTGTATGAGCCTCGCAGCAGTGTTCATTATGGACTGGAGAGGTGAAAGTCTCTGGAGGGGAAGGCCAATTAAAAGAGAGTTACAGTAGTCTAGACGTGATATGATGAGAGAGTGAATAAGAATTTTGGCAGCATCTTGGGTGATAAATGATGGTATTTTGGATAGTTCCTTAGGTGGAAGTGACATGATTTAATAAGTGACTGGATATGAGGAGTGAATGACAGGGCAGAATCTAGGATAACCCCAAGGCACCGGGCCTGGGGAGAGGGGGTGATAGTGGAATTGTTAACTATTAGTGATGGGCGAATTTATTCGCCAGGCGCGAATTCGCGGCGAATTTGCGCGATTCGCGGCAGGCGAATAAATTCGCGAAACGCCCGCGAAAATTCACCGAAAAAATTCGCCGGCGTCAAAAAAAATTTCCGAAAAACGGATGCCGGCGCCGTTTCGCGAATTTTTCGCCGTTTTGCGAATTTCGGGCGAAATTCCCGAATTTTTCGGCGAAGCAAAACATAATAATGGACTGGTATCATACGCCATCCCGTTTACATAAATTGTTCCCCCGGATCTTGGTCTTGCCCACACATTCATGCATTTTTGAACATAGTGAGACAATGGTTGAAAAGAGTACTGCTATTTGAGCACACAATGATATTGGTTTTGGGGGAGAGATTTCCGAGTGTGCATCCCAAAAATTAGCCAATGCTCTTCTCACAGCTGCCAGTATCTGCCAGTAATTGAACTCTGGTCTCTCTGATTGTCTGCTCCAACAGTATCTCAGTGCGCCACTGGAGGCTTTTAGCACACTTTTAGCTCGTTTAATAACTGGCTTCTAACATTTCCTTCCACTCTGTGCCCTCCTCCCAACTCGTTAATAGCATCTGTCACTGATAAAGCAATCATGGGCCTTCATACGCCTGCACCCTTGCTCGATCATTGTAGCCCACAAGCCTGATCCAGCCCATTACTTCTTGTTCCTGCTTGTCCCTTGCCTGGTTCCTTTTTGTTCCTTCCTTGATTCCTGTTCCTGAACTCTTGGTCCTTGACTTGTTTCAGTGCCCTTGTTCCTGTTCCTTGTCTGTTTTGGACTGACCTCCTGGTATAGATCTTGGCCTGTTTCCTGGACTATCTTCTGTCTTCAACCTGCCCCTAACCTCAGCCTGTCTATCGGACTTCCCTTGTACTCTGCTTTTGCTGCTAACCGCCTGCTTCTGTCCACTGGCCCGGTCAAAGAACTTGCTAATTTGTTACCTTGCATTTTATCTGCTGCCTTATTTTCTGCTTCTACAATAAACCATCTTTCGGCATAATAATGTCATCTGCTTATCTTCAAGCCCCGATCCTGTATTACCCTCATTACATAGCACTTAGGCTCCTACCTGCCAGCCACACACCTGTGGCCCAACCTGACAGTGCCATCACATGGAAATGGAAGAATGCACACACCCCTATGGAAACAGATTTTATGGGGAGAGTCCATCACACCAAGAGAATGGAATTGTACTGCTGAGTAGAGTAGAGTAGTGATGGGCGAATCTGACCCATTTTGCTTCACCAAAGAAAACGCAAAGCGCCAATACATTCACCAAATGCATTGAAGTCAATGGGCGACACTATTCATCAATATTCTTGAGTAATTTCATTGGCAAACTTTAACCCTAGAACCAATTGTTTTTCAACCAAAACAAGTTGTTTTGCAGTATTTCATGCTGTAGACTTTCAGCAGGAACTGGAACCTGGAGTTGAAAATAGAATGCATGTGGAAATACTTACTAAGAGAACCAATATCAACCCTTGGCCTCCTGTAGTTGCTAGACTACACCCCAATTTCAATTAAACAATCAGAAACCTCAACGGGTCCCCTCTGATGCCCCTTTTACCCTATACTAATCCAAGTCCTGATGAAATGAATTTGACTGAACACCAGATGGGTAACAATTATACTGAGCAATACCCTCTACATAAATATATTCAACCCAAGTAACACCCCATCTCTGTCAGCTGAATGCTTCTATTTTCCTTACAGCAGAAATAACGAATAAAACTCAAGGATTAAGGGGGTGAGTGAAATTCACAGTCAGTAAAAAAAAAATCATCATTGTTTTGACATTACTTTGCAGAACACTCAAAAATGGCTGTCAAAATGATACAAAGCCTAGACACAAAATAATGTGCAGCTTATTACCGAGAATGAAATATATTGTACCTGAATATTTACTTCCTAATAATGCACTCATTTCCCATTAAAGATCGAATTAGAAAACAAGAACACAAACTTGTTTACATGCTGTCACTGGAAAAAGATACAAAGAAAACCCTAAACTGCAATAAAATATATCTTAATGATGTAAATACAAAAATCTATAGTTTTTATGTGTAACTGTGACAATTTAATACGTGTTTGCTGTCAGACAAATTGCCACATCATTACAGTTATTAGAACCCCTCGTTTTGATGACAGTTGTATAAAGTAAATGTATAAATAAACAGAAAAACTTATATATGTTCCTTCTAAGCTAGAAAAAAGTCACAAATGTTTTAAGTTATTGCCTCCAGTTATTCTAAAAGGCTGTAAGTTGATGCTTCAACTGCAAATTCCTTCATAGCATCCTCTCTAATTGAGTTTTATAGCGTACTGGAAGTTGCAAATTAGAACTATCTAAGGACCCAAGGTTAAGGTGACACTAATTAAGGGTTTCCCTGATGCATAATTACCACTTTTTAGTAATCCTATTACAGTTTTTACACTAGCTTAGAGAAGTCAGTAGACATGCCTACACTTCAGAAATGTGGGTGCTCCACAGATACATGTCAGTGGGTGCTATGGTCTGGTTCTTGCAGTTTCTTCCTGTGAGAGCCAACATGGCTGTTCTCTGCCTAGTAGGAGACCACAACTAACAAATTGTTGTCCAAGGCAGATAAAGATGAACTTGGGTTTATAGATGAATGTTGGGACTACCATAAAGCATCCTTCTACCATAAAAGGAGGAGCTTACATTGTATAGAAATACCTACCTGTAGAGTTTAGGTACCTTTAGAGGTTCCTTTATTAAGGTCAATGTTGAAGTTAACCTACATACCAAAGCAAGAGAGATGCAGAATTAAGATAATCTAGAGATCGAACTACAGTAAGTGAAGGGATTTGAGGGCTATTTCAAAGGAAAGATACAGCTTTGTTGATCATTGACTTTAAATGAATTTCATATTCCCCTTATTATATCTTCTTACCTTTATAGTTCTTTATACCTACCCTATTTCACTTCTCCTCCAAGGTGATCATATACAGTAGAGGTCCTTTAAATAGTGAGGTCATAGAGGGAACTTGGAATCAAATTACATTCAGAAGAAGCTTAGTACAAACATAAGGATATTTTAAGATAATGGAAGAAGAGGGTGGGAACATACTCAATGAATGAATGAATTCTAAATATCAAGTAGAATAAAAGCAGACGCTAGAGAGGCCAAAAAACTTATGGGGCTGCACCTACAATATGTAACAACTGCCATACAATCTATGGTACAGGTATGGGACCTCCTATCCAGAATGCTTGGGACCTGGGGTTTTCCAAAAAAGGAGTTTTTCCATAACTTGGAGCACTAGACCTTAAGTCTGCCAAAAACATTTAAACCCAACGGGATTGTTTTGCCTCCACTAAGAATGAATTATATCTTAGTTGGGATCAAGCACGAGGCATTGCTATATTATTAGAGCATCATTGCGTGGCCCTGAGTGCCACCATCTTGCATGTGAAGTGCAGCGCGCCGCAACAGAGCGCTACTGACAATAACCCATGAAAAAAAACACTAGTGCCAATTAAAGATGAATATCTAGTTTTGGTTGAGCTCCAATATTATTGAAACAGGAGAACTTGTTCCCACTTTTAAATAATTCAATACGAATTTAAGATGTCCCGTGTAATGAAGTTGCCTTTATTGTTTATTTGTTTTAAGAAATGTCTTCTACATATCTCTGATAATTAATGGTAAATTTATGTAGAACACTTTGACAGGATTGTGATTTTTTTCCTGATTGTAAACATTTAATTACCGCAATGAACCTTCAAGGGTTATATCATTACGTGTTGCTACTAACCTCAACAGAATAGTGTAAGAATCTGCTCTTTTGTTAGGTTATTCTTTCTATGAATTATACGGTATGTCATGGGAGCCAGACATCAGCTTCAGTGGTTGATATATAAAAAGTTGCATCCAGATACAAATCTTGACAGTCTCATACATCACCAGGTTAAGCTGTCTCAGATAAGAGTTGTTGGCATGACTTTGGCTGGCAGTGCCATCTGTTAGTGGAAACCGAATGTGAATAAATGACTTGACTCTTAAGAATTCTCTGAACTGCAAAGAAATTCATTTTAAAGTAGAGCTCATTCAGACATTATGCACTATGCTTTGGGTGCATTGCTTATGGGTCTCTCGACTTTAATCTGTTTGTGCCTCGCTCCAAATGTTTAGTTATTTATCAAATAAGGCTGGAAATTGATAATTCAGTTAAACTTGCCTTGACATTATACACTTATACGTATCTGTAAATAATAACTTATTAAAGCACCCAGGAACTTGAAAGAACAATAGTCCAAGGCCCCTAGTTAGAATTTCACGCCCGTGGTGTCGAGCCAAGTTCACCGAGCACTACTTTCACGGTCGGCACCTTAAACCAGAACTAGTGCCAAGCTCCCTGGTCTCGGCTCGGCTTCACCAGTAGTGTGACCGCCTTTGGCTTCGGGAGGAGCCCTCAACGTACTCAGATGCCACCTGGACTTTTCAAGAGGAGCAAGGCGAGGAGTTCTGGCAAGCAAAGGGGCACTACTATTGTTAAAGTCAGTTAGGCCGAAGGTCGTGGTACAATAACGTAAGACAGATTCTTGGTTAGACAGGCCAGGTCGAGGCAGGCAGATAGCTAGAGTCGTCAGGCAGGCAAGGGTCAAACCGGGTAATCAATCAGATGGGCTGAGGCAGAATCGGAGTCAAATAACAGGCAGAGATCAAACCAGAACGTCAAACAGGAGGGTTAAGCAGAGTCAAGGTTGGTTTCAGGCAAGGGTCAGGTTCCAGAGATCAGAGTAGTCAAACAGGCAGGCAAGGGTCAAAACAGATAATCAGGATCAGATTCAAACAGAATAGCAACAGCTAATAGCACCAGGAACAAATCCTATCACGGGCAATGACAAACAGTGGGAATGCCCCTTTAATACTTTTGAATTTGGCGCCATTGCGCGCTGATGTCACCACGCCAGCGTGCATGCGCCTTTAAATACGGAAGTGCGCATGCGCGCGAGCACTAAGGAAGAGCCAGAAGAGGAACAGGCGTCCCTGCCGTCCCCCCACTAGACCACCAGGGTAAGACTTTATTACAACTGCGCAAGCCAGAAGTACAGAAGGCTCTAGCCAGCAGAGAGAGCAGGCGGCAGGCATTCCTACAAGTTCCTACAAGCAAGGCCTGCCAGGTTACACAAATACTTATTTTTGGATGGTGTATGCACCAGATTTGGTGTGAGTGCTGTCCTATATGCCTCCATGAGGCAGTAGAATGTGCACCAAGTCACGTCATGTAGACATGTGAACAAGCATCTATCCTTTAATAACATCTTTACCATAAAATTAACTTTTTGCAAACAATGGTGTTTTATAAACAATCTTCTATCATTTTGCATGTTTAGTTTTAATTATACTTGTGATTTTTGAATTATGTTTTTTTGCTCTACACCTTAACTAATTTACCTCTAAATAACAAGTATACAAACACATCAAATATAAAACTGTGTGAAACTATGTTTGCTGCAGGCTCATATAGAACAGTAGACATCCTGGGTAGAACACAGACTGGCCCTTTCTGTGTTGATAACAGCAATAGGTTAGTGTTTATAATGAAGTCCTTATATTTCCATGTTCCTCCTGTTCACTTCTATGAACAGGAGGTAAGCAGATAAACAGTATACTGTAGATATCTTCTTTTTAATGCTTGGCCATACTAAGACAAACCTTCATATAGATGCTCTGATAAAAACCAAGCAACTGTTATTGAGTAGATTGCAGCAAGGAGCAAGCAGTTGGCATGTTGATAGGAAAGTCCCATTGGCATTGCTTGTCATGTCCAAAGAGACTCAGCGCCAGTGGTGAGCAAAGGTTTTGGCCAGGCATGGATTCACAGCGTATTTCTGCACTTCGAGACAAAAAAATTCACGGAGACAAAAAATCCACCACAAGCAAAACGCCCATTGACATGCATTTGGACTGAGAAATATTGTTGCGTGTGTAAGAAATTGCTGCATATAAAAAAAAATGTGATGCCAATTGACTTCAATGTGTTTCGCAAATTTTTCGGCGAAGCGAAATGGAACAGATCACTACTCAATGCTAAAAAATGCATGGTGAACTGGCATGATGTCTTCCATGACTTGTTTGAATAATGTTCTGAGTAGTGATGGGCGAATTTGCGCTGGCGGGCGTTTCGCAAATTTATTCGCTGGTGGTGAATCGCGCAAATTCACTGCAAATTCGCGCCTGGCGAATAAATTCGCCCATCACTAATTCTGTGAAAATGAGGAAGGAGCTTTAGACGTTCACAAACAGGTTGCGTACTGCATCTATGAAATAAATCCAATTTCACCCTAGAGCGATCTTGGTCAATGCTATTGAAATTAGTACTGAGTATTTCTTAAGTAGCAGTTAGTGGGTGAGTGCAGCCACACTGATGGAGCTTAGTATTAGTATGAAACATTCGAGTGATAGTCTTCATTACGCACACATTGATAAAATATCTTGCAACCATAGGTGGATTATAGCTCTTTTGGGGCTATATGGGTTAATATTGGTAGAGAAGGATCGTCTGGTGTGCCAGAGACAATAGTTGTGTTGGGTGCATGGAGAACTGTGAGGACTGAAAAAATATTGAGAGTTGAGTGTGATGTAGCTGTTGGCATGGAATTCATCTAATATTAGATTCTTATTGAGAGGGAGAGCTATGGGACTACATGGAGTTTAAAGGAACAGTTCAGTGTAAAATTAAAAACTGGGTAAATAGATAGCCTGTGCAAAAAAAAAAATGTATCTAATATAGTTAGCCAAAAATGTAATTTAGAAAAGCTGGAGTGACTGGATGTCTAACTTAATAGGTGAATCCTTATTCATGCTTGTACATCTCTCTAACTCTTTGTTAATCAGCAACTTTAAGGGGGGCCACATGGGACAAAGCATTTCAGTGAGTTTGCAATTTATCCTCAGCATTCAGCTCAGATTCAAAAACAAACGATTATGACCCATGTGACCCCTGCTCAAGTCACCGACTGGTAATCAATAAGAGAGTAAGTAAGTTGGGATCTGGGTATTATGTTAGACATCCGCTCACTCACACCTCTATATTATATATTTATTATTTATTTTCTATTTTCGTGGTTTTTATTTTTAACAGCATTTTTGCTTGTCTTCATTGGAGTTAATAATTAATGTGTAAGACAAATAAATATATGTTTTGGTTGGTCTGGGATGTTGACTTAACACTGTTTAGCCTCCCCAAACAAAACAAATCACCATCCACATGTGCTTGGAACATTTAAATGCCTCTTGAATACTATCCTCTCCAAAAGAGCAAAGAGTAGTAGTGATGAGCAAATCTGTTCCTTTTTTCTTTGCCCAAAATTTATCGAAACTGCAAAAAAATTCATGCAACAGTGAAAAATTTGAGAAACACAGTGAAGTCACATGATGTCAAAAAATGTTGATAATTTTCTCTCACTCTAGGGGGCACATTTACTATGGGTTGAATATCGAGGGTTAATTAACCCACGATATTTGAATAAAAATCTTTCGAATATCGAAGTCGAAGGATTTACCGCAATTCATTCGATCGAACGATCGAAGGAAAAATCGTTCAGTCGAAGGATTAAATCCTTCGAATCGAACAATTCGAAGGATTTTAATCCATCGATCAAACGATTTTCCTTCGATCACAAATTGCTAGGACCTTCCCCATAGGCTAACATTGGTGCTCGGTAGGTTTTAGGTGGTGAAGTAGGTGGTCAAAGTTTTTTTTAAAGAGACAGTACTTCGACTGGTTGAATAGTCGAACGATTTTTAGTTCAAATCGTTAGATTCGAAGTCGAAGGTCGAAGTAGCCAAAAAAATACTTCGAAATTCTAAGTATTTTTCATTCTAATCCTTCACTTGAGCTAAGTAAATGTGCCCCTAAATGTGTTAAAGTCAATTGGTGGTTTTTTTTTTTGCTACTTTTTTGTCTTGATGACTTTTTGTCTTGGTGACTTTTTCGTCTCAGTGACTTTTTTGTCCAAATGCATTAAAGTCAATGGGCATTTTTTCTTATGCCGACATTTTTATCTCTGCGACAATTTTGTTGGGGTGGATTTTTGCTGCAGTTTTGTGACAAAAAAATCACAGATGCCAAAGTACAGAATTTTCCTGCAAATCCATGGCTGGTGAAAAAAAATAGCTCATCGCTAAAGAGTAGACTTTATAATGCCATGGAATTCAGTGGGGGTTCCACCATAAACAAACTTTATATCTTTAATATATATGCTTCTTAAAGCCATGAACACATACAAGAATATTATCATCATTGTTTTATTGTTCTCAAAGTAATTCCACCACTGCTAAAGACACAGAGAGCTGCTCATGTTATTAGTGCTACGAGACAACAAATTAATTGAACCTGTCTGCTTCCAAGCTCTGCACCTATTCTCGCCTGTCATTATCGTAAATAGCGAGCAAGCACAGCAAGCAGCCATATTTGCATTGTGTGAAAGCATGCATGTTTCCACCACCTTAATCAATTCTTTCTGGTTCCTGTGACAGTATGTATCTGTAAAAGTGCAATAATTATGCATGAGTTAGTGGGTCAATCCTAATTAATGACAAATTAATCTATTAGTCTTTAACCTTGACTGATAAGAGCATGAGAGAAATGATTTTCAGCACAAGGCTTCCGCACAAATTTCATAGCAATTTTGCACATGAAATTCAATATTACATCCAATCTAGAGAATCATGCATGAGCCCACAGAAATGGGGGAGTCAAAGCAGGGCTATTGGACTTACATAGTAAGTAACATAGTAACATAGTAAGTAAGGTTGAAAAAAGACACACATCCATCAAGTTCAACCTTTTAGTTTTTTGGTTTTTTTTAATCTGCCTAACTGCCAGTTGATCCAGAGGAAGGCAAATAACCCATCTGAAGCCTCTCCAATTTGCCTCAGAGGGGAAACAATTCCTTCCTGACTCCAAAATGCAACGGGACCAGTCCCTGGATCAACTTGTACTATGAGCTATCTCCCATATCCCTGTATTTAGGGATGGGCGAATTTGCCGCCGGCAAAATGTCGCCAATGCCCATTAAAGTCTATGGGCGGCAAAAATGTTTTGACGCGCGGCAAAAATTTGCTGTACGTTTTTTTTTAATTTTTTTGATGCACGACGCCATACAAGTCTATGGGAGTCATTATTTTATTTATTAATCTAATCAGAATGGGTGACCTTGTGTCAGCTGGAAAGACCTACTGGTAAATAAATCATTAGAGAGATTATTATATGATCCCCTTATATATTTATACATAGTTATCATATCTCCCCTTAAGCGCCTCTTCTCCAGCGTAAACATCCCCAATTTGGCCAGTCTTTCCTCATAGCTAAGATTTTCCCTTTACCAGCTTAGTTGCCCTTCTCTGTACCCTCTCTAATACAATAATGTCCTGTTTGAGTGATGGAGACCAAAACTGTACGGCATATTCTAGATGGGGCCTTACCAGTGCTCTATACAGTGGGACCCCCTCCTCCCATGACTCTCTGCCCCATTTAATACAACTCAAGGCCTTATTTGCCCTTGATGCTGCTGACTGGCATTGCTTGCTACAGCCAAGTTTATTATCTACAAGGACTCCAAGCTCCGTCTCCATTAGGGATTTGCCTAGTGCAGTCCCATTAAGGGTATAAGTGGATGTTTTACATCCCAGGTGCAGGACTTTACATTTATCAACATTGAATCTCATTTGCCACTTAGCTGCCCAGATTGCCAGTTAGTCAAGATCCTGTTGCAAGTGCCACATCCTGGATGGAATTATTTGGGCTGATAGTTTTGTGTCATCTGCAAACACTGATACATTACTTACAACACCCTCCCCTTAGTCATTAATAAACAAGTTAAATAAAAGTGGACCCAATACTGAGCCCTGGGGGACCCCACTAAGAACCTTACTTCAAGTAGAGAATGTGCCATTAACAACCACCCTCTGTACCCGATCCTGTAGCCAGTTTCCTATCCATGTGCAAACGACTTCATTAAGCCCAACAGACCTTAGTTTAGAAAGCAGTCTTTTTTGATGCACGGTATCAAACGCTTTGGCAAAATCCAAATAGATCACATCTACTACCTCCCCCCCCCCACTGTCCAGCATCTTACTTACCTGATCATAAAAAGCAATCAAATTTGTCTGACATGACCTATCCTTCATAAAGGCATGCTGCTCATAATGCCATTCAGTAGGACAACATTTTTTTTATCAGATAATTTTTATTGATTGAATTTTCATGTTACAACATGTAACAAAAACAAAAATTAAAGGACAGAAGAAGGAGTTAGAAGAAGAGAGGAAATAGGTAAGGTCAGCAGGAGTGGGCACTCCCTTTAATTACATTGTAGGTATTCCATTTGGTACACATCATGCACTTGGACATCATTATATTTTACATTTCTGACAACCATTTGTCCCAGATTTCCCCAAATTTGCCTGGGCAGCCACGTGCAATATGTAGGTAGATTTTTGACTTGGGAGACTGTCATTCACCAGCCTCCACAGCCTTCCAGGTCATTAGTATGGCTTTTTTAACATAATGCAAAAGCTGTAACAGGCAGAGTCTTTCACTTGACTTAAACATTAGTCCTTCCCAGTGGCTCAATAAGCAAAATACATGAGTCCGTATGATTGGCAGGTCTATATTGGAACCCACAACCCTTAATACCTCAGTTCAAAAGCGCTGTCTTTTGGGACAGTCCCAGAAGACGTGTAGGTAAGTACCTGTGTCTTGGTTGCATTTCATACAGATCTCCGGGCACACTGGGTATATCTGTGCCAGTCTGTGTGGAGTCAAATAGACTCTGTTAAGAAATTTAGTGTGGACATATCTTTCCCGTGTTGCAATTTTGGTGTCCAGTATTTGGTCTAATATGTCCTTCCAGGCACCTTCCTCTATAATTTTTATTAAAGCTTTATGAACCATATCCTGAGTCAGCCACTGACTAGATTGAGCTGAGCCATCAGTGCAGCTATGAAGTGAGCCTGGGAACTCAGAGTCCTCTATTGTATACACTGAAGAAAATAACTGATTTAGCACATTTGCCTCTTCAGTATCTGTTACAACCATACTGGTACCATTTTTTAATGGAGCAACACTCTCAACCTGCATATTTTTACTATTAATATATTTAAAAAACTTTTCATTAGCCTCCACTGCCCCTTCTCCTCCCCCCACTCCACTAGCCCCTGCCAGTGACTGCTATGTGAGCCTCCTTTCCTCCTTTCCCTTCCTTTCCCGTTTGCCGCTGCCCTCAGTGCTACAAGTTCCCCCCCCCCTTAGAGTCTGCAGTTCAGTGCCCCTACTCAGTGTGAGATATACTTCAGGAAATCTTACTAGTAAATTCAATAAAATTTTGATCCCATACATTTTTCAGACCTTCTTTCAGGATGCAATAATAATGTACAGTTTTTGAAGTGTCTGAAACATTTTTGAAATATAAATAGCAGTCAAGCGACGTAAATGTATTTATACATTGGTTATATATTTAGCAAGCTGAGGAATTTAAAATTATTTTGTGGGGACACATAGTTGATTTAGTTATGAAACAGTTTTGTTGTGAAAAACTAAATTTCAGCAATGATTGCCTTAATGGGCTGAGGTGCAATTTTCAAAAATTGCATCCAAAAAATCAGGATAGCAATTGTTCCATGTTTTTTTCTGTGATTGTCTTGAGATTACGAGAACTAAAATTTTTCCTTAAATATGAAAATTGCATTAATACATTTTATTTTCAGTGATAGCTTTTTCCATGATCAAGATTACATCATTCAAGATTTTTTATAAATATGAAAATAACAGAAAAACTTGTGTAAAGTCTGAAGTTTTTTCTGTGATCACATGAAAATTTGCCCCTTGGGGAGATGTTTGTAAGGTTTTGTTAAATATTGTTTTAAAATACAGCAAATGTTAAATTGAATATGCTTCTGAAACATATACAGATTGTATTATTTTAATATTCTTATTTCTAATTTTAAATGTTATCATGAAAAATCCAGTCAAGTTCTTAGATTTGCTCATTACAAGTTTTGCTCATTAAGTCATTTCCATTTCCAAACAAAGCTGTTCTCTTTTTTAGGTTTTTGTTTCATCCTATACCGGGCTACACTTAATCCTTGATGTCTGTGCTATGCCACAATTAAGGCTTAAGTGAATCAGTAAGTCATGTGAGCAGCCATATGGAGCTAAAACCCATGTTTATCCTCCTCACTCTGATGAACGGGGAATTGGGATGCTTTCCAAAAAAACGAATGCACTAAAACCAGATATTGGCAAGAGTATTCAAGAGATAAATAGCATTTCATTTGTAGAGCTGCTAATATGCACAAGTAGAAAAGGCAGAATCTTACACTCTCAGTGTTTCGCATTATACTGAATGCACTTAGAATTTGATTCTCTGCCTAAGTGCAAATTACAAAGTATAACAAACAAACCATTATCTGTCTATTTTTATTTTTTTGTCATTCATGTACATTATTTTTAATCTTGGCAAACATGAAATGTGAACAATAATCAGTTCAGTGACAATTCAGTGATACTAAAATGTGTTTGGACCATAATTTGCAGAAAACACTTGCAAACAGCATTAAAGAGCAAAAGGGGACACTGCAAAACAACCATCAAACCTTTCCAAGTGATCCCCAGACCAAAACTCCACCTGTGTCAGTGACAAATGTCCAAGTCAAGAAATAAAAAGAAAATTTGAATAATTTCAATAACTTTTTTGCTACCCTATGAGATTTTTCCTATTTTATCATCCAACTTCTAATAGTTTACATAAAAACTATTTGAGTGCACTTGGAGATATTTTAACATGGTTATAGATTTTCTTGCCCAAAGAAAACCAGTAATAGAATTTCAGCTACAGTTGGTTACATCAGTTTATCCTATATCCAAAACCATTATATTATATTACTATATATTATATAGAAAGGCTAATTATCAAAAATCAAATTTCCTGGATGTTTTCTAATTAGAAAAAACTCAAACTTGAAAATCTTGAATACGTGTTTGTTTACATAAAAACTTGAATTTCAAAAACACGGTTGCACAAAAATATAAAAATCACATTCTATCCATCAATTTCAATAAGTATGCATTTTCATTAATCCCAAAAATTTGAACTGAAAAAAATCTATAATTTGCCTGTACAACTCTCATATGACTTTGGGGCATATATTTCAAAATCCGAGTTTGTAAAAAAAAAAGCAGGTGCATAGACAGACAAAACGTTTTTTTTCTCAAATTCTATCTTATTTAAGAAATAAACATGACAAAATATCCCTGCAAGTATTTTTTTGTGGAAAAAAAAAAGTTGCAAGCCAGAGAGAATCTCATTGTCCCATCCATTTCCAATGAGGCTGAAAATCTTAAATGTTTAAGGGGGTTATTTAGTAAAGTCCAATTTTTTCTGGTGGGACTTTTTTTTCCTAATCCAAACAATTTGGAAAAATTTCAAATCCAAAAAACTGGCAGGTCTCAGGCGTCAAATCATATGATTCACATTGTTTCAAGATTTTATCGAGTCCTTTTCCACACAAGAAATTTTCGGGAAAATTTCTTGATAAATGGGGGGAAGTTCATGCGGAGTTGGTGGTTTTCAGAAAATAGTTTGTAAATTTCGTATTTTGATAACCCCCTAAATAAACTGGGAAAATAAATAAATAAAGTTGTTAGAGAATATTCCCATTGCCTTCTATACAACACCCGCCAGCTTTTACTTGCAAAGTTTTTTCTAGCTAAATAATTTCAGACCATTCAAGGTTTCAGAATATAATTGCATGTTTTTTTCCATGTCTGCTTTTTTCTCGAATAGAGAAAAATCGGACTCGATATTCTGATAAATCAACCCCTATGTGAGTAAATGTGAGTTTTGGAATTGAAATTCACAATTGTTGCCATTAAAAACTTATATTGCATTAAAAAGTTGAATTTCAATGTTAAACATTTATAGTAAATGAAAATTCTGTTTAGTTCACAGACAAATGTTTATTTATCCTCTTTTAAAAAGCTGACAATGAGAGGCTTAGTTGCCAGACAAAGGTTAATCGTAAAACCTAAAATTAGCCATTCTTTACAAAAGAAAATAAAGGCATAGCCCAACAAATGGGATTTTGTGTATTGTATTCAATGTTTGTTGTTGTTGTACAGCTCTATTGATTACTTCTTCACTTACTGTTTTCTTATTGATCTGTAATTCTTTTGACACCTCCAGTGAATACTTTTCCTGAGTTATTTTTAGTGAATAATGACACATACAAGTTTTAGGGAGGTTTAGATGGAAAATGCATCAGAAAAGAAAAATATTGATTTGTGAAAAAAAGAAAAATAAATGATGTTGGATCCTGACCAGTGTAGTTTTTTCCAGTCACTAAATATTAGAACATTGAAAGCAGCAAAGGATTTTACATTAAAAAATAAAGCTCTGCACAGGGAGGAAAGGGGTAGTTTTTGTTTAGGAACGCTACTTATAGACAGTATTTGTTGGAGAACTAAACCTCCATAATTTTGAATTACATTCTTCTTATGGTTCTGCATTAATAGTCTGGTAAGGTGTTTCTAGTTTCCATTATAAGGACTCAAGTGTTTAGACTCAGGGATAGAGGGATTCTTATAGCATGAGACCACTGTGAGCTTCCCTAGTGGTGGGGGTTGTTCACCAAATCAGACAATACTACATCAGGGTGTTGTGAACATTTTAGATGTGAATGAGTAACACCTGTTTAAGAACGTATTTAAGGATTACAGATTAGATCAAGTACCTTTTAAATCAGTGCCAGCCAAAGAATAAAGAATATGGTTTATGTGTAGACACAGTAAACAGTAAGCTAAGGCACACCTGAGAGAGATGAACCCTATTTAACATGTGCCTTCCAGGAGTTGCAGGGAGTTTATAATGCCCTAAACATTGTACATTGTATTTCATCTTTTAGCATTCATTGAGGTCTGGTATGACGCCAAGAGAGTGGTGAATTGCTGATGTGGTGCCGCTATTCAAAAAGGGATCCCGTTCTCAGCCTCAAAACTATAGGCTGGTTAGTCTGACATCAGTGGTAGGAAAGCTTTTGGAAGGGGTATTAATGGATAAGGTACGTGGCTTCATTGTGAATAGTACTGAGCATGAGTTTGTGCCAGCATGGGTTTATGCACAACAGATCTTGCCAGACTAATTTAATTTCCTTTTATGAGGAGATGAGCACGACTCTGTCAGTGGATGTGATCTACTTGGACTTTGCTTAAGCTTTTGATACAGTACCACACAGAAGGTTAATGGTACAATTAAGGACTATTGGACTGGAACATAGTTTATGTACTTAGAGAACTGTCTGAAGGATAGATCACAGAGAATGGTGGTAAATGGAACATTTTCTAATTGGACCAGTGTTTTTAGAGGAGTATAGTAAGGCTCTGTCCTTGGTCCTTTGTTTTTTAACTTGTTCATTAATGACCTGGAGGTGGGAATTGAAAATAATGTTCCTATTTTTGCTGATGATAAGAAATTGTGCAGAACTATAATTTCCATGCAGGATGCTGCCACTTTGCAGAGTGATTTTACTAAATTGGAATACTGGGCAGCAACCTGGAAAATGAGGTTCAATGTTGATAAATGCAAGGTTCTGTACGCTGAAGGATATTAATAAGCTGGAGAGAGTGCAGAGACTCAGGGGCACATTTATCAAGGGTTGAATATCAAGGGTTAATTAACCCTCGAATTCGACCCTTGAATTTAAATCCTTCGAATTTGAATATCGAATTCGGATTTAACGCAAATCCTTCGATCGATCGAAGTAAAGATCGTTCAATCGAACAATAAAATCCTTCGAATCAAACGATTTTAAGCGATCGATCGAAGGATTTTTCTTCAATCAAAAAAAGGTTAGGAAAGTGCTGGGGAAGGTCCCCATAGGCTAACATTATACCTCTGTAGGTTTAAACTGCCGACGTTTTTTTTAAAGAGACAGTACTTCGACTATCGAATGGTCGAATAGTCGAACAGTCAAACAATTTTTAGTTCGAATCAAAGTTGAATTCGAAGTCGAATGTCGTAGTAGCCAAAAAAATACTTTGAAATTCGAAGTTTTTTTCATTCGAATCCTTCACTCGAGCTAAGTAAATGGAAGATTTAAATTATTAGGGTAGACTGTGAAGGTTAGGGTTTTTCTCTCTAGAAAAAGACATTTGTGAGGGGACATGATTAGACTTTACAAGTACATTAGAGGACATTATAGACAAATAGCAGGGGACCTTTTTACGCATAAAGAGAATCACGTACCAGAGGTCTCCCCTTTAGACTAGAGGAAAAGAAGTTTCATTTGAAGCAACGTAGAGGGTTCATCACAGTCAGGACAGTGAGGTTGGGGAATGCACTGCCGGGTGATGTTGTGATGCTGATTCTGTTAATTCCTTTAAGAAGGGCTTGGATGATTTCTTGAACAAGCAGGGTTCAAGGTTATTGTATGATATCTACAATTAATTTAGATATGGTTATATATAGTTTATGTTAGCGTATGGAGGGGTCAGTGTGAGTGTGTGTGGGTATGTGTTCTGGTTTTCATTTGGATGGGTTAAACTTGATGGACTTTGGATAACAGATACTTACTACTATAGTTTATATAAACAAGCTGTTGTGTTATATACTGTGTATCCTGTGCTTGAATGGCTGCCCCAAAGGCTACACAGCAGCTTGTTTATATAAACTATAGTAGTACTTATCTGTTATCTACTGTGTATCCTGTGCTTGAATGGCTGCCCCCATGGCTACACAACAGCTTGTTTATATAAACTATAGTAGTACTTATCTGTTATCTACTGTGTATCCTGTGCTTGAATGGCTGCCCCAAAGGCTACACAGCAGCTTGTTTATATAAACTATAGTAGTACTTATCTGTTATCTACTGTGTATCCTGTGCTTGAATGACTGCCCCCATGACTACACAGCAGCTTGTTTATATAAACTATAGTAGTACTTATCTGTTATCTACTGTGTATCCTGTGCTTGAATGGCTGCCCCCATGACTACACAGCAGCTTGTTTATATAAACTATAGTAGTACTTATCTGTTATCTACTGGGTATCCTGTGCTTGAATGACTGCCCCCATGAATCCACAGCAGCTTGTTTATATAAACTATAGTAGTACTTATCTGTTATCGACTGTGTATCCTGTGCTTGATTGCTGCCCCCATGGCTACACAGCAGCTTGTTTATATAAACTATAGTAGTACTTATCTGTTATCTACTGCGTATCCTGTGCTTGAATAACTGCCCCCATGGCTACACAGCAGCTTGTTTATATAAACTATAGTAGTACTTATCTGTTATCTACTGTGTATCCTGTGCTTGAATGGCTGCCCCCATGGCTACACAGCAGCTTGTTTATATAAACTATAGTAATACTTATCTGTTATCTACTGTGTATCCTGTGCTTGAATGGCTGCCCCCATGGCTACACAGCAGCTTGTTTATATAAACTATAGTAGTACTTATCTGTTATCTACTGCGTATCCTGTGCTTGAATAACTGCCCCCATGGCTACACAGCAGCTTGTTTATATAAACTATAGTAGTACTTATCTGTTATCTACTGTGTATCCTGTGCTTGAATGGCTGCCCCCATGGCTACACAGCAGCTTGTTTATATAAACTATAGTAGTACTTATCTGTTATCTACTGTGTATCCTGTGCTTGAATAACTGCCCCCATGGCTACACAGCAGCTTGTTTATATAAACTATAGTAGTACTTATCTGTTATCTACTGTGTATCCTGTGCTTGAATAACTGCCCCCATGGCTACACAGCAGCTTGTTTATATAAACTATAGTAGTACTTATCTGTTATCTACTGTGTATCCTGTGCTTGAATAACTGCCCCCATGGCTACACAACAGCTTGTTTATATAAACTATAGTAGTACTTATCTGTTATCTACTGTGTATCCTGTGCTTGAATGGCTGCCCCCATGGCTACACAGCAGCTTGTTTATATAAACTATAGTAGTACTTATCTGTTATCTACTGTGTATCCTGTGCTTGAATGGCTGCCCCCATGGCTACACAACAGCTTGTTTATATAAACTATAGTAGTACTTATCTGTTATCTACTGTGTATCCTGTGCTTGAATGGCTGCCCCCATGGCTACACAGCAGCTTGTTTATATAAACTATAGTAGTACTTATCTGTTATCTACTGTGTATCCTGTGCTTGAATAACTGCCCCCATGGCTACACAGCAGCTTGTTTATATAAACTATAGTAGTACTTATCTGTTATCTACTGTGTATCCTGTGCTTGAATGGCTGCCCCCATGGCTACACAGCAGCTTGTTTATATAAACTATAGTAGTACTTATCTGTTATCTACTGTGTATCCTGTGCTTGAATGGCTGCCCCCATGGCTACACAGCAGCTTGTTTATATAAACTATAGTAGTACTTATCTGTTATCTACTGTGTATCCTGTGCTTGAATGGCTGCCCCCATGGCTACACAGCAGCTTGTTTATATAAACTATAGTTTGGTTTCTGAAGCAAACACACTGGTTTTACAAGGGCAATACTACATTATATTACCATTCCATCCCTTTCCCCTTCCAACACTTTCATTTTTTGGTGTTACTGTTCCTTTAATATTAGTAAACAGATACAGGATCGCTATTGGATGTGCTGTTAAACCACCAAATAAAAACCTGCAGCAAAACCTCCATTTGCCTTTAAAATGGTATTAGCATGTGACTGGGAGCAAATCTGTCGCACCTAATGGTGTAACTTGCTTGGGGGAGGGGCTCATTAGCACATTAGTACCCCTAAGGACAGAAAATGAAGCCTATATTAAAGAACTCTTACCACCATCATCATAATTTCAGTTGACCATTGTATCTTTCACTCACACACAATGTATTGTGGCTTTCTACAGGTCTTCTAACAAATGTTCTAGAATCCCATATCAGATATATGAGTTTTTTTAGTGCTGATGGTCCTTAGTTTTCTAGAAGCTTATTCACGTCATTGCTATAGATATTTTATTTCTTCTGGATAACATATCCACCGATTTTTCTTTTTTTCAGAGCAGACAATTTTATTATGCAGTTCCTTCTGTAAAAATTAGCTCCGGGATAACTTTCATATGCGCTTCCATATTCTTCAGGCTGAACACATTAATATTTCCTTCTGTATTTAAGCTTGTCTCTTCCTGGTTACATATTCCGTTGCTCCCCATTCCTACTGATTCAAGTCCTCCTGCTTCAGATTATATTTATTTCCTATCAGTCAGTGGTTGGTCCCAGGCCCGGACTGGCCATTTGTGAATACGGGCAAATGCCCGTTGGGCCGCTGCCTCTGTAGTGTAAATGGGCCGCACGGACAGTGTGCGATCTATTGTGCGCAGGGCCATTGCGCTCAGATGAAGATTGTCCCCACATGTGTGCAGCGCGTGCACAAATTTAATTTAGCAGGACCCGTACTAAAATTTTCTACCACTGCAGCAGAAGTGAGCCGTAAACTGAAGACCTGCACGGGGAAAACATTAGCAAGTTTGCAGTGCTTTTGAAACGCCCCATTAGTTCCTGCTGATGAAGGGAGGGATGGAATTTTCTGCTGCTGTTCTGCATTTCCCCCCTTGCCCCCCCCCCAACTGTACAGAGAAAGGGCAGGTAAGAACAACTACTTCCTGCTACTTAAAGTGATACTGACATGAAAAAAATACATATATATGAATAAATAAATAATACATAAATAATGTACATTTTGAAATCTTGCTGTCTTTTAATCATGTGAATGTTGCCTTATATGTTAGAAAAAGTGTTTTTAGTTTACTTTTGTGAAATAATTCTTCATTTGCGCCTGTGTAATAACAAATTACAAGCAGTTTTGTGTCCTACAGATCTCTGTTTCAAAGCACTCCCCCCACTCTGTGATGCCACATACAGCCCAGAATGATGTGTCAACACACTGCTCCTATACATCACAGACTCCTTTGCTGTTAAAAAAGTTTGGAGTTCAATTTTGCACTCTGTTCTAATCTGCCAGAATAAATCTAGCTTCTCAGCACGATCCCACAGGGAATAGCCCAAACTCATGCTGCTGTAAATAGTTATAGTTCAGCAGATTAATAATAGTACTATTATTGTGTGGTAAATAGATCTTTATGAAAATCCTGTTTGGATACATTTTAATGGAGATTTATATATCCCATTTGGGACACTTGTCATAACTGTGTTATGTCATCATACTGATACTATCACTGCACAGTTTAATTATTCACAGCAGTCTTGCCCTGCTTTATGGCAGCTGAGATTCTAGCTATCTATGTGCAGTTTTCTATGCAAGAGTCCTCTGCACTCAGCCCATTATCAATATATTAAGGACATTGAAACATTTTGTGCCTTAAAGGACCAGTAACATCAAATTTTTTTTAAAAAAAATTCCTTAGTAAACATCAAAAAATAAACACCAAGACAAATAAAATTTTAAAATTGCAAAGCCTTTATTAAGAAATAACTTACCGAAACTCCACTTCCTGTCCTCTACAGAAAAGGCGACACGGCGACCATCCATGGTGCGGCGCTGGATTTCTCCTCCTTGGCTCTGTCTCATGCTGTATTGACAGCATGTGAAGCGGCTGCTGCATCAGAGAGCGTGGTTTCCATAACCGAGGATTGCTGGCTCATCGGCGCATCTGTAGAGTGGGGAAGCTGTTAAGAGAGGAGCTGGGCCACATCGTGGATGTTTGTAATTCCAGGCTGATCGGAGTTCCCAGTCACGTAGCCACTCTCAATATGCGCTGCTTTCTATATCGAGCGCTTCTTACCGACTTGAATTCAATGCGCTGCTTTCTTAAACACATGTGCACGGAAAGCAGCGCATCTGAGAGTGGCTGCGTGCTATCGAGCGCTAAACTGCAAGCGGACACACAGTGCGGGTTTAAGATAGCACAGAAAGCTGAATTCGGGTCGGTAAAAAGCGCTCGATATGGAAAGCAGCGCATGTTGAGAGCGGCTACGTGACTGGGAACTCCGATCAGCCTGGAATTACAAACATCCACGATGTGGCCGAACCATGGATGGTCGCCGTGTCGCCTTTTCTGTAGAGGACAGGAAGTGGAGTTTCGGTAAGTTATTTCTTAATAAAGGCTTTGCAATTTTAAAATTTTATTTGTCTTGGTGTTTATTTTTTGATGTTTACTAACGAATTTTTTTTTAAAAAAAATTTGATGTTACTGGTCCTTTAAACTACTAAAAATGCCTTACCCTTTAAACAAAACACGTATTGTTTGTCCATATACTGTATTGCAATATATTTAAGCTGAACAAGTACGTCACACTCACCCCATATATGGCCAGTTTTCTATGCAGGACATGGCAGGCTTTGGGCATCTGTTGACAGGTTTTTATCTAATATTCCCCTGTATAATTGTCTCCAAGGAACCGATCTTAGTTTGGCTAAAACTACTGTTTTATTATTACAGAGAAAATGAAATCAATTTTAAACATTAGGATTGTTTGCATATAATGGAGTCTATGGGAGATGGCCTTTCCTAATTTGGAGCTTTCTGAAAAATGGGTTTCCAGATAACCAATCCAATACCTGAAGTGGGCTGCTTTAATTTTTTTTTTGCCAGGGCTGCTTTTTTCTCCCAGTCCGGCCTGGTTGGTCCATTGGCAGCAAGATCAGTTTCTAAGACTCCCAAATACGGGCCCATCGGCTAAAGCTTGAGCATGAGTTGAACAATCCACTCAGGTTTAACCATTGTTAGTCTATTAGATATCATTTATAGGGATTTCTCCAATACAAACAAGTATACAGAACAATGAAAATGTCCTTTATTATATATTATTAACAGTGTTTTCTTACTAGAGGAAAGCTCCAAAGACCAGCACTTTTTTTTGGGTTATGTCATCATCCAAACACTTAATGGGGCTATTTACTAAAGTGCAGTGTGCACATCTGATTTTTTTTTTACCCCTACCATTTTACCCTTAACAACAGTGCTTCACCCCAAAATTCCAGTGTTTGCAGGCATTCTGCTGAAATAGTATTTGTCTGAATTCAACATGGCGCCGGCATCCCAGACTCACTCATATAGAAATACTTTATCAATGACTCCAACATGAACGGTGGAATGTAATAAAAGTCGGTAACAGAAAAACCATTCACAATGTGAAAACGTATGCCTTTGCGCGAACAAATTTTGTCTTGCGTGAATTTAATATAGCTTTTGCCACCCAGGAAACTGATTAGCGACCACTTCCGACAGTGGAAGACCGTTTGCAAATTTTATAGTTTGCACCAGTGCGCAGTCAATGTAATAAAACTTCTTATTGAAAAAGTCGTTATGTTTGCTCCAAAAGATTGCGGCACCTTCAAGCACTTCTTAAGAGTGCGCAATTCATATTCGCAATGCGCAATTCATATTCGCAATGCGCAATTCATATTCGCAATGCGCAATTCATATTCGCAATGCGCAATTCATATTCGCATTGCAATAGACATTTTAAGGAACAACATTTCATTAACTTTTACATATTATATTACATATTGCGAGATGTGGATTTTTATTCTTATTGGTGCGAATTATTTTGATCGTTGCGACTTTAATTAATAATAAATAATGATATAAAGTTGCACAAGATCCTTAACTTAAGCACATTCTATCCATATTTTAGATAAATGAATGGTATGTACTTTGAAAACACCTTTACCAGCCTAGTTCCATTGTCCAATAAATGAGCAATTAACACCTCTTGTGTGTCCAGCACTGGTAGTCTTTTTTGTTTAAGAATATCTAGAGACATAAGCCCAAATGCAAGTACAATTCAGGCTCAATGACCAACATCAGACTGGTTGTCCAGGGCCCACCAGTAGGCAGGGACCACACACCACCCTCGGCCCCCTCAAACAACCCCCCTGCTGCAGGCACAACCCCCTCTGACAGCTCCCTGCCCTGGCACAAACCTTTCTACCTGAAAGACGCAAGACAATAAAGGCCAAGTGGGGAGGTCGGGGCGAGGGACAGGGAACGGGTCTGGACTGGAGGCGCCCACCGAGTTTTTTCCTGGTGTCTCACTTATGTTGCCAATAATTGATCTTAAATGTTAAATAATTTTAAATCCAGGAATTTACATTCAGTGATACCAGCTAAATATCAGGGACAAAATACAGGTATGGGACCTGGAATTTTCCAGATAATGGATATTTCTGTAATTTGGATCTCAATGCCTTAAGTCTTACTAGAAAATCATGAGAACATTAAATATACCTAATAGGCTGGTTCTGCTTCCAATAAGGATTAATTAGTTGGGATCAAGTACAAGGTACGGTCTTATTATTACACAGAAAAAGGAAATCATTTTTAAAAATTTGGATTATTTGGATAAAATGGAGCTATGGAAGATGGCCTTTCTGTAATTCGGAGCTTTCTGGATGATGGGTTTCCGGATAACAGGTTTCCGGATAACGGATCCCATACCTGTAATATATTTATATATTACAAAATCCCATATGTGAATTTTATTCTTATTTATCATTTAAAAATGGTAATGATAGGCAAATTGGGCCGTTTCACTTCACAGAAAAATTCGTGAATTTCCCCCGAAATTCACAAAATGGCGAAAAATTAGCGAAACGGCTCCGGCATCTTGTTTTTGACTCGGGAGTCCGTTTTTGACGCCGGTGTCCATCTGCTTGCCGGCTCTTTAGCTAAAATGTACCCTTAAGAGCAGATAATGTCTCATGAAGCACCATTACCACCACCATCATCATTTCAGTTGACCATTTTATCTTTACATATTAGCTTTACACCATTTTTATAACAAATGTATTTAATTCTGGGAAATATATAAAGAGGTGGCAATATTAGAGATCAATGATGACACTTCTTTTAAACTATGTCATTAGATATATCTGGTTAAAGAGCTAATAAACTGCTATAATATAATTTTCTTGGAGGTAATATGACTAATATGGTATTAATATGATGGACTGGGATATAACCATTCATTTAAATTACATACAGTAGTCGAAGTTACAGTTAAAAACAACTTGCATTCATCAAATTCAACCTTTTACTCAGATTAATCTTCCTTAGCTTCCAGGCGAAACAACAGAAGGAGAAGCACACAATTTAAAGATGTCTCCAATGTCTAGCAGAAGGTGAAAAAGTCATGTCGTTTTATGCATTCATACCAGAAGCCTTGTAGTGTTTTAACTTGCCAAAAAAAACCAACCCTGTGCTTTCCCCATAGGTCCCCATAGGCTTTCCTAATTTTTTTTGATCGAAGGATATTCCTTCGATCGTTGGATTAAAATCCTTCGAATCGTTCGGTTCAAAGGATTTTATCGTTCGATCGAAGGAATAATCCTTCGATATTCGAAGTCGAAGGATTTTAATTCCCAGTCGAACCCTCGATATTCGACCCTTAAACTCAAAACAAACAATAAAACAATATTTACAACATTTGCATTTACAAATGTTTCATACAGTCTACATTGTTACCACTAGGCCGTATTGCATCTCTCTGGGTTGTCTTTTGGCTTCTGCTCTCATCATCACACCAGTCTGGCCAGCTCCATCTCTCTTTACATGTAAAAGGTCCCCATCACATGGTTCCTCTGTCTTCAGACTGCTTCCTCTCCTCCTCTCTCCATCTCCCTTCTTCATCCAGTTGTCCACCTTTATATGGGGTTTTGTTACCTGCTCCCACAGTTAACATTCCAACTGACCAGATGCTGAGATAAACCCCACATCTTGTCCACATCCTATTGAGCAAGTGGTTTTGCATTGAAAATCAGTTTTATAGCTCCAGTAGCAAGCCTAAAGTCATCCTTCCAGTCCCAGGAAACCCTTTGATTTGGATAATTTGGGTCAGAGTGTGACTTGGAATGTAAACTACTCAGAAACGGACTCTGTGACCATATAACCCCCTTTCACAGTGTTTAATATGACTATGACCACAAACATACAGTAAGTGAACAACATACCCAAAATTGCTATTTCTTACAGGTAGATTGAAGAGTGGGTCAAATGAATGGAAAAACCATCATGGGAATTTTTCTCATGGCAAAAAACAGTAAAAAGGCAGTGTAGTATGAAGTTCAAGGGGGAGTTAAAATGCCTTGCTGCCTACCTGCATTTCTCTTGGGTCAACCAACTCATGCTCTTCTGATCCTTTGGCTGCAACATCAACTGGCTCGGTTTCAGGCAGGGAAGCAACAGGGGCCTGCAACATGGTAGGAGCCACTGGGTACATCTGGGAAAAAAGGATGAACCTACGCATTGCTTTATGAGTAACCTCCGTAGGCGTCCTGTCCATAATTTAGGTAACTACTCTACAGACAAATAATAAAGTTATTGTGGTTACAACCATAAAGCTTGGATGTATACATCTAAGGAAATAATAAGTTAAATTTAGAGGAAGAAAGTGTCCTGCTTTTACTATGTGCCTTTTCATTTTCTCCTGTATATACTGAATACACATTAGTTGCATCATTTTGATGTGTAGTGCCTAGTACTATCCCTTTATACCTATGGGGGGGGCAGCTACCAAAGGAAGGTACTTAGGGGAGCTCTTGGGAAGGGACAGGGAACAAAAATGGGCATGTATTTCCCTCTCCAGAGTAGTGTGTGAGGTGGTTACTTGTATTAGTTAGAAAATCAGACTTTAAAAATTGTATTAGTTAGAGAGTCAGACTTTAAGAATTGTATTAGGCAAGACCTCACATGTTCCTATTGCAGGGGTATTCCATTATTTAGAGGCTCATTGCCTTTTACATTTTCTACACTATATGTCAGTGTATATTATGTCTTAGTAGGTGTGTCCCTACTTGTTAAAAGCACTATACTTACTGTATAAATCCCAGTTTCTCCTATCCAAATTCTGCCAAGAATTTCCAGGTTTGCCATGTTGAACAGACCCATCATTTTGGCCATATATTATTTCATAATTAACATGTACCAGTACCACAAACTGCTGCCAGCTTTGGTTTTTGATATAAAATTTCATCAATTCATATTTTTCTCGTAGATTTTCCTTAGAGCACCCCCTTAACTGTGAAATAGGTGGCTGGCGGCCCTTTAACATCGATTGTAGGCTGCATGTTTGCATAGACATAAAAAATTATCTTGAAAACATCAATAAACCGACTTAATAAATTGGCCACCTGGGAAGAAATGTTCATGAAAAGATACTTTTCAAATGTTGTAGATAAATCATGAGAGACAGTACCCCTCGCCGAGGACCATTTATCTTCCAAAAAAAAACAGCAGGCTGCTTTTCAAATAGAAATATACTTGTAAAGGTCCATTGTTAGAGATAAGACACACATACATAAAGACACAAAATAATAAAAAGGAGAAAATCTTTTGTTCATACAGTCTTGCCAAAACCTTAGGACTCCAACATGGTTCTTCTTTTCTCTTCAATTTCTTTGTTTGATGTTAATTACTTTCCTCGCGAGGGAAGGTTGATGGATATTTTTTAGCTGGTCTATAGCATGTCATGGTGATTTATGTTGCAGAACAGAATTACTAGTTACTATGCAGGTTCTTTCCTCAATTAAAATTGAAAATGGGTGTGCTACTTTATCGTCTGAGAAATAATTAATCAGGACATTTGAATAATTGAGTAATCATTAAATGAATTAAAATCTAATGAATTCAGTCCTTCTCTTATTAAAAGCAAGCTTGTTCTTCCATTGATATTTCTAGTTGTGCATCAAGCTCTTAAATTGGAGGGAATTTTTAATAAATTGTCCGAGAGATGCATTTCAAGCAAAAGCATTTTCTTTACTTTTATGCACAGTAGCCTATTAGAGTTGTACTTCAATGACACCATTCCTTTATAACTCCCACTTAACGAAAGGCCCAGTCTGCAGTAATGGAACTATGCGCTATTCAGCCGGACCACCCTCTGGAAGTGGAGATCGCCGTGGATTCACAAACATCCAAACCGCTGGTGGGCCCTGAGGTGGTGAAGGCCCTGGCTCTCCTGCACCCCTGTCTGTCATGTTAGAGTCCAATGTAACCCACGCTCATGGCTGGACATTACTCATTTTGGTCTAATATAGCCCAAAATAGTGTCAAACAAATGTGTCCTATTTTTACTGATTTTTACTGTGTTAGAAATTAATTTATTCTAACGTCAGTAGTGATGGGCGAATTTATTACTATAGTATTGCACCTGAGGAAGGGGTTTTTCCCCGAAAGCTTGTGCTTTGAATTTCTGCAAATAAATGTGATTAAAGGCAAATTTTCCCAAAAAAACCCTGGTGTGCTTCATCCCTATACTCATCTCGGAAGGTATGTTGGACTTGAAAGCAGTCTTGGATTGTATGTACCCTTTATGCGTAAATAAATATGTGGTGTGCGGCAAGAAATTATTGTTGTAAATGTATTTGCCAGCAGATAAATTTGCGAATTTCCTGCGAAAATCCACCAGTATTGTTGTCGGTGCAAAAAATTTTTTCTTGGAAATGTATGCACATGGGTGTAATTTCCCATCAGAAGAGTGTCTTTGGGAAATTATAGCTTCTGCTCGACATCAGAAGCATCAACTTTGATGAAAAAGGATTGGAAGGCTTCTAGGGAAGCAGGAGGCCAGGAATTGGGTTAACCTCCCTTACGGATAAGGGCCAGAATGGTAGCAATACATTAAAATCCTTTAATAAATTGACGGTAATAATTTGCAAACTCCACGAACCTCTGTATAGCTTTGGTGCTCAAGGGGAGAGGCCAGCTCTGTATTGCCCAAACCTTGGTGGGGTCCATCTCGAATCCCTTGGGGGAAATTACATAACCAAGGAAAGGAACTTCAGACACCTCAAAGATGCACTCCAGCTTGTCAAAGAGGGAGTTTTCCCTTAAGTGAGTAAGTACTTGCTTCACTTGAGAGCGATGACTGTCTAAGTCTTTGGAAAAAATGAGCATGTCGTCTAAGTATACGACTACTGACTTTCCAGGTATTCGTAGTGCCCATCCCAGTTGTTGAATGCCTTCTTCCATTTGTCCCCTTCACGTATGCGGATGAGGTTGTATGCCCCACGTAGATCCAATTTGGTAAAAATCTTAGCCCCTTTCGGTTGGTCAAATAGTTTGGTGATTAGAGGAAATGGGTTTGTGTTTTAACCAAAATTTATTAAGTCTACGGTAATCAATACAAGGACGCAGACCACCATCCTTCTTCTCCATGAAAAAGAAACCAGCCCCTGTCGGAGAGAGGTCGAGGGATGAATGAATCCCAGCTGGAGATTTTCTTGGATATAGTCTTTCATAGCGGAGGTTTCCGCAGGAGAGAGAGGATAGGTGCGACCTCTAGGGGTATGGTTCCAGGAAGAAGATTGATGGGACAATCACAACGATGAGGAGGAAGGAATTCTGCAGATTTTTTACAGAAGACATCGCAGAATTCCTTGTAGACAGTCGGCAGGAATTTCAGACTGAGAAGGGGAGTAGTGGGTAGACAATGTTCTTGACAAAATGGACTCCAACGAGAAATCTGGTTGGAGGACCAATCTATGGAGGGATTGTGCAAGCACAACCATGGCAATCCTAACACCACAGGAGAGGAGGGTGTGAGGAGCGCGGTCCAGCGTGTCCTCTCTCGCCGGCGTCCACGCCAAGATGGCGGCGCCCAGGGCGGGCCACGTGGATCTTCTTCTTCTGCGCCTCGCCTGGATGCGGCGGATGTGCGCATGCGCGAAGACGCATGCGCGAAGACGTCAGCGCTAAGACGCCAGCGCCAAAACGTACAGCGTCAACACGCAGCGTCAGCACGCAACGCATGACGTCACTGCGCACGTTTTGGCGCCAAAGAATTGTTTAAATGGCCATTTGTCACTCTCTGCCTTTTCCCGTGAATAGGTTCTACTTCATTGTGTTCCTGGGTGCTATTTTCGTGTTTGGATTCCTGTTATTTGACCTCTGCCTGTTCCTGTTTACGACTACCTGCTGCCTGAACTGATCTCCTGCCTGGCTGACTACTCTTTCTCTTGATCCCTTCCTGTACCGCGAACTTGGTGTGTAACCTGCCTGCTTCCTCCTTGGTCCGACACCTCAAACTGAGCCTTCGGGCCTGACAGTATTCACGGGCCATGGACCCTTCCGAGGAAGCTCAACCCCTACCCGACTTCGGGAAGAGCTTTTCGTGGGCTGGCTTCTCGCATGGAGTCTTACGAGGCCCAACAGACTCATTTTGGCCAAGCCTTGGAGGCCATTCTGGACAAGCTGTCGATCAATCCTCCAGCGTCCGCTGCGGTGGCTGCTCCACTTGCTGTGCCTTTACCTGAGCCTAAGGTACCTGCTCCACCTCTCTACAGCGGGGACCCCCAGGCTTGTCGGGGTTTCATTAATCAGTGCCTGATACAATTTGAACTTCAGCCTTCACTATATGTTTCTGAGCGAGCTAAAGTGGGGTTTGTCATCTCCCGTCTTCAAGGGAAAGCATTGGAATGGGCATCGCCCTTATGGGAGAAGAATTCTCCGCTCATTCAGGACTGTAACACCTTTCTCCAGTCTTTTCGGTCCATCTTTGATGCTCCAGGCCGAGTTACCACTGCCTCTTCCCGTCTGCTGCAAATCCGCCAAGGGAGTCGTTCTGTCAGTGATTATGCGATTGACTTCCGTACCATTGCAGCCGAAACAAACTGGAACAACGACTCTTATCATGCGGCTTTCTACCAGGGGCTCTCCATTCGTCTCAAGGATGATTTGGTCTCCCGCGATATCCCAGAGCTGTTGGAAGATCTCATCGCTCTGGCTATTAAGATTGATACTCGAATGCGGGAACACCAATCTGACAGGGAGAGAATCAAGAAATTCCAGCCACAGTTGGCTCCACGATTCCAGAGACCACTGCTTCCTGGTATTCCTGCTCCGGTTCCGTCTACCTCCTCGGAGAAGCCTATGCAAATTGGCGGAGCCCGCTTATCTGAAGAGGAGAAGATGCGCAGACGCACAGCCGGGTTGTGCCTATATTGCGGAGGCAAGGCCCATTTCGCCTTTAATTGTCCACTGAAGCAGGGAAACTTCCGCGCCTAGGTAAGTTTGGGGAGACTCACCTGGGCGGAATTGTTCCTTCTCCCCATCAAACTCCTCATCGATTTTTGCTTCCTGTGCAGCTTCAAGTCTCGTCCAAGATTCTGGTGCTGCTGGGAACTTCCTGGACCACTCCTTCACCATCCTTCACAGCATCCCTCTCATGTCCTTGACAACCCCTCTTTGAGTCCTGGCAATTGACGACAGACCACTCTCCACAGCATTTATCTCTCATGCCACACAAGAACTATCTGTCACTGTTGGAGCCATGCATGTTGAGAGACTTTCTTTCCTCATAATTAACTGTCCTTCCACACCTATAGTCCTGGGGTTGCCCTGGCTTCAGCTCCACAACCCAACAATCAATTGGGTTGAAAGCCAGATTTCCCATTGGAGCCATTTTTGCCAGCAGAACTGTTTGAATTCTAATACAATACAGAAATTATCCTCTGTTTCAATAAATCCTCATTCTCTTCCTCCAGCATACCAAGACTTTTGTGATGTGTTTTCTAAAAAATCTGCCGAAACCCTTCCCCCTCACCGGCCCTATGATTGCCCCATTGACCTTCTCCCTGGCACCATGCCTCCTCGTGGCCGTACCTACCCTCTGTCTCCATCTGAAACCAGTGCCATGAAGGACTACATTCAAGAAAACCTGCAACGCAGTTTCATTCGTCCTTCTTCCTCCCCTGCTGGAGCTGGATTCTTCTTTGTAGAGAAGAAAGACGGCACTCTTCGACCTTGTATCGATTATCGGGGTCTCAATAAAATCACTTCAAAGAATCGGTACCCGCTACCTCTTATTTCTGAGCTCTTCGACCAACTCAAAGGAGCACGTATTTTCACCAAGCTGGATCTCAGAGGTGCATATAATCTGATCAGAATCCGAGAGGGCGACGAATGGAAGACCGCTTTTAATACCCGAGACGGTCACTATGAGTATCTTGTCATGCCGTTTGGGCTCTGCAACGCGCCCGCGGTCTTCCAGGAGTTTGTTAATGACATTTTTAGGGATTTACTTGGTGTTTATGTAGTTGTCTATTTAGATGATATACTCATCTTCTCCAAAGATCAGGCTGAGCAGAGAGTCCATGTTCGAGAGGTTCTCTCTCGCCTAAGAAGAAACACACTTTATGCCAAGCTGGAGAAATGTTCTTTTGAAACTTCCAAAATCCCGTTCCTTGGTTATGTAATTTGTTCTCTGGGCTTTGAAATGGATCCGGTCAAGATTGCCGCCATTCAAGAATGGCCGCTTCCTACTAGCACCAAATCCATACAGCGGTTCATCGGCTTTGCCAATTATTATAGGCAGTTCATCAAAGGCTTCTCTTCCAGAATTTCCCCTATTTTATCTCTCATCCGCAAAGGTGGGAAACCCGACTGCTGGTCTTCACAAGCATTTGAGTCTCTGAAAAGAGCCTTTTCTTCTGCTCCTGTTCTGAAACATCCCGACCCCCAGCTTCCTTTCTTCATTGAAGTGGACGCCTCCGATATAGGAGCTGGGGCAGTACTTTCCCAAAGGCAACTCAGTGATGGAAAGCTCCACCTGTGTGCATTCTTTTCGAAAAAATTCTCCCCGTCTGAACGAAATTACGATGTGGGCAACAGAGAACTTTTGGCAGTAAAATTGGCACTTGAAGAATGGAGACATCTTTTTGAAGGCTCAACGATTCCTGTGACATTATTCACAGATCATAAGAACTTAGAATATATTCAAGCTCTTAAACGTCTCAATCCCAGACAGGCTCGGTGGGCCCTTTTCTTCTCTCGTTTTAATTTCTTCATCACTTTTCGTCCCGGTTCCAGAAATAAAAAAGCTGACGCCTTGTCCAGAAGTTTTTCCCCGGAAGACTCATGTTTTCTGGACGATGATCCCATCGTTCCTCCCGCAAAGATTGTGACTGCTTTATTTCCTTCCATGGCATCACAGATCCTATCGGCACAGTCCTCTGCACCGCCTGATACACCGTTGGGTGTGGCCTTTGTAACCCCGGATCTTCGCCAGACAATTCTTCGTCAGTCCCACAGTTCTAAACAAGCCGGTCATCCCGGAATCAAGAAAACGACTGAGTTATTGTCTCGTCTGGTTTGGTGGCCTTCTCTACGAAGAGATGTCAAAGACTTTGTATCTTCCTGTTCTGTGTGTGCTGCCTCGAAATCCAGTCATTCCTCTCCTGCGGGGTTATTATTACCTCTGCCTATTCCCGCTCGACCTTGGACACATCTGGCCATGGATTTTATTGTGGAGCTTCCACCATCCCATGGTTACACGGTCATCTGCGTTGTAATCGACAGATTCAGTAAAATGGCCCATTTCATTCCTCTCCGCAAATTACCTTCTGCTGTTGAACTTTCAAAATTATTCATTCAACATATTTTTCATCTCCATGGTTTTCCCGCTGAAATTGTTTCCGACAGAGGTTCACAATTTGTTTCGAAGTTTTGGAGATCCTTATGCAAGTCCCTCAACATCTCTCTACAATTTTCATCTGCGTATCACCCTCAGTCCAACGGTGCCTCTGAACGCGTCAATCAAGCACTAGAACAATTCTTAAGATGGCATATTTCGTTGTGTCAGGATGATTGGGCTGACCTTCTTCCTTGGGCAGAATTTGCTCACAACAACTCCCTGCATGCTTCTTCCAAGAGATCCCCTTTTTTTTGTGTGTATGGTCAGCATCCTTTGGCTTTCCCACAAGACTTCCTTCTCTCTAATGTACCTGCAGCCAATGATCAAATGGCTCATATGTCTGCAATTTGGCAAGCTACTAAAACCAATCTAGAGAAGAGTTCTATTGCTCAAAAGACTTTTGCCGACAAAAGGCGGATTCCTCCTCCCCCATATGCTATTGGGGATAAAGTATGGCTTTCCTCTAGGAACATCCATCTCAAGGTTCCGTCAGCCAAATTGGGTCCCAAGTTCATCGGTCCTTTCCCCATAATTGAACTTATCAATCCTGTAGCGGTTCGTCTACAACTTCCACCCAAGATGCGGATACCTAATGTGTTCCATGTGTCCCTTCTTAAACCTGCTTTAATCGACCATTCCTCGTCCTTTCCTGCTCCAGTTTCCGTGGACGGTCATCTCGAATTCAAAGTGGAATAAATTTTGGATTCTCGTTTGTCCAGAGGGACTCTCCAATATTTGGTGGAATGGAGAGGTTTCGGACCCAGGGAATGCTCCTGGATCAGACATTCTGATATCCATGCTCCACTTCTTCTAAAAAAGTTCCACAAGAAATTTCCTTTTAAACCTAGTCCTGGTGGTCCGGAGGCCCCCCATGGGGGAGGGGGTACTGTGAGGAGCGCGGTCCAGCGCGTCCTCTCTCGCCGGCGTCCATGCCAAGATGGCGGCGCCCAGGGCGGGCCACGTGGATCTTCTGCGCCTCGCCTGGATGCGGCGGATGTGCGCATGCGCGAAGACGCATGCGCGAAGACGTCAGCGCTAAGACGCCAGCGCCAAAACGTACAGCGTCAACACGCAGCGTCAGCACGCAACGCATGACGTCACTGCGCACGTTTTGGCGCCAAAGAATTGTTTAAATGGCCATTTGTCACTCTCTGCCTTTGCCCGTGAATAGGTTCTACTTCATTGTGTTCCTGGGTGCTATTTTCGTGTTTGGATTCCTGTTATTTGACCTCTGCCTGTTCCTGTTTACGACTACCTGCTGCCTGAACTGATCTCCTGCCTGGCTGACTACTCTTTCTCTTGATCCCTTCCTGTACCGCGAACTTGGTGTGTAACCTGCCTGCTTCCTCCTTGGTCCGACACCTCAAACTGAGCCTTCGGGCCTGACAGAGGGAAAGGAAATTATTAGGAATGTCATATCTAGTATAGGTAAATCTAAAAACAACTGGACTTGCTGAGTAATCAATGAAGACATTTCACTACTCATCCGAGCAGCTTCTTCAGTACAACTGACTGGTGTGGGAAGTTCTCGGCATATTAACTCTTCCACTAATCCAATCACAGTGGCACATTGTAACTCTTCAAAGAGGTGACATCTGAAGAAATTCACAGAGGTGTAGATTCTGTGTAGTTACTGTGATAGGAGTATCCAATGTGTCATGCAACTCCTAGAAAGAAGTGTTACTTGTGAGAATTGCATGAATGGATGTGTGAAGTGCTCTGAAACCGCCAGGGTACAGATATTAGAACAGCATTGTATGTAGCAGACAGGTGGTGTCGAAGGCCCCCACCTCTGTTCAGGGATGGTTTCTCCACCTTGACATGAATCGCCTCTTTCATGCCTCGTTCAAACCAGAAACCTTCGAATCCACCAACTTGCCCCCCCAGAAGTTTAAAAAAAATGTGGTGCCCAGGGCCCCACCACACAACAGGGACCATAAAGGGTTACCTTTTTGGGGGGCCCTGCCATTTTGCACTTACTTCATTAGTGTGGCCCCCCTGCTGTCAGTGAGCTGCCAACTACAGAAGGGAGGAGGGGAGCACAGGTGGCTGCATCTTCTTCCAGAGACAGCATTTTCTTCCCTTATTGGTCACAGAATTGAAAGTCCTGGTAAAGCTGCATAGTGATTGGATGAGCTGGAGGAGAAGTTCAAACCTCAGCTATCCAATCCCTGAGCAGCTCAACCGGGACTTAAACTCAGTGACCAATAAGGGGAAGTAATGGACAGAAGATAACTCCCCTTGTGCTCCCACCCTGCCTTCCCAAAGTCAGCAGCTCTCAGAAAGCAGGGGGGCCCGGCTAATCAAGAAAGTGCAGTGTGGCCTGGCCTCCCTTACCCTCGGGCCCCCTACAACTCTCCCCCCTGTCCCCCCCTGATGGCTGCCCTGATTGTGAATCCTGAAGGTGCAAAACATGCTCCAACTGGTAATGGGAATATCCACCATTGACTTCTACATGATTTCCACAGGTTTTAGCTGACGTATTTTTGGATCCAAATTTTTAGCAGCTTCAGAGAAGAACAAATCTCAAAAAATACAACAATTTTTTTATCTAAAAATTTGTTTTTCTCCTTTAAAAACCCGACCACAAAAGTTTGAGGTTTAATAAATAGGCCCTTATGTGTTTTATTACCATTATATCAATCACCATTTTGTCCAAATCACGATATTATATTAAGGCAGTTGGTTTTGATTATGTTTATTTTAGTATCATGCAGATGTAGTGATGGGCGAATTTATTCGCCAGGCGCGAATTCACAGCAAATTTGCGCGATTCGTGAAACACCAGCGAAAATTCCCCCGAAAAAATTCGGCGGCGTCAAAATTTTTTTTCGCCAAAACAGTTAGTCTCAAGACACTGTCAACAAACAGTTTGTCTATACCACCCTCTTATTTAATGCTTTTCATTCAGATATTTATTATGTTAAGGTTACATGAGAAATAATTGTTTGTTAAATATAACATTATACACTTACTCCAAATCTCCCCCTAACTGGCCTTCAGACTGGGCCCCCTTAGCTCATAACAAGGTTACAGATATATAGAAACATTGGGGTAACAGTCACCCTGCTATAGTTCCAGGGGTACCCAGGGCACAAATATGCACTTACTCCAAATCTCCCCCTAACTGGCCTTCAGGCTGGGCCCCCTTAGCTCATAATAATGTTACAGATATATAGAAACATTGGGGTAACAGTCATCCTGCTATAGTTTCAGGGGTACCCAGGGTACAAATAAACACTCACCCTAAATCTCCCCCTAACTGACCTTCAGACTGGGCCCCTTAGCTCATAATAATGTTACAGATATATAGAAACATTGGGGTAACAGTCATCCTGTTATAGTTTCAGGGGTACCCAGGGTACAAATAAACACTCACCCCAAATCTCCCCCTAACTGGCCTTCAGACTGGGCCCCCTTAGCTCATAACAAGGTTACAGATATATAGAAACATTGGGGTGTCACCCTGCTATAGTTTCAGGGGTACCCAGGGTACAAATAAACACTCACCCTAAATCTCACCCTAACTGGCCTTCAGGCTAGGCCCCTTAGCTCATAACAAGTTTACAAATATATATAGAAATTTTGATATTCAGATTCATGAGCTGGTTCTTTTAATATACAACAAAACCCTATTCAGAATAAAGATTCCACAGCATTATATAATGATTTGTCCTCCCTCGTTAAGATTTGAGATGTGATTTTGCCAAGTCCAAACATTAAAGCCCTAGGGATCTAAGCTATTAGCAACATAAGGAGTGAAAATTTCCTAAAGGCAGCACAATGGTTTTAGTGTATGAATTAATTAATAAGATCTAATAGCTTTGTTATCAATATTAAGCATGCATACTTTTTTCCTGCTGTAAAGCATATCTACTGCTCTTCTGAACTGCACAATACAGATTGCACCGTCCCAAGGGAACCCTTGAAATCAATGGTTGCCCTAGGAATTTTACTTCAGGGATCCATTTGCAGGGTGCACCTTCACACTCAACAAACTTGCAGTGCAATGCATCACTTAGGAAAGTCTGGGAATACAAAAAAAAAACACAGCATCTTGTGCATGAATTTCCAAGACAGAGATTCCTTTGCACCCACATTTATATCAGAATTCTGGAGGGAAATCTGCAGTGGGGCTAGAAAATGTGACCTGTATCTTTCAGCACTTTGCATTTTGTAAATAATATACCAATTCATTTGATTGTTTGCAGGAGTAAAGTGCCATAAATCTTTTCTTTTTTATTGTCGTATGAATTTACTTTTTTATCCATTACACTACTGTGTACACAGCAGCTGCTGACCACATTAATAGGCCATATGTTGTAACTAGACATTTAATCATTCATGCATTGTAGTTTCATTTACATTGTAGCATAGTAAATTAGGTAGAAAAAAAGACACACCCATCAAGTTCACCATTTAAGCCATTTAAGTCACCATATAACCTGCCTAACTGCTAGTTGATCCAGAGGAAGGCAAAAAACCATTTGAATCCTTTTAAAATTTGCCTCAGAGGGGGAAAAAATTCCTTTCTGACTCCAAAATGGCAATGGGACCAGTCCCTGGATCAACTTGTACTATGAGCGGGAGCAGCCAACCAGAGCCAGATCTGTGGAGTGTGAAGAGCTTGGAAAGGGTTGCATTGTGCTCTGCTTTCAGTAAGCATTTGAACTTCAGGGAGAGACAGTTTCTATCTCCTGCCTGTGGATACTTTGGCCACTGTATGTTTCCCAAAGGTGAGGACAGGTCTTGGTCGTGTACCTGCCACATGGGATCGGCTACTACTTTCAAAGGGAAAGGTACCTTGGGGAAGTTAGCGCTATCTGGGTTATAAGAGCTCTAGGGGACATTCCATTTGAAGTGAACTGTGTGGGCAGAGAGAGAGAGAGAGAGAGAGATGATAGATATAGGCAAAGTCCAAGAGGTACGCAATGATTTGGAAGTTACAAATGCATGGTTGCTCAAAATAATCATTAAATATATAAAAATATAAATTATTTATTTAGTGCATAATAATTAGAACCAAAATGTCAATGCATTCGCATAAGGAGGGTGTGAATTGGGCTGATCAAAAGCATGGCTATGCATGTAAGAGGGATGTTTTTATATTGGGGCAGGGTCTAACACACTGGGGACCCAGGGTCCCCTAACTTAATAGTACGGGGCTCCTTGAGGCTCCATTTCAGAGAGTGTGTCTAGGGACTGCTGCTTGAATCTGGAATTGCCTGCATTAGGCTGGGTTAGATTCAAAATGGGTGGACGGGGGGAGCATGAAGGAATCCTCCACCCCCACCTCTAATTTCCGTGTCATTTGCCTTCATCAGGGACCTGTACTTACTGCCTGCCTTTGGAACAGGACTTTTGATGCTGCTCATTGCATGGAATGCACTGTGTGCAATCTAGCACTGTGTGCAAAGAACAACAACCCTGGGGGCAGTGGCGTAACTAGAAATTACTGAGCCCAATAGCAAATAATTTTTCAGGCCCCCAAAATATATATAGGTTGACCTGTAGTACCAATATTTATTGAAATTATATATGAATTAGGGCCTCATGAGGCCCCTATACCTCCTGCCCCCAACCCTGTCCCTCTGTAGTTACGCCCCTGCTTGGGGGCTCCAGTCCTGTTACACTCAGTACAATCTCGGTACATTCTTGCAGCCTTTATTTATTCATTTTTTTTTTTTCATTTCTAAAAATGTGTGTCTCGTGGTTTGTATGTTTCATTTTTTACTATTATCATTTTAAAACTGCCATTATCCAAAAACAATAGCTGCAAAAACCCTAAGGTTACTGCAAAAAATCATGATGATCATGAAATTAAAACTGTTCTTAATTTTTTTGCCACACAATTCAATTTCAAAATATAATAAATGAGCTCTCAAGTGGCTGCTTTTGCAAACAAAGGAATATAGCAAAAATATTTAAAAATTCCAAAACAGTTCTATGAATTTGGCTGCGGCTAAATACAGGAGTATATTTCTCCTTGAAATATTTATATGACCTGTTATCCAGAATGCTCAAGTCCTAGGGATTTCTAGATAGCGATAACAGACTACTTCAACTGGAAACCACCTGGATATTCAAGCTCAATACATACAAATCTGAATTGGGACTCAATGGTAATATACATTTTCAAGCGTTTATTCAGACATAGACACAGTTAGTTTCAGTGGGATTGATGTTTCGTTCCTACTGAACATTTTTTCTATGTTATACTCGGTGCAGGGAGCAAAAAATGTTATGCTCTGGGTATAGGGTAATGCAATTGGGTCCATTCTGTTTGATGTGTAATAATTTGTTGTTAGCCCTTATATTTACTGCTGAATTCCAACTGCAAAAACTGTATTCAGGACTGTTTGGTCCTGATATTGCAGCAATTATAATTTTGATCAAAACTAACCTTAATACTCTAATTATTGCCAAAGATTTCAGAACCATGCCCTAAGGGTGAGACATGTCGTAGGAATGCCTTGATCATACTGTATATTTTGTATCTTGTAGTGACTATGATATCCAAATAGATAATTGGGCTTAGCACTTGGTATTTGCACAGTGGTGTCTGATTTTGAGGACAATTGACAATTGAGATTGGACTTGGCCCGCAGATTGATTACAGCCATTTTGATGTTGATGAAAGAAGTGCACACATTAAAAGATCTGTTCTCTCTTGTCTTGAGTGTGTGACCGCGGTAAGGACCATGATAAATCATCTTGCTGCGGCTTGGTCTTGCCTGGGATGTCTATACAGCCCTCGCACCTGTTGTCGGCTTCTGGAGTGTGCGACCGCAGTAAGCTAATGGTTAGCTTATCGTAGTCACACACTCAAGAAGCCGCCAGCAGGTGTGAGGGCTGTATAGACAACATGACAGGCAAAACTGTAAGACCGAGCTGCAGCAAGCAGGATGATGAGCCGAATGAGGCTCCGGAGCCGCAGGTTGCCTACCCCTGATCTAAGGAGAGGGATCCCTTCTCTTCCCATGCGCAGCTGTTTTTAAACTTGCTTTTAATTGATACCCAGGGCATGGTTGTGAATAAATATTGCCTTTTTAGAAACATTGTTTGGATTATTCATGACATTTTGCTGTTCAGGGATAAAGTCTTGGAGGTTAAGTCCCCTTTTTTAGGTTAAGATATTTTGTTCTTTAGTTAAACTTTAAATCAAGATAATTTGTGTTCCAGATGCCATAGGCAAGGGCACAAGTCAAGTTGCTGCCATCCAACTGTTGCCAACTTGAGTTCCAAGTATCTTCTCACAGCCAGAGGCTGGTTACTCTATTTCTCACAACCAACGGTGACTTAGTGACCTCTGACACTGATTCAGAATGCTAATGCGTTATATATCTACTCTGTAATCTGTCTTTTTCTTATCAAGCGCACAAGCATTTATATAGTATCCGGCCGGCTATATGTGGCCAAAAGATACAGGAAACTTTCTCAACTTTTCAGAAAAGTGGTGCAACTGAAAGCAATGTCAAGCTCAACTGTTCTGACCAGGCCTGTGTTTTCATGGTGTCATGTCATTGTTTCATGGTGGAACTGTAGAATCTCAGGGATGGTAGGCTTCATCACTGACTGCTGCACTGGAGAAATTCATATTGTATATTTATATTAACACTCTGGCCATTTTATATTAACTGATCACATGAATTCAAAGTAGGTCCACGAATAAAACACCAATGGCACATCCAATGCTTGTGAAACCAGTACTATGAATTCAAATTAGGGGCAAAGAATGATGTCTCCAAGCTGGGCCCCAGGAGATGCTAAGGTGGGAAGGCTTGAGGTTGAGTGGGCAAGGCTTGTGTGGATCATGGATAAGGTTCTGGCATGATGAGGGTATGGCCTGGACTGAACAGGGGCATGAGTGCTGTTCTTATATCTACCAGTGAGCAGTTATCTGGTTACCTTCCCATTGTTCTGCTGATGGGCTGCTGTGGGGGGGATATCACTCCAACTTGCAGAGCACACATCACATGACCGGGGGCACCTGAGAAACTGACAATATGTCTATCCCCATTTCAGATTTCAAAATTAAATATAAAAAAATCTGTTTGCTCTTTTAAATGACGTATTTCAGTGCAGAAGTCTGCTGGAACAGCACTATTAACTGATGTGTTTAAGGCTAGTAGGGGGACACCTATATGCCACCCAAAGACCCTGTACACTGACATTGTACACGATTATTTTGATGCTGCCCCTGTGCTCAGTGACTTTACCTACCAAACTGTATGACGTTCAGTGACTCTCTCTGCATGGGAAACTCAAGGTGAGAGGTAATTACCATCAACTTCCAACAGAGGTGATGGGTGAATCTGTCCCGTTTCACTTCGACAAAGTTTGCAAAACTGTGAAAAATTCTCGAAATGCATTAAATGTTTATGTGTGCAACAATTTTGAAGCTCGGCAATTTTGTTCAAGTGCAATAAAGTCAATAGGTGTCCGAATAATTTTGACGAGCGCAACAATTTTTTTTGTCATGGTGATTTTTGCCAGAGTTTCGTGCAAACATTTGTGGGCAGCAATACCCTGACATTCGCCACAAATCCTGAATTTGCTGAATTTATTTGCCCATCACTAGTGACCATGATAATCAAGTAAGTTCCTCCAAACGGTCTGTAGAATACTTAGATATTAGTACCATATCATTGTATCTCAAAACTCATGACACATTTTTGTCATTTCATTTCCAGGGAAGGTTGAAATGCTCTTGTCTCTTCTTTCACCATGCAGTTTTTACATTTTTATCCATGGTTACCCTGATTGCATTAACTTTAATGATATTTTAGCTAATACTTGTATCTTGTGTAGTGTGAATGAAATGTACAACTCTCCTGAATAATGCTGTAAGATATAGTGGCAAACTGTGATGAGACTAGGCAGGCTTGAAAGCCAAAGATGGGGAGCTGTAGAATAAAAGACTTGTAGTCCCAAAGCCAAGCATATCAAACTGTTTAGTGCTTTCATTTCTAACAGAGAAGTGGAAATCTAAGGCTGAAAGGTCCTTACTATATATAGATATTATGATTGTGCCGAGAGTCTTTCCATTTCATTTCTATTTCTAACATGTCCAGCAGTTCTGTTATTCGTAGTTTTTATCCATAGATTGTATTAGCTGTCTGACTATTCAGAGCAGTAAAATGACAATGATGATGTCTATACTCTTTGTATGAGTAATCCATTTCATTTGTTCATTTGTCTTAACAAAACTACAAAAACCCAGTGAATTATAGGTTGTATTTTCACTTACAGAAACAAACGCTATTCACAGATACTCAGTATCTTTTGCGGGATATTGCTATAGCCGTCAGTTTTTCTTTAATAGGTAAGTATTGATTGGACTTATTGGACTTAGATGTGGGCATGCTCCATGACATTACAAATGTACATTTCTAGGTCTACTGATGCTATAGACAGTATGGGGCAGATTTATCAAGGGTCGAAGTGAATTCGAGGGAATTTTAAAAAAATTCGAAAATTCAAAGTCATTTTTTGGATACTTCGACCATCGAATAGGATACGACAACTTCGAATTCGATTTGAAGTAAAATAGTTTGAATATTCGACCATTCGATAATCGCAGTACTGTCTCTTTAAAAAAACTTAGACTTCAATACTTCGCCAAATTAAACCTGCCGAAGTGCTATGTTAGCCTATGGGGACCTTCTAGAGCAGTTTTCTAAGCTTTTTGAAGTCAAATATAAATCGTTCGTTCGATCGCTGAAATCCTTTGAATCGTTCGATTCGAACGATTTAATCGTTCGATCAAACGATTTTACTTTGTCCGCAAAATGGTCAAATTCGGTAAAAAACACTTCAACTTCGATATTCAAAGTCAAAGTATTCCAATTTGATGGTCGAATTTCGAAGTATTTGTACCTTCGAAATTCGACCCTTGATAAATCTGCCCCTATGTATATGTTTGTGAGGGGACTTATACTAAAAAGTATGGGGCTAAAAAAATACAATCTCTTTTTCACCCTTGTTATCAAAGTGAATCATAATGTGCATAATGTAAATATTGATGTCATAGTCTGTATTATATGTATGTTTATTTATATAAAACCTTACAAAAAGTAAGCCTTCCTATATTTTTCCAGCAAGCTTAAATTGTCCAGCCCCAATTTTGCAGTGACAAAAATTTTGCAGTGACAAAAATTTTGCAGTGACAAAAATTTTGCAGTGACAAAAATTTTGCAGTGACAAAAATTTTGCAGTGACAAAAATTTTGCAGTGACAAAAACTTTGCAGTGACAAAAATTTTGCAGTGACAAAAATTTTGCAGTGACAAAAATTTTGCAGTGACAAAAATTTTGCAGTGACAAAATATTTGCAGTGACAAAAATTTTGCAGTGACAAAAAAGTCCCTAAGATAAAATTGTCCCCGAGACAAAAAATTCATCACAAGAAAAAACGTCCATTAACTTTATGGAGTTTGACAAAAAAAGTTGAAGCATCAAAAAAGTCACCACAAGAAAAATGGCCATTGACTTTAATGCATTTGGAATGAGGAAGAAATTGTCACATGCTTAAAAATTTATTGTGCGGAAAAAAATTCTTGATCCCCATTGACTTTAATGCGTTTCATAAATTTTTCACTGCTTCGCTGAAAAATTTGCAAGTCTGCTAAAAAAATTCGTAAAAAGGTGAACAAAAAAAATGAACTCCTCCAAGTGTTTGCAAATACAACATATATTTTCACATTTATGTTACTTATTCCAAGCCTCTACCTTAGCTTTATCTGATTGACAAGATGGTGTTATAATTAGCGATGCTCCGAATCCAAGCAAGTTTTAGTAAAATGCAGTTTAGAGAGAATCTAAGAGCCTGAACCGAATCAGAAGAAAAAATGTCATTTTCACTCATTCAGGTTATTCTGCTCATGTCTCTGCATTTCCGGCACTGCAGAGAGGTTCAGATTTTGTTGTGTTGAATCCGTAACCCTGGATACAGGGATTCACTCAAACCTGAAAATTAGGATCTGTTTTGATTTGTATTGATTTAGCAGTGAAATCAATGTCTACCCAGTATTTACCACATTTAAAACTCATCTCATTTTTGCTTATTTATTATTATTAACCCTCGATATTCGACTGGGAATTAAAATCCTTCAACTATCGAAGTCGAAGGATTTTAGCGCAAATAGTTTGATCGAACGATCGAAGGAATAATCGTTCGATCGAACGATTAAATCCTACGAATCGAACAATTCTAAGGATTTTAATCCATCGATCGAAGGATTATCCTTCGATCAGAAAAAACTTGGAAATCCTATGGGGACCTTCCCCATAGGCTAACATGGACTTTGGTAGCTTTTAGGTGGCGAACTAGGGGTTCGAAGTTTTTTCTTAAAGAGACAGTACTTTGACTATCGAATGGTCAAACGATTTTTAGTTCGAATCCTTCAAGTCGTAGTCAAAGGTCGAAGTCGAAGGTTGAAGTAGCCCATTCGATGGTCGAAGTAGCCCAAAAAACACTTCGATGTTTTTTTACTTCGAATCCTTCACTCGAAGTTAATGAATAGTCTGTGGACATGAATTCACATTTTTTTTTTGTAAAAAACTCAAATTCAATAAATAGTAAATATTCCAGTATTGATAAATCAGCCCCAAATGTTGCACTAATCTGTCTTTTAGAACCATATTGTATGTGGTCAAATAATTCTTATCCAGCATGTGATTTCAGAGAGTGATGGGCAAATAAATTTGCCAAATTTCACAAGTGAATTAATTTGTGAAACTGCTGTGACAATTCGCAGATGAAAAATCCACTCCCAGCTTTGTGCCCTAGGCATGTGCCTACTCTGCCTACCCCTTGTTCCGGCCCTGTTTTATAGTACATACTCTCAACCTGTCTCTTTTCCCCAATGACAACTTTTAACAAATGTTCCAAATTTAGATTTGTAAATGAAGCAATCAATAACCTTTTCTTAAATTGTTACCTTTTTTGATTGCTGTTGTACATCACTTGCTGTAGTACTTACAGGCCTTAAATGATGTGTTATTTTGTTTTCCTTCCTATTAACTTCAATACATCTACGTTAAGTCACATAGGTTTGTCATTAATGAGTTTATTTCTTTCCCTGAGGTATTGCATTTAGAACAGTAACAGTAAACAAAATGTAAAGGTTCATTTCCTCCTGAATTTAATCTTAGATTTGTTTTATTTATTTATTTGGAGCATACATTCATCAAAACAATACTATGGACACCATGTGACAAAGGTATTCCTACATGTAGGGGCAGATTTATCAAGGGTCGAATTTCGAGGGTTTAAAAACCCTCAAATTCGACCCTCAAATCGAATTTGAAGGATTTTAGTGCAAAAGGTTTGATCGAATGATCAAATAAAAATATTTGATTGAACGATAAAATAGTTTTGAACGATTTTAAGCGATCGATCAAATGATTTTTATTCGATCATAAAAAGTCGAGGGACAGTTAAAGAGACAGTACTTCGATTATCAAATGGTTGAGTGATTTTTACTTGGTAAATTTGACCAATTCAATGGTAGAAGTACCCAAAAAATTACTTCGAAATTTGAATATTTTTGGATTCAAACTATTCACTCGAGCTTAGTAAATCTGCCCCTTACATCCGCGCAGTGATGTAAGAAATTGCAAGATCAAAAAGTAGTATGTTGCCTACTTTGGTTTTGTTCTTTGCAGATCATTTTTCTTTTAATGAAGAAATAATTGACTTGCTGTGCCTTCATAGATGCGTTGAGCTCCGTTTGATTGGCGAGTCTACATCTTTATCATGGTTTTAGTACATTTTATTGTTAGTGATGAGTGAAACTTTTGCTAGCCATGGATTTGCGGCACAGTTCTGCAATAAAAAAAAGTCACTATAAAAAAGCCCATTGACTTTAATGCATTTGGACAAAAAATTCACTGAGACAAGTCGTCACAAGAAAAACTCCCATTGACTTTAATGCAAAATTGTTGTGCAAATAAAAAATTGTTGTGTGCCTAAAAAATTGTTGTGCGCAAAAAATGCTTTGACACCTATTGACTTCAATGGTTTAATGATTGTTACTACAACACTAACATTTTCTATAATTGTCTTGGGTGCAGTGTCAGACTTCTTGAAGATCAAACTAGGGAATCCTGCTGTCCAGAAATCTTCCTGGAAAGTGTTAAAACATTGACATAGCATTAAGCACTAGCACTGGTCTCAACTGGTGATCTCTAAAGCAAACCGCATTCAGTGATTAATGATTTGAACAGCTATATTTTACTGCTTGGTAAAAATACCAATGATTAATAAACTGGCTCCTAAAATTTTGTTTCAAACAAAATTGAGTTTTCAATATAGGAATTTTCCACGGACAGAAAATGTTCAGATCTACAAATAATTAAACGATATTCTCCAACACAAATAAATGAACATTAGTAAATCTGCCCCTTTATCTTGCTGGGAACCTTTGATATAAAGATACAAAAAAATAATTGTCCCATCTTTAATGCAGTATATGTGCTAGAAGTAGTGATGGGCAAATTTATTTGACAGGTGTGAATTTGCAGCGAATTCCCGCGATTTGCTGCCGGCGTCAAAAAAAATGAACGCTGAAAAATTTGTGAATTTCACGTGAAATTTGCAAAACAGCCAAAAATTTGCGAAACAGCGCCGGCGGCTCGTTTTGGATTCCCCAGCACCGTTTCGTGAATTTTTCGATGTTTCGCGAATTACAAGTGAAATTCGCAAATTTCTCGGCAAAACGCCCCAGATTCGCCCATCACTAGCTAGAAGTCATGTTGGCCATTGTTTTTCATTATCATTTGAAAATACTATCTCAACAGTGAAGTTTATATACTTAAGTTGTTTTTTTTCATGATATTGAATAGGCTTTTGTAGCTGCAAGTCTATCATAATAAAACTCACCTACCTAATAAATAGTGGTATAGCCTAGCCACGTATAATAGTGCAGAAATGTGAGCTGTCTATTATTTGTTTTTTAATGCCCTTGCCAAGCTTACATTACAGAACCTGCTCAGCTTATTAATATTACAAGGATGTGTTATTTTCCTATAATGACACCAGACACAGTATTAAAATACCTTGGGGGAAATTTATTAAAACTTGAATTTTTCCTATTGTGTTAAAAATTAAAATTCAACCTAACTCCCAACCACGATCTGGCTTAATTTTCTAAAAATTTAAAACCACAATTTTTTTGGATGATCAAACGAAAATCAGTGTGAAACAGCCCGAAACTCTCAACAATCATGAAGGCAAAAAACATGTTCCAATTATAAAGGGACCATCTGCCATTGACTTTTACATGACTTCAAAAGTTTTTAACTGGAGTATTTTTGGATTCTAATTTTTAATAGTTTAGGAGTAGTGGCCGAATCTGACGCATGTTGCGTCACTGAAAACTAGAGAAACTGTGAAGATTCGCTGAAATACATTAAAATCTATGGGTGACAATTTTTTTTTTGAGGCGTGATAAATTAGCTGCCAAATTTTTGATGTGCGATAATTATTTTCACCCATTAGCGTCTATACGTGTAATTTTCATGTCGAAACGTGGCAAAAAATTTCACTACTTAATAAATCTAAAAAACAATGTTTATCTAAAATTTTTTAGAATTTTTTTTAAAAAAAATTCCCCTTAGAAAAATGTGATGCTTAATAAATAGGCCACCTAATGTGTGATCTACTTATTGAGATATGAAACTCAGAACACATCAAGATGCTTCAGATAACTGCCAACAAGAACCTTTTCTACGAGTTAAAAATAAGAAAACTATTTAAAATTCACTTTGTAATAGGCTTATATTTAACTGCAGGAAAATCAATCTCCTGTAGAAAATCTGATCCGCTTAGGAGGCTATTCTTTTTTTTAAGACATTCAAGAAGATATTCTTTTAAAGAAACTCAAGACATTTGTTTTAAATATGTATGATTTACCTTTTGCTGTGTCCTAATTATATTGCCAGTTGGATATCGATGTTCCAGACTTGAAAGGGCATGTCACTACATGTCATTATTTCTCAATGTACATAATTTCTCCACATTTTCCACATTTTTGAGAAATTGGCCAGGCCTGGGAAAAAATAAATCTTAAGGAACTGGTGTTTGAAGACAGGCTACAGAGAATCATTTTTTACAGAAGCTATGAAGGGATATATTTACAAATACAGATACTGTATAATCCAGGTAAATCTAAGAAAAATGTATTTCTCTATTGGAGTAAAAAGTGAAAGAACCTTGGGTACTTTGCATTGTTCTTTAATACAGAAACACCACTAAGAAACTGAAGCTACTCCATGTTTGGTTCTTGCATGGTCAATATTTAGATCTATATCAGTGCACAAACAACCCTCCTGTCTAATAGCCTCCTGCTAATAAAACAGTCAAAACAAAGGGGATGGCAGACCAAGTGGTCATAGGGGGTTCCCGGTGGGACAGAACTCTACAGACTTTAGTTTTGATGCCACGCACCCTGGAACCCTCCAAAGATTTTTTTGTTGGGGGGCCCAGTGCTCTGTTGTTATGCCACTGGAGGAAGGGGTTATAAACTTGGAATGAGGAACAACTGCCAGATCACAAAATATGTGGATGAGAAAGCTATATGCTTTTTATGGTGCCGTTTTTATTTCTAAAGTGTTTCCATATATAATTCAATCTACCGTATACTATTTCATTTCTAACCCAACAAGTGTATTTGTTTCAGTTTTAATATTGGTGTGTAGGTGCATTCTCAGGTCATTTTGCCTGGTCATGTGTGCCAGTACTGCATTATGGAACTGCTTTCTGACAGGCTGTTGTTTCTCCTCCTCAATGTAACTGAAGGAGACGCAGTGGGACATGGATTTTTACTATTGAGTGCTGTTTTCTGGTTTACTTCCCATTGTAAAGGGAGGGAGCTGTTATCTGGTTTACTTTCCATTGTTCTGCTGATGGGCTGCTAGGGGAGAAGGAAGGGGGGATATCAGAGTACACAATCACATGACTGGGGGCACTTGGGAAACTGACAATATGTCTTGCCCCATGTCAGATTTCAGAAGAAAAATCTGTTTGCTCTTTTGAAAAACTGATTTCAGTGCAGCAGATTTTTGATGACTTAACTGATGCATTTTGAAAAAAAAAACATGTTTTCCCGTGACAGTATCCCTTTAATTGTTATGTTTTATCTCATATTTGTCTAAATAATAATGTACAATATATTTTTATCTTCCTAATCTTCATATGTGTATATATATATATATAAATATATATATATATATCCCACAGTGCCTGCACTCTCACAATGGTGTTTAGTATATACAGAAGCAGGATCAGCACACTTAATTTTGCGAAACTGCAGCTAATTTCTTTTTTTTTTACGCCGCCGACAATTCAATGCACGCCCATTGACTTTAATGCAATTCCGACGCCGGCAGTAATTTAATGCGCCAATTTTGATTCATTTTGATTTTTGACACCCACAAATTGCCGCCAGTGCCAAAAGTAGCATTTTGCAAATTTTTGCCATTTCGCAAATTTGACGGGAAATTCACCCATTTTTCAGCAAATCGAAACAGGACAAATTCGCCCATCACTAGTTGCAACACAAACACTGCACCATGTCCTTGAGAAAGGATCAGCACACAACAAAACGTTGTGTGCATTGTGTGCTGAATAACAATATCTGCATTGGCTCAAAAATGAAAATATTTTTAGCTGCCCACTGCTAATATTTTCATTAGAGATATACAGAGGGAAAGCTAAAAATAAATTCCATGTATAATTTCCCTTTAAAAGCGAACAGGTGCAGTTTTTATATTGTTTGGACTTCCGCTGTGCATCTTTGTTCCCACAAAATATATGTGAAAACAAACAAGAATGTGTTGCTTGTGTGGCAATCAGCAGGTGACATTTACTGTGCCATGACTGTCAATAGAGCTGTCAGATGTCCCGTGTTCTTCTACTTTTCAGTCTTCAGTCCATTTTCATACATTTTTACCTACTGCTTCTATTTTTTTTATATATCAGAGCAAATACATGAGGCACTTGATAAACCTGCGCACTGTGCCAGACCTATCGTTAAATCTATCAATTAAATCATAATTGTTTTTGCTTCAAGCTATCAAGACAATTTCTGTAGCAATTCGAGCTGGTTTATTGGTTTTGAGCCAGAAATGTAACTTTAGAAGGGCGAAGGATTGAGAAATGTGAAAGCTTAATCTTGATGGATTGTTAAGGTAAGAGTTTCTAATTGGTTTACTAGCAAACGTTATAGACTTAATATTTGTTTTATAGACATACAAGTATTTATAGTGGAAGTACAAGAGAAGGTTAGCTGCTGTATTGTAAGATCAATAATGATTGTTTACTTTGTAAACAAAAGTACCAGGGCTTCTCACACAAAATCACTTTATAGAAAGAATATAAAATATATATGGGCGAATTTGCGCTGTTTTGCCAAAAAATTCTCGAATTTCCTGCGAAATTCACAAAACGACAAAAAATTCACGAAACGTGCCGGCGTCTTGTTTTTGACACCGCATCCGTTTTTTGGACCGTGGAGAAAATGCGTCCATTTTTTTTGACGCTGGCAAATTTTCATGGCCATTTCACAAATTTATTCGCCAGCGGCGAATCGCGCAAATTCGCCGCCGATTCGCGCCTGGCGAATAAATTTGCCCATCACTAAAAATATATGTTTTTCACAGCAGAAAATGTTTTCCTAAAGAAAGGGGGTTATTTAACAAACTACCAGGGGAATGTAAAAAAAGTCGCAAAGAGCAAAACAATTCGCACCAAGACTAAAAATCCACATCTCGCAATGTAATTTTGTTCCTTAAACTGTTATTGCATTGCGAATTTTAATTGCGCACTCATAAGAAGAGCTTGAAGGTGTCGTAATCTTTTGGAGCAAACATAATGACTTTTTCAGTAAGAAGTTTTATTACATTAACTGCGCATTGGCGCAAACTATAAAATTCGCAAACGGTCTTTCGCTGTCGGAAGTGGTCGCTAAACAGTTTCCGGGCTCGCAAAAGCTATATTAAATTCACACAAAGCAAAATTTGTTCGCGCAAAGGCATAACTTTTCGCATTGCGAATAGTTTTTCCGTTAGCAATTTTTATTACATTCCCCCGAAAGACATCCCCCCCGGAGCATCCAGCAAAGAATAAAACGAATTCTTGATAATTGAGATATTTATGTGTTTAAAAATGCATTGTAATGTTCTTTAATTTGACCGAGGTCTGTATAACTTGGATTTATTGAACTTCAATGGTGCTACTAAGGAAACAGTAGGGAAGATGATTTTTTGTTTATGATACAGTTAGCGCCATAAATCTTTGGACAGAGACAACTTTTTTTCTAATTTTGGTTCTGTACATGACCACAATGAATTACCACAATGAATTGTCAATAAAACAACTCAGATGCAGTTAAACAGACTTTCAGCTTTAATTCAGTGGGTTGAACAAAAAGATTGCATAAAAATGTGAGGAATAGTGATAGGCGAATTTTTTCGCCAGGCGAGAGTTTGTGGCAAATTCCAGTTTTGACGTCGGCGTTAAAAAAAAAAAAAACGGTTGAAGGCGTCAAAAATGGACGTTGGCATAGAAAACGAGACAATGGCGCCGTTTCGCAAATTATTTTGCCATTTCGCGAATTGCACTGGAAATTTGTGAATTTTCCAGCGAAGTGAAACGCCACAAATTCGCCCATCACTAGTGATGAACTAAAGCCTTTTTTTAACACACTTCATTTCAGGGGCTCAAAAGTTTGGGAATTAAGGTTACCCCCCTCTGATCCTGCCTGTTTTTTCCTTGAGGTATTTCTTAAAACCATGGCCTGACTATACAATGACCCGGATCGCGCTACCTCTGCCGATACTGCAATTTGTAAACTCCATCAAGGGAGAAGGGTAATTGAGAAGTACTGTACAGAATTCTGCCGCTGGTCAGTTGAGACTACGTGGAGTAGTTCTGCGCTCCGTAGCCAAATATTATAGAAACATGACAAAAAAATGTGTCTGATTTATAAAAATCATTAACACAGAGTAGTATCGCTTTACCATTGTTTTTATCAGTTATAAAATGCAAATATTTCCTTAAAGGGATACTGTCATGGGAAAAAAAATTTTTTTCAAAATTAATCATTTAATAGTGCTGCTCCAGCAGAATTCTGCACTGAAATCCATTTCTCGAAAGAGCAAACAGATTTTTTTATATTCAATTTTGAAATCTGACACGAGGCTAGACATTTTGTCAATTTCCCAGCTGCCCCAAGTCATGTGACTTGTGCTTTCTGGCAGGCTGCTGTTTTTCCTTCTCAATGTAACTGAATGTGTCTCAGTGGGACCTGGATTTTACTATTGAGTGTTGTTCTTAGATCTACCAGGCAGCTGTTATCTTGTGTTAGGGAGCTGTTATCTGGTTACCTTCACATTGTTCTTTTGTCTGGCTGCTGGGGGGGGGGGAGGGAGGGGTGATATCACTCCAACTTGCAGTACAGCAGTAAAGAGTGACTGAAGTTTATCAGAGCACAAGTCACATGACTTGGGGCAGCTGGGAAATTGACAAAATGTCTAGCCCCATGTCAGATTTCAAAATTGAATATAAAAAAATCTGTTTGCTCTTTTGAGAAATGGATTTCAGTGCAGAATTCTGCTGGAGCAGCACTATTAACTGATTTATTTTGAAATTTTTTTTTTTCCCATGACAGTATCCCTTTAATATATCACCAATATCCTATTTCTTTTGCTCCTGACTTTTAACCTGATAACACATGTAATTTCATTATCATTCTGGGTATTCCCTTTAACCACTGTACTTGCCTAAGCTTGTCCACTAAACATTCACTTTAATTAACAGTATTAACTAGAGAGGTACATTTCCTGAAGAAAATGTGAGTGGTGCTTGCCGTGGCAAAACTCAGGCCCAAATCTGATTGGCTGTTGTTGCCCCGCCCCTTTTTTTCCTAATTGTGAACCACAGTCACTCAGTGACTAACATACCAAAGTTTGGGAATGCTGTCATTTAATGTGTAAAAATGGCAGCATTTCTATTTTTTTCTATTGAAAATCAATGAATGAAATTTGATTGGTTGTTGGTGGCTCCGCCCACTTTTTCTAAACTTGAAGTGGAAACCCCCAGCGACCACATTTGTGATATTCAAGGTCCCTGACATCAATACTGAGAGAATGGCAGCCTTCTTAATTTTTCCCATTAAAACCAATCAAAGAAATCTGATTGGTTGGTTTTGGCTCCACCCACTTTTCTTAATTTTAATCCCAGTCCCCCAGTGACCAACTGTGCCAACTTTGAGGACCCTGCCATTAACCGTCTAAGAGCGGCAGCAGTTTAAAATTTTCCTATTTAATTGAATGGCTGAAATTTGATTGGCTGTTGTAGACTCCGCCCACTTTTTGTAAATTTTGGCTGCAGTCACCCAGTGACCCACGGTGCCAAGTTTGGGAGCTCTGGCTTTATTACTGTGAGAATTACAGCTGTTTACATTTTCTCATTGAAGTCAATAGGGAAAATCTGATTGGTTGTTTGCGGCTCCGCTCACTTTTTTGGGTCCCCAAAATAGGACAGAAAAGTCACAACACCCCATTCCCGAATAAGCTGAACGGTTTGACACCTCATTCATGGGTCTGCGACAAACTAATTATTCGATAAATTCCCCATTATAAGTCAATGGGGCAAATTTGGGGACCTCTCCTGCCCCGGGGGTAAAACTTATACCCTCGTGTGGGGTATCATCTGACACAGGTCGCAAACCTCTTCAAATGTGGTAAATTTAACGTTTCTACAAGATTCCCTCTCTGCGCTAGAATCCGTCAAAAGTTGGCCTCAATGTTAATCTATGGGACTTTTCGGGGGGGTTAATTGCCCCCGCAAGGGGCAATTAACCACCCACCCCTTAGAAAAGTCATACCACCCCATTCCCGATTAAGCCGCACGATTTGACACCTCATTCATGGGTCTGGGACAAACGGTGCGGGACTAGTTACGCGCCAAACTTTCATACGGAAGAAGAATAAAAATAAGTTTGCAAGATAACAGTAGTGATGCTTTGCTTCGCAAGCACCACTAATTAAACAGAAGATGGGAAATTAAAAATCAAACTCTTATTTGATGCTGAAATGCCCTGCAAAGTTTTTTTCCCCCACTAATAGAGTTCCAGAGGAAGAGAAAGAAATCTGGGATTAGTGAATTATTCATTGAATCCGAGATGTAGAAAGATCAAACGGAGAGTCGGAAAAAAAATGACAGCACGAAATGAAAAAGGTTGATCAATACTTCAAGATGAGAACAAACAATGACAAAATCATGTGATGCAGAAGAATAATAGACAGAAGCTCAACATACCCACGACTTGAAAACACTTATTGCAAGAAGTTCTGTGTTTGGGTCTGTAAATTATTTGACACAATTGCCTGTGTGTGTGTGTCTAAATTGCATGTGTGTGTGTGTGTTTGTGTGTGTGTGTATAAATTGCATGTGTGTGTGTGTGTATAAATTGCATGTGTGTGTGTGTATAAATTGCATGTGTGTGTGTGTGTGTATAAATTGCATGTGTGTGTGTGTGTTTGTGTTTGTGTGTGTGTGTATAAATTGCGTGTGTGTGGAAGGACACAATCAATGGAACAAAAACTGATTTCAACATAAGCCTCTAAACGATTTATGACCTTTGCTTTGTTTGCTGGTTTCAGAGTTTATAATCAATTCTGCTGCATGACAGGGGCTTTCATTTATATCAGTTTTATATTGCGGAAGTATTATTTATATTAACATTCTGATCTTTTAGGATAATAGTTACTCAGGGAATTTTCTGCCCATTGATTCTGCGGAGAAACCATCATGTATGCAATGGGCTTTAGGCTGATACCAGATGATCTACATTTGTAGAGGCAATTTTACTAAAGGTCAAAGTGACTAACGCTGGCGAAATTTCGCCAGCGTGAAGTCATTTCGCAAAATTACTATCAGTCACCCTGGCAAAAATTCGCCAGCGATGCTGATAGCCTAGCGCAACTTCGCACCCTAACGCTGGCGAAGTTGCACTCTGGCGAAGGGGGCGAAAATACGCAAATTTACTAATATTGGTCTTTTTCTGAACGTGACCTCCTTCGCCAGAGTTTACTTCGCCAGGTTAGAGCAGGCGAAGTGCAACATAGTAGATAGGAGTTTTAAAAAAAAAATTTAAAAATGTTCTAAGTCCCAAAATAGCTGGCGTTTTTTGGGTGACAGGCTGAAAAAGATGGAAACATTTTTTAGGGTGCCCATCTTCTCCCTACATTTGTGGCACCTTAACTATACTGTGGGCACATTAGAACACCTTAAGTTTCCCTGCGCTTGTGAAGTGTTCTGTATGCGCTGCTGCATACACGTCCATTGAAATTAAAATTTGGCGCCATATGCAAATTAGCCATCGCTAGCGCAACTTCGGAAACTATTGGTAACTCGTGCGGAACTTCGGATCTTCATGAATTTGCAATGTCCTGACGAATCTACGCCTAGCGAAGTGCGGCGAAGACAACACTGGCGGATCTAGGGAGGTAAGTAAATTTGCCCTGTAGTGTTTAATGCTTTAAGAAAGTAACTGTGACTGGCATGGAAAAGCTGAGCAAAGCTATAGATGGTTCTGAAAATCAGCATCAGAGAAGCCTTGGCAACAATTTAATACTTAAGTCTAACTAGAATAGCAGGTTCTTTTTCTTACGTGTCCTATATATGAAATTTGCTTGGTTGGTAGAATGAGCTCAAAAAAACTTCAAATCAGTGGGTTCTGGTGCACGTACCCTTAAGGTGGCCATACACGGGCAGATAAAGGTGCCGATATTGGTCGTTTGGACCGATGTTACAACTTATCTGCCCGTGTATGGGGGCTTCTGACAGGTCTTCCCGATCGATATCTGGCCACGATATCGATCGGGAAGGTTGGATTTTTAACCGACCGACCCATCGGAGCCCCTTGGCGCATCGTAATTCGATCGTTCGGCCGTACGGCCGAACGTTCGAATTACCCCCGATATAGCCATGCTGTTAAGTGGCATATCGGGGAAAGATCCGCTCGTTAGGCGATGTCGCCAAACGAGCCGATCTTTGAGTCAATGGCCACCTTTAATGACCACCTTCTAATCCTCTTACGTCAGTTGGTTGAAGTACAGCACCACAATTCTTTTCTTGAATACAAATCCCTTCATTAGGAACACTGGCAGGACCTGGATAAGTTTCAGGCTACACTGAGCCTTTTTTCAAGCTTACCAACAATACAGCTTTTTATACAAAAACATATTGCACCATCTGCTGACTTATTGTTACAATTTTCAACAGGTTTATTACACAAGGTGATATCCCGTTAACTCTTAAATGGTTGAACAATCACAAGTTAGCCCAAGTTCTAAGATATTTGTAAGACATCAATTTGAAAACAGTTAAACCCGGAAAATAGCTGTAGATCGTATTCCCTATTTAATCCCTGAGGAGTGAGGGTTTCTAATCTTCTAACCCATATGGCTTCTTTCCTAAGGAGCCCTTTGGTCCGGTCACCCCCGTATCACAATTTGAGTGCATGATCTCTAACCTGATATTTTAACTGATGAATCTCGTGGCTCTTTTCCACAAAGTAAGAAGCAACAGCTTGTTCCACTTTTTGAGTCCGTATGGACGATTTATGTTCCCTAATACGATCTCTAACTTGGCAACTCATCTGGCCTACTTACATTAACCCGCACAGGCATTTTATTACATAAATGGCAAAATCTGTTGCACGAGTGCAATAACCACGCATTTTCTTAGGGGTGCCCATGCGTGGATGATAAATGACATTGCCTTTCTGGCAGTTAGAACAGCAGTTGCAACTCAAACATGGGAAGGTGCCACATTTAACCAGACCCAGAAAATGTTGCTGTAGCTGTGCCACCTCCAAATCTGATTTGGTTAACATTGATCCAATTGTCCTATTTCTTTTTGTATGACATCATTGGTGGTGACTCAAACCAAGTTACACCAGGGATGCCATCCCTCAAAACTTCCCATTGTTTCCTTATGATGTTAGCCACCTAGTGGCTTAGCACATTAAAACTTGAAACAAAGGGAATACGATCGCTGTGTCCTTGCTGTCGGCCTTTTCTTATATTTGTTCTACCTGGAAGCTCTACCTCCTCCCGTTGTTTTTGTAAGAGATTTTCGGGATACCCTCGCTCACTTAATTTTTCTTGCATTTCATCAAGTCTTCCGCCCAACAGTTTTCCATCACTCACAATACGTTTCACCCTACTAAATTGTGACTTAGGTAGTGACTTTTTTATCTGTAATGGTTGAAGCAAGTCAAAATGTAATAGAGTGTTCCTGTTAGTGGGTTTCACATACAGATCAGTGGATACCACCCTACCACACTTTGAAACCCTAGTATCTAGGAAAGAGATGTCTTCCTGGCTATCATGTGCCATAAGTTTTATGCATGCCAATGAGGAGTTCATATATTGTACAAACTCCCCGAGGGTCCACTGTGGTCCTTTCCTATATATGAAATATCAGTGTTTATGGAGTTATTAAACTAAAAACTTAACAAATCAAGATCCATATTTAAAAGAAGAAGACCAAACTACAAATTGAGTTAGTGTTGTCAACTGACCTAAACAGTGCACAATGGCCAAAGTTAATTTCCAAAAAAACGTGTCTTTGGTGATCAAATTCATCCAATCACATATATAATGCAAGTTCAGTCATTAATTAATTTCTTCATCATTTATTTCATCTTTGTGGTGACCACTCTCAGTATGAGGTGCTTTTAAATGAAGTAGTAGAATGAAGGCCATCTTGACAACATTCATGGGATATCCTCCATGCTATTGGAAGGCTCTGAAGTACCATGAGCAACATTTACTGCACTCCAGCAACACAGAGCTCCCCACCTGCAGTTAGTTTGTTGTACAGTATGTAACACTAATTTGGTTACTGTCTCTTTAAATCACCACTTACCCTTGGCAATCCAGGGGCCCTGAGTCCCTTTTGCATTGAAAAGTACTGGGAACTGGGAATTACAGCGCAGTGCCTCCACCTAGTGAACACTGAGGAAGACACCTCAGGGGGTTACACTAGGAATAATAAAACACACAGTTTGCAATTTGAACCAATATAAATGTAACACTAATTTGGTTACTGTCTCTTTAAATCACCACTTACCCTTGGCAATCCAGGGGCCCTGAGTCCCTTTTGCATTGAAAAGTACTGGGAACTGGGAATTACAGCACAGTGCCTCCACCTAGTGAACACTGAGGAAGACACCTCAGGGGGTTACACTAGGAATAATAAAACACACAGTTTGCAATTTGAACCAATATAAACTTTATATAAACAAAAAGTAAACACTTGGGCAACTAATACACTCTGCACTCCTACACTGGGGACACGTGGGACACTCCCTAAACCACTATTAGGTGCTTAACTGTTGCTTCACACAGTCCTTGGTAGATATCACAGTCCTTGGTAGATATCACAGTCCCAATCCTCCTGAAGGGGTTAATAATAACACAGGTCAAATGATTGTCCCTTCCCCAGAGCTCTTACTCCCCAGGTAGCGCTACCTTATTCCCCAAAAGTACCTCTCCCTTTTGAATGTTGGCAGCAGCTCTCTCGTAGCAGGTAAAGGGTTAACAGCTGTCTTCAGTATGGGGCCCCACGCTTGTATCCGTGCCAGTATCCTCCCTTGGGTGGCTCACTCACCGGGGTGCTCTCAGAGGAATTCACACAGGAGATCACACACAGCTCTGCAGCAGAATCAGTCTCACTAGTGGCACCTTTCTCCTTCTGAGTTTGCAGCAACTTGGCAGGGGACAGGCTGGGCTCAATCTCCCCAGATTCAGCAGCTTCTTCTCTGCACCTCACAGTCTTACAGCTACTCACGCTGGCTCTCTCAGCTCTCTTCCTGGGAGACCCTGTGCTTTTGGCTCCAAAGTCAGGCACACCCTTTCTCCCCAGGATGCACTGGGGTTCCCAGCCAATCGGGTCACTATCCAGCATGCAACTGGGCTGGATGATGTCACTGGAAGACAAACAGGGGAAGGATTCTTCCTGTCCCCTACATTCTCCCCTTGGACAAACCGGCAACGACCTCGCTTGCCGTACGCCCTGGCATGCCTGAACAGTAAAACAGTCAATAATGTTGGTGTCACTACTGTTACCTGAGACCCTAAAATTTGCCCTACATGAAGACCTTCGCTTACCCAGACCCAGTCCTTTAGATCTATCGGGGGTATCAGAGGTTTCAGGGACCACCTTCATGCCAATAGGGTTCTCCACAGTAGTCTTCTCTCGATTCAACACCTTATCCTCTTCAAGGGAGTCACTCTCACAGATGGAAGGCTCATAATAAGACTTCTGTACTGTAACATTTTTGTAAGTCTTACAATTCCGGGCCTGATGACCCATCACTTGGCACTTGTAACATCTTCCAAAGAAACTTCTACGCCTGCGGCGTACTTTACACAGTGCAGATTGGGTTTCACCTTCATCAGGAACTGGACAGTTTGGCTGGATGTGGCCAAGCTTGCCACACCGGTAACACTTAGGAATTTTCTTAGCCTCAGCTGGGGGTGGTCTGGCTCTCTCTGACAGTTGAGCTTTTAACTCCTCCAACTCTTTGCGAAGCTTCTTGTTTTCCTCCAACAGTTTAGCATCAGCAGGGGATTTCTCTGTATGCCCTGAAGTGGGACTTCGTCTGACCCTCACATAGGCATCCGCCTCCTCTCGCCGCACTCTCTCCATCAGAGCAATGTACCCAGGGGGTAACTTATCCTGGTAGTGTGCTCTAATTGTCATGGCAACAGGGTCACTATTCAGGGTCCCTCTCTTCAATTGGCGAATTCTCAGAGGATCCATTTCACCGTCTGAAATTGCACCACGGCTCACTAGCAGTCTCAGGCCTTGTTCTAGCCGCACAAGATAAACAGACAAATCTTCCTTCTCTTTTTGAAAGGTAGAGTGGAAGCGATGAAGCATCTCTGTAGCACTCTCTACAGGGCCAAACGTCACCTCCAGGACTTCAATCAGATCACCTGAAGTAGCATCAGGGTGGCGAACCATATAGGATTTAACAACATCCACGGCAGGACTGCGGAGACTCTCAAGGATCTTCCTTCTCATAGTCGTCTCGGGGCCAGTCCAATCTCTCACGGACACAACAGTGGAGTCTCTCCAGCTCTCAAAGGACTCTTCACCAGTAGGTACAGGATCTGTGCCGGAAAACACTTTAAGTCTCTTAAAATTACCATTCCAGGCCAGCTGTGTTAGTTGGTCAGTCAGTTGTCCCAGCGCGCTCACAATCTCTGGGGTATCCAGCCGGCAACCAGAGCTATGCCGACTCCCCTTGGAGACCACGCTCTCACAGGATGGACATCTCTTTACTTGACTCTGCCCAGCTGGTGAATCAAACAATGTCTTGTCCCGCAGCACACTTTCCTGTGCCTTCACAGCATACTGAGTGGTAAGGGCATCACCCTGGGAAGTTAACTCATCTGCATCATCAGACATATCAGGCAGAACAATCTTCCAGGGCCCTTCACTTTCAGCATCAATATCAGGGGGAACCCGGTCACGATCTATCTCTTTAGGGCTTTCTATAAGAACATTTAGTAGGACCCCAGCAGAATCTCTCCGTGACGCAGCCACTCTTGGGCGGTAAAAAGTCTGTTCCCCATCGAGAATTTGGTAAATAAATTCTTCTTTCACTCTGGGCACCATAGGCCCTACAGCGGCAACCTTTCGAGGGTTAAGTCCCAATGCAGTACACCACTGGCGAACAGTTTGTGGAGTTTCAAATGAAGACATATTTTCATCAAACATATCCAGCTTCCCAGTCGATATCTCAGCAGTGCCTCCAAAATGTAACACTAATTTGGTTACTGTCTCTTTAAATCACCACTTACCCTTGGCAATCCAGGGGCCCTGAGTCCCTTTTGCATTGAAAAGTACTGGGAACTGGGAATTACAGCACAGTGCCTCCACCTAGTGAACACTGAGGAAGACACCTCAGGGGGTTACACTAGGAATAATAAAACACACAGTTTGCAATTTGAACCAATATAAACTTTATATAAACAAAAAGTAAACACTTGGGCAACTAATACACTCTGCACTCCTACACTGGGGACACGTGGGACACTCCCTAAACCACTATTAGGTGCTTAACTGTTGCTTCACACAGTCCTTGGTAGATATCACAGTCCTTGGTAGATATCACAGTCCCAATCCTCCTGAAGGGGTTAATAATAACACAGGTCAAATGATTGTCCCTTCCCCAGAGCTCTTACTCCCCAGGTAGCGCTACCTTATTCCCCAAAAGTACCTCTCCCTTTTGAATGTTGGCAGCAGCTCTCTCGTAGCAGGTAAAGGGTTAACAGCTGTCTTCAGTATGGGGCCCCACGCTTGTATCCGTGCCAGTATCCTCCCTTGGGTGGCTCACTCACCGGGGTGCTCTCAGAGGAATTCACACTGGAGATCACACACAGCTCTGCAGCAGAATCAGTCTCACTAGTGGCACCTTTCTCCTTCTGAGTTTGCAGCAACTTGGCAGGGGACAGGCTGGGCTCAATCTCCCCAGATTCAGCAGCTTCTTCTCTGCACCTCACAGTCTTACAGCTACTCACGCTGGCTCTCTCAGCTCTCTTCCTGGGAGACCCTGTGCTTTTGGCTCCAAAGTCAGGCACACCCTTTCTCCCCAGGATGCACTGGGGTTCCCAGCCAATCGGGTCACTATCCAGCATGCAACTGGGCTGGATGATGTCACTGGAAGACAAACAGGGGAAGGATTCTTCCTGTCCCCTACATAAACTTTATATAAACAAAAAGTAAACACTTGGGCAACTAATACACTCTGCACTCCTACACTGGGGACACGTGGGACACTCCCTAAACCACTATTAGGTGCTTAACTGTTGCTTCACACAGTCCTTGGTAGATATCACAGTCCTTGGTAGATATCACAGTCCCAATCCTCCTGAAGGGGTTAATAATAACACAGGTCAAATGATTGTCCCTTCCCCAGAGCTCTTACTCCCCAGGTAGCGCTACCTTATTCCCCAAAAGTACCTCTCCCTTTTGAATGTTGGCAGCAGCTCTCTCGTAGCAGGTAAAGGGTTAAAAGCTGTCTTCAGTATGGGGCCCCACGCTTGTATCCGTGCCAGTATCCTCCCTTGGGTGGCTCATTCACCGGGGTGCTCTCAGAGGAATTCACACAGGAGATCACACACAGCTCTGCAGCAGAATCAGTCTCACTAGTGGCACCTTTCTCCTTCTGAGTTTGCAGCAACTTGGCAGGGGACAGGCTGGGCTCAATCTCCCCAGATTCAGCAGCTTCTTCTCTGCACCTCACAGTCTTACAGCTACTCACGCTGGCTCTCTCAGCTCTCTTCCTGGGAGACCCTGTGCTTTTGGCTCCAAAGTCAGGCACACCCTTTCTCCCCAGGATGCACTGGGGTTCCCAGCCAATCGGGTCACTATCCAGCATGCAACTGGGCTGGATGATGTCACTGGAAGACAAACAGGGGAAGGATTCTTCCTGTCCCCTACAAGTAGTTTAAGGATTCACCAATAATAAAAACTAATGTCTGTTAGGGGATATAAGTGTAGGGAGCCAGATTACTACATAAATACATACGTATTGGAAAATGCCATTTCCTTTGTAGTCATGAATTTGTACAGGTATGGGATCCCTTATCCAAAAACCCATTACCCAGAAAGTTCGGAATTACGGAAAGGCTGTCTCCCATAGACTCCATTATAATCAATTTTTTTAAAAAGGATTACCTTTTTCTCTGTAATAATAAAACAGTAGCTTTTACTTGATCCCAACTGAGATTAATCCTTACTGGAAGCAAAACCAGCCCTTTAAGTTTATTTAATGTTTATATGATTTACTAATAGACTTAAGGTATGAAGATCCAAGTTACAGAAAGACCAATTATCTGGATAGCCCCAGGTTCCAAGCATTTTGGATAATAGGTCCCATACCTGTATCTATGGTTTACTTTCTATTTCTAAATTAAACTGTTTACATTGCAAATAATTCTGTCTACCATTTAAAATGTTATTCTTCAACCAACAGATTAATTTTTTGTATCTGTAATATTGGCGGAGAGGCAGCCATCTCAGTTGAAAGCAGAGTTTTTCCTGCTTGGGTGCCATTCTCATATCTACCACTAGGGCTTGGGAGCACCTTTAGCAATACAAAGGTGTCAAGTAACTGCTATCTGGTTAGTTGCCCATTGTTCTGTTAATAGGCTGCTGATTGGCTTCTGGAGAGGGAAGGGAGGGAGTGATATCACTCCAACTTGCAGTGTAGCAGTAAAGTGTGACTGAAGTTTATCAGAGCACAAGTCACATGATCTGAAGGCACCTGGGAAGCTGACAATATGTCGAGCCCCATGTCAGATTTCAAAATTAAATATAAAACAATCTGTTTGCTCTTTTATAAAACTGATTTCAGTGCAGAATTCTGCTCAAGCAGCACTATTAACTGATGTGTTTTGAAAAAAATCAGTCAGGCTCATTTATCAACACTGGGCAAATTTGCCCATGGGCAGTTACCCATAGCAACCAATCAGTGATTAGCTTTTTAAAGCCAGCTGCAAGTAGAACAATGAATGTAGCAATTCGATTGGTTGCCATGGGTTACTGCCCATGGGCAAATTTGCCCAGTGTTGATAAATGACCCCCAGTATCAGTATCAGTATCCTTTTAAGAAAGGAACAACGTAAATTAATTAATACAGTTTTTTTGTTCTATTTTTACATTGTGACTTTTCATTTGCATTTAGCACATTAAGAACTGCCTAAGGCTTCTATTCTTTCAGAAAATAATGACTTTTTCACATAGAGGTTTTATTACATTCACTGTGCATTGGAACAAACTAAAAATGTGTAATCTCATTTCCTAGCAGGGGATTAATTGCTAAATATTTGAGGGTTCACAAATCTTAAATTAAATAAATGCTCATACAGTATGTACAAAGGGAAAAAAATTGTATTGGGCACTTTTGGTCAATTATTGATTATTATTACAGTCTCTCTAGAAATCTAAATTAGATGAGGAAAACCATGATCATATTGGGTAGTCCTATGATTGAATGGGAATTAAGAGACGAACAGTAGTCCTAAGGAAACCTGCAATATCCCATTGTTTTGTTTCTTTTGCTGCCACTTTGCAGAGTGATTTGACTAAATTAGCAAACTGGAAAATGAGGTTCAATGTTGATAAATGCAAGGTTATGCATTTGGTAGAAATAATATAATTATTTATCAAAGGCGAGTTGAATTTTTGAATTCGAATTTCGAGCTATTTTTTGTGTACTTCGACTAGGGAATAGTCCAAATTCGATTCGAAATCAAAAATTCAAATATTGAAATTTATCATGTACTGTCTTTTTAAAAAACTAGAATTTGACCATTCGCTATCTAAAACCTGCTGAATTTCTGTTTTAGCCAATGGGGGACCTCCTAGAACCCATTTGGAGTCAATTGGTGGATTTTGAAAAATCTAAGTTTTTTTTGGGAAAAACTTTGAATTGAATTCGATCGAATGTGATATTCCTTTGATTCGTACGATTCGAATTCGGCCGAATACAGACCTACAGTTTTCGTTCAAAAACTGACCTATTCGACCAAAAAAAACTTCAACTTAATTTCGGTTGGTGTTTTTGAATTTGAATTTTGACGTTTTTTTCAATTCGAAATTCAAACCTTGATAAATATGCCCCTAAATGGCAGTGTGTTGGGTATATCCTCAATTGAGAGTAATTTGGGTTTTATGTGCATAACAAGATGTGTAACTCTAGGCTATTGTCATTCAGTGGCCACTAAAGTAAATAAAGTTCTGTCTTGCACAAAAAATTGCATTAACATAATTTTCCCTGGCAAGGCCCTTCTGGAGTATGCGGTGGAGTTTGGACTCCAGTCCTTAAGAGGGATATAAATGAGCTGGAGAGAGTGCAGAGACTAAGTGCAACTAAACTGGTTAGAGGGAGGGAAGAGTTAAATTATGAGGGGAGACTGTCAAGGTTGGGGTTGTTTTCCCTGGAAAAAAAGGCGCTTGTGATGGGACATGATTAGACTTTACAAGTACATTAGAGGACATTATAGACAAATAGCAGGGGACCTTTTTACCCATAAAGAGAATCACGTACCAGAGGCCTCCCCTTCAGATTAGAAGAAAAGAACTTTCATTTAAAGGAAAAGAGTAGGGGGTTCATCACAGTGAGGACAGTGAGGTTGGGGAATGCACTGCCGGGTGATGTTGTGATGCTGATTCAGTTAATGACTATAAGAGTGGCTTGGACAGACATAATATCAAAGGCTATTGTGATATTACAATAGCCTAGAAATTACACTTAAGGTGGCCATAGATGCACAGATAATATAGTTCGTAACTAATTTTCGTACGATATTTGGTGCGAGACGACCGATATCGGTGGAAGACTTGGATATCGGTCGGCTCATCGATCCGGTTGGACAGAAAATTTTGATCGGGTGACTTTGAAGGCACCCAAACATCGGCCATTGTTAGTACTGAATCGTGAGACACAAGTAGAATTCTATGGTTTCTATATGTATATCTGACGATTCAGCTCTACACGTGTGTATTGAAATGAACAATCTTTCTTGGAAAGATGTTTTCCAAGAAAGATCGTAATTGTTATGTCTATGGCCACCTTTAGGGGCATATTTATCAAGGGTCAAATTGGGAATTGAAAAAACTTCGAAATTTGAATTGAAAAAGACCTGCCGAAATTAAGTCAAAGTTTTTTGGTTTTTTTGGTCGAATAGGTCAGTTTTCGATCAAATCGGTCTGTATTCAGCTGAATTCGAATTGTATGAATCATAGGAACAGCGCATTCGATTAAATTAGATTCAAAGTTTTTCCACCAACTTATCCAACGCATGTCCAAAAATTTTTGACGCTGACAAATTTTTGCCGGCGAATGTTCGCGCCAGTTTCGCTAATTTATTTGCCGGCGGAGAAATGCAGAGATTCGCTGCGTATTCGCCTGGTCAATTTATTCCCCCCAACACTAGACATGTGAAGTTTTATTCTACAAGTGTCACAGAAATTAGGTTTTTCTGCTCATCTTTTTTTAAAGTATAGCATAGTATAGCAAGTACTGTATATAGCATAGCATATAGGCATATATTGTAGTACAGGTATGGAACCTATTATCCAGAATGCTAGGGATCTTTCCATAATTTGGATCCTCATACTAGAAAACCATTTAAACATTAAATAAACCTAATAGGCTGGTTTTGCTTCCAATATGGATTAATTATATCTTAGTTGGGATCAAGTACAAGCTACTGTTTTATTATTACATAGAAAAGGCAAATCATTTCTAAAAATTCAGATTATTTGGATAAAATGGAGTCTATGGGAGACGGCCTTTCCTTAATTTCTAGCTTTCTGGGTAATGGGTTTCTGGATAAAGGATCTCATACATGTATAGCATGGGGAACATACTAAATCAAGCTTTTATGGACAATTTAATGTGAATGGGCCTGTACAGCTTTCTATGCATTTTTTTAAAGGTGCTTGGGGCTATAAGAAAATGCACAATAATTAGCCTGACCATCTGTGGGTATTGAGGGGTATAACAATATGGGCATCTCTGCAACAGCAACAGCCTTTAGCCGATGTCCCTGTACACTTATTTTAAAGAATTGTTCCATGTTTATAGCTCATTTGACTTACTGCTTGAACGGGAAATGTGTTCTACAATATGAATTTGTGCAAATGTCAGAAGTTCTTACCCAACCAGCGTAGAATGTGGCGTATTTTATAGACTGCAGGTAAGAAGATGACCTTCATTTATGCGGATTAGCATTATCGTTGCTCTTTTTTTCCTCTGTTTAATGTGCATCCGGCTCAGCTCCTGCCGCTTTCTGTGGTACAAACCCGTGATTCAATTCAAACAGTGTTTTGTTTTCTTGCCTGAGGTTTGTTTTCCAGTAATGCACTGGTCTCCAGCTACGCAGTCAATTCCAAAATTAGTTCCAATCCTTTTAACCGTGTCATCCTAGCTAACAAGATTCTTCCCTCTCATCCTTTATTTTCCTGCCCAGCTGAAACAGACACATTGCTTGCAGCAAAGCTTACAGAGCGCAATAAGATAGCCGTCTATTTTTAAGGTTACCATGTAATGAAGTACTTTGGAATTCGTTCTGTCGTGGGTTTACATTTCATTATACATTTTAGCATGAGTTGCTTAAAGGGCATGTAAAGTCTAAAATAGAATAAGGCTAGAAATGCTGTATTTTGTATACTAAACATAAACATGAACTTACTGCACCACAAGCCTAATCAAACAAATGATTTATGCTTTCAAAGTTGGCCACAGGGGGTCACCATCTTGTAACTTTGTTATACATCTTTGCAAGACTAAGACTGTGCACATGCTCAGTGTGGTCTGGGCTGCTTAGGGATCATCATAAACAAAGCTGCTTGAGTTCTGCATGGCTGGGAAGTAAGGCGGGGGCTCCCCCTGCTGGTGATAAGTATGATTGTTTCCCTGCAGAGCAGTTAGGGACCGTCTGACAATTCCTATCCACAGAACTAAATGAAGGGAAAATTTCACTGCATACAGTCAGGTTTCTTATAAAAACGGTACACACTTTTTAATTAAAGTATATTGGAGATAGGTTTCTTTTTCATTAAAGAAAGTAAAAATGGGATTTTATTTCTTTGCCTTTACATGCCCTTAAAGACAAAAAATAATGCTAGGTGGTTTCTTTTTTTTTCCCTTCCACTAATTTGTCTGCCATGAAATAGTTTGTGATAAATAGCTTCTGCTCATAACACTATGGGGGTTATTTATCAAAGTCCGAATTTATCTCTATATTTTCTGCTACAAACTCCAATCAAATCCACTTGGGTTTTTTACTCTTATCTATTATTAAATTTTCCCAAAAATTTGCTTTGCGGCAGAAAAATCTGATTTTTTTTAACCGATTTTCACGATTTTTCCAGCTTTTACACCATAATACTCCAATTTTTTCCTGAAAACCCCAAAAACGCTCGGGAATTGCACAAAACCCAGAGCACATCAAAAAATTATTGGGACTTCTCCCACTGACTTATATGAAACCTCGACAGGTCTGAGATGCCGGATTTTCTGATTTGGACTTTTCCATCCTTGGGGTTTAATAAAATCCGAAAAATTTGTGATTTTTTAAAAGTCTGATTTTATTAAAAAAATTTCACAAATTCTTCGTGTTTTTTTGCATTTGGAGTTTAGTAAATAACCCCCTATGACTATTTATTATTAACAGCTTAAAGGGGTGGTTCACCTGTATTTTAACTTTCAGTACGTTATAGAATGGCTGATTTTAACCAACTCTTAAATTGGTCTTCAGTATTTATTTTTTATTGGTTTTTTTTAAAACAAATGCTCTGTAAGGCTACAAATGTATTGTTATTGCTACTTTTTATTCTTCATCTTTCTATTCAGGCCTCTCCTATTCATAGTCCAGTCTTGAATTCAATTTTATACAAGGTTGCTAGGATAATTTTGACCCTAGCAACTAGATATCTGAAATTACAAACAAGCGAACTGCTAAATAACTCTGAATGAAAACCAACTGCAAATTGTCTCAGAATATCACTCTCTACGTTATACTAAAAGTTAACTCAAAGGTGATACTGTATATACAGATGACTGGGTCCTTTTTGAGTCAAAGCCAAACAGGAGACCCTCTGGTAGACTAGTCTGACCTTGAATTTATTAGCTATGTATTAGTCTATTTAGGCACTTTTGTTGGGTCTATGTAGAAATAGCAGTGTATGATGAGAAAGAACAATGTCTTCTCAGTAGTGATGGGCGAATTTATTCGCCGGCGTCAAAAAATTTTTGCGAAAAAACTGACGCCGGCGTCGAAAAAACAGGCGCCGGCGTCAAATACGAGACGCCGGCGCCTTTTCGCGAATTTTTCGCTGTTTCGCGCGAAATTCGCAAATTTTTCGGCGAAGCAAAACGGCGCAAATTCGCCCATCACTACTTCTCAGCTTTTACCAGATTTCCATATAAGCGTTTAAGGTGTAGCAGTAATAGTTTGTGTTAAGGATGCAAGTGATTGAATGATTGAATTCTGCTTTTATAGCCACTTTTATGTTAGTCACAGCTACAATACATATAAGGGTCAGTTTATTAAAAAAACAAAACAATATGTTTTAGGGACAGGCAAAAATGACTTGACCATTTTTTCAATTTTTGTCTTATTTGTAGATGGTTTCTGCAGATAGTAGTAGGGTTGAACCAAGGGTTACCAAGCCTTCCAATCAGCAGTGTTGACCCTAATTCTGCCATGTCTCCTACTTTCTTCAATTCTAGCTCCCTGGAGAACATCCTGTGGTCTTGTCTTCTGCACTCGCCATGTTGTAGTGTGGTCAATATATGATACCACTTTTGGTGGCACTGTGATCTATTAACATCACTCAGTTTGCATAAAATGTACTGGTTAATTCACTTTTGATTGTATTCCTCAACGTCTCCTACTTTCTTCAATTCTAGCTCCCTGGAGAACATCCTGTGGTCTTGTCTTCTGCACTCGCCATGTTGTAGTGTGGTCAATATATGATACCACTTTTGGTGGCACTGTGATCTATTAACATCACTCAGTTTGCATAAAATGTACTGGTTAATTCACTTTTGATTGTATTCCTCAACGCTGCAAATCCAGGTTATTGCCAACTAACCTTGTCCTTGTTACTGTCACTACCTGCCCATTGTTTTGTTTGCTGTATCCTGAACTTCATTTTTCCATTTTGTTTTGCAATTCCTTTTATATTTTTCAGGCAGAACCATATTTTTGGTTAAAACCCCCACAATCCTTTTGCAACTTCCTATGACCCCCCCCCTAAAAAAATCCTCAGTTGAGGATGGTATATCAGGTAAAAGGAGATCTATCGTGCCTGAATCATCTCTCCCTCTACCATTCTAATGATATCTGCTATCGACACATAATCACTAGTCTGTATATGAGCACCATCCATATTCCAATTCTGTATACATTCAGATTCTGGGTAAACAGGAACATTTAATGCAAGCTCATGAGATCATGCTGGGAAGTTCTAGAAAATGTCACAAATGATAGACAATTTCCATGTTAATGCACAAAAAAGACATGAGGGATTTACATAAAAATGAGGATTATGCTCAGAGACAGTGATAATTAGATATAAAACATTTTAGCACATGATAGATTAAGTGCTGGCCACATCTAACTTAAAAAATTGTCTGTCTGGGCGAATTTACATTTTGAAATATTATATAAAAAAAGAGTGTGTGATGTGGGTAAGAGTGGTAGTACTAGATATACGGACCCAATACTTCATAAATGTGCACATTGGTAGATGTAAAAGCTTAATGAAAGTTGCTTATGCGAGAATGTCATACACAAAGCAGATGCCCTTTTTCAGTGTTGGACTGGCCCACCAGGATACTAGGAAAACTCCTGGTGGGCCCAGGTGTCAGTGGGCCCTCATGCTGCTAAATTTTTGTCTTATTTCATAGCCATTCCCTATTTCTATGAGAACAAAGAGGCTAAATAGATGGAATAATTGATATAGTATAAAGAGAGCAGACTAGGAGAATAGAGGTTGATTCAGGAGATGAAGAATATTAGTATTGAGAGTGGCCCCTGGTCTAAGGTTTTATGGTGGGCCCCTGGTTTAAGGTTTCTGGGTCGGCCCCTGGAGTCCCAGTTCGACACTGCCCTTTTTAACTTATTACTTTGATAGAGATACAACGGTCACACAATGGTATAAGGGAACATTGTATTTAAAAGCTGACTGCTGTAAATTAACACCAACTCCAGGGGTGTGTATGTCTATTCCTATGGCCCTCTTGCATTATGCCAAAAACATTCACAAAGTTCTATAAGATAACTCTTATATTTAAAAAGTAGGTAGCAAATAAAAGTGATAAAATAACTGCCTTACAAAGGTCTCTAGAATGGTGAAAATAAAGCTACACCTGAAACGATTGACACTGGGTAATGCACCCGGGTAACCCAGAGTTTGAAGAACGTCAAGAACGCCAAGATGCATCTAACTTCTTAAAAGCTCATTCGCATGATGTTATAGGAACTTCCCCCATAAAACACACTGGTTGGATTTCATAACCTTCACATGTGACATTTTTAAACAGCATGAAATACAGCACTGTTTGCTGAAAGGAGATATCCTTGCAAGTCCCAAAGTAGGATAGAATATCTTTCAGCACTCAGATATCCAGCAGTAAATTTTCTTCTTTAAGTATGTTTGCCTGGTAAGACAATATTTACCATACATCGTGAGCCAATCTAATAAATAAAAAGAAGCAACAGAGTGAAAAGTGATACATAGCATATATTACTACTCAATATTATATCTGTATGTTTGTGTGTGACCTCTATGTACCAATCATTTTTTTTACAGTGCATAATGTCCAGTAATTTTAAATATGCAGAACCCTAACTCTAATACACTGCAACTAAATAGATAAAGACACAGAACACATATTATGACCTATAGAAAAAAAGGTCCATACGGGTCAGAGCAGAAACATTTCTATGGGGTCTTTGGTTTATAATCTAACTCAACATTATAGTTACAGTGGTCATGGCAGAAGTAATGTTGGTCACTCTGGTGTAACATAGGGTAACCCAAGACCCAGAACAAACACCAAGGTCCTTATCTTGGCTCACGCTTCTGCTCATAGTCATAACAGCTGCCTTTTGCTTCGAGAGGCGCCCTCCGCTACTCAGATGCCACCAGGTCTTATAGGGAGAGGACCAAGGGGAGAGTTCTGGGCAGACAAAGGAACTGAACGTGCACTGGAAGAAAGGGGAAGAGGAAGTGGAGTCATGGTCACTGCCAACAAGGCTTAAGTGTGGTACAAAATCAGGAACCAGAAACGAAGTCGGGATAAACAGGTCGGGTCAAACCAAACGGTAACACGGTACAGAATCGAGATCCAAAAGAGTGGTCAACAACAGGCTAGGGTTGGTTCTGGCAGCAATATAGCAAGGGTCAGGGGCAGGGAAGGGTCACTGATCAGACTTAGACAACAACACCCAGGAACTGTCATGGGAAGAATTTTTTTTCAAAATGCATCAGTTAATAGTGCTGTTCCAGCAGACTTCTGCACAGAAATTTGTTTCTCAAAAGAGCATACAGATGTTTTCATATTTAATTTTGAAATCCGACCCCAGTCATGTGACTTGTGCTCTGATAAACTTCAGTCACTCTTTACTGCTGTACTGCAAGTTGGAGTGGTATCAAATCCCTCCCCAGCAGCCTAACAACAGAACAATAAAAAGGTAATCAGATAACAGCTCCCTAACACAAGATAACAGCTCCCTGGTAAATCTAAGAACAACACTCAATAGTAAAATCCAGGTCCCACTGAGACACATTCAGTTACATTGAGTAGGAGAAACAACAGCCTGCCAGAAAGCATTTCTCTCCTAAATTGCTGGCTCTTTCTGAAAGCACATGACCAGGCAAAATGACCTGAGATGCACCTACACACCAATATTACAACTAAATACACTAGTTGGGAATGAAATTTTATATTGTAGAGTGAATTATTTGCAGTGTAAATAGTGTCATTTAGAAATAAAAAATACATCATAAAAATCATCACAGAACCCCTTAAATATTTGAATTTGAATGTGATATGGCATTAATCCCACTCATCAAACTTGGAAACGATGGTTTGTGCAGCAGGGCTACAAAGAGGAGGAGGTGAGTGTTCAAGTCGCCCCACTACACCTCCAGGTACTCTGACAGCTGAGAGTCAATGGTTTGGTTCTTGAAAAGGAATAAGAAATCCTTCATAGAAGAGGATGTTTTACATATTCCCTGTGTCTAGAGTTCAGTGATGTCTGTGTCAGGAATAATCAAATGAGTTAAATAAGGTAACACACATACAGTAAAGTAACATATTACAATATCAGGGAGTAAATTGTCCCCTCTGGGTGAGTATGGTTATAGCAGCATAGATCACTAAGAATTTTTACACCCTAGCATATAATTACTGGAAAATGTAGTATTACCATGTGACTCATTACTTAATTAACTCAAAAACATTCTGGATGCCAATATATGGTTTATTAGTAAGCCAGTATAGATTGCACTTTTTAATGTTTAAATATCACAATTATACAGAAGAGTACTTACAGTACACAAGAGTGGCTCACCTCTTCATTTGTTGGGGTTAATCATCTATTTCCCTCTTCCTTTATATGTGGGTCTATTGAGGAAGCACCTGTACAACTTTCTTGCTGGAACTGTTCGGCTGGCAAACCATGACTTTTGTATTCTCGCATAGTAACTAATCTGTGATTCTAGTCCTAACACTGGCTAATACTTACTCATGGCACACCCTTTCCCTAACTTAGACTTTCACAGAAGTAGAGGAAGGTATAGGGAATTGGCAGCACACAAATATGACAAATCTCATTGAAGTCATATGGGCGCCCAAATAATTTTGAGATGCGACAATTTTTGACGTGAGCAACAATTTTCATACTCAAGACTATTTTGTCCAAATGCATTAAAGTCAATGTGCGTCTGAATAATTTTGACAATTTTTATGCGCGCACCAATTCTGACGCATGACAATTTTTTTTGTCAAGGCGGATTTTTCACCAGTTTTCGACTTCGTTTTGCAAAAACATTTGCAGGTGGCGAAATGCTATCAATTGTACCGTGGAGCTAGCAAAACAAAAGTGTACAAAAAATTGTTGCAGCTGCAAGTTTGAGCTAAAAAGCACAATTCAAGACACTAGGGAAATGAGAGTAGATGAGCCTATATAGAGCATAGCCCCCTCCCCCCCATCTCCATGCAAACCAGTTCAGGTGCGAGATAAATATAATACACTGACTCCTAAAACTTCACCTTTAATAGTAATATCCTTTAAAAAGCAACAACTAATTTATACAGTCAAAGGAGCTCTCCATGCAGGTGAAACAAGTCATCCTTAAGCTGCAAAAAAAGAAAAACCCCATGCAAGAAATTGCTACAATATTAGGAGTGGCAAAATCTACAGTTTGGTACATCGTGAGAAAAAAAGAAAGAAAGCTCTGGTGAACTCAGCAATGTAAAAAGAATCTGGACATCCACGGAAGACAACAGTGGTGGATGATCTCAGACTCATTTCCATGGTGAAGAGAAACCGCTTCACAACAGCCAAACAAGTGAACAACACTCTCCAGGAGGTAGAGTCTCCATATCCAAGTCTACCATAAAGAGAAGACTGCATGAAAGTTAATACAGAGGGGGCACTGCAAGGTACAAGTCACTCATAAGCATCAAGAATAGAAAGGCTACATTGGACTTTGCTAAAAAGCATCTAAAAAAGCCAGCACAGTTCTGGAGAAACATTCTTTGGACAGATGAAACCAAGATCAACCTCTACCAGAATGATGTCAAGAAAAAAGTCTGGAGAAGGTGTGGAAGAGCTGATGATCCAAAGCATAGCACAGTTGTGTATAAAACATTTGGGAGGCAGTGGGATGGCTTGGGCGTGCATGGCTGCCAGTGGCACTGGGACACTAGTGTTTATCCATCATGTGACACAGGACAGAAGCACAAGAATGAATTGTGAGCTCTTCAGAGACACTGTCTGCTCAAATCCAGCTAAATGCACTCACATTGATTGGGAGGTGTCTCATAATGAGCCAAAACATACAACCAAAGCAACCCTGGAGTTTATTAAAGCAAAGAAGTGGAAGATTCTTGAATGGCCAAGTCAGTCACCTGATCTGAACCCAATTGAGCTGCATTTCACTTGTTGAAGACCAATCTTTCAACAGAAAGGCCACAATCAAACAGAAAGTGAATAAATAATTTTAAATTTGAATGTACTCAAAACTGGAATGTTATCTTATTTAAGAAAAACCGTGAACATCTAAAATTTGAACTAAGGTTACTGACCCGAAAAATCAAATCCAATTCGAATCGAATATGAATGAATCTCGATTAGAGTTCAAAAAATTGAATGGCAGGAAGTCAATTAACATCTTCAAATGGGTCAACGGACCTCTGCCATTGGCTTGTCAATGAATTTGGCAGGTTTTAGGTGTCAAATATTCAAATTAGAACGGTTTCCATGGTTTAGGTGTGATAAATCTCACATTCGAATTTACATTTGAGTTGGTGCTTTTGAATTCCAATTGGTGAGTTTTGACACAAAAAATTTACAATTCGAACTTTAATAAATGTGCCCCCTAAAGTATATAAAATGTACTGTATATTAAATACATTCTACAAAGAATAAATGCATCCAAAATATTAAAAGACCAATACAAAATCGGTTTCATAAATAAATTATGAAAACATCCAAAAAACATACACGTACAATGTATCCACATTTTTGGTCTTACTGTATCTTTCCTACTGTTCTACTTTTATTTGCCTGAGACTCAATATCACTCTTCCATGAAGTTATTTTTATTATATTTTCTCCCAATAAAATGTTTATTGTTTTTCTCTCTGGCTTTGGTCCACTTGGTGTAATATTGTTTGTGGACCACTGACCAGGCTAAGAGATGTGAGGGGAAAGGTGTTAAAAGCAGCCGGTGCTTTTTCTTTCATCGGGCACAGCTTCGTACATTCACAGGTGCTCTGAATACTAATAAACATTTAAAAGTTATTTTTATTCTATTGAGTTGTTCTTTTTGCGAAAAGGAACTTGAGTTTCCTAACTGAGAGAGACTTTTCAGCATTAGTCAACAACTGCACAAATACAATGGGTGCACTTTGATGGAAATGCCGCCTCCTGACAGGTCCTTTACAGGCAGCTCAGCGATTTCCAGTGCATGAAAACGGATCCTATAGCCCATTGTCAGGAGTTTAAACTTATTTTAAGAATATTTCTCTGAAGCACAGCTATATTGGATTCCTACTAACATGTTTTACATTGATATTTTCATTGGTATTTTCAGATACAGAAGTAAATAAAAGCTAGTTATATGAACTTATAACATATACCCCTTCATGTAATAAAAGGCATTAAGTTTGCCCAGTATCAGTAGAGTCCTGCAGCTGCTCGGGTACCCATGGAATACCCACAATGCGGTCAGGGCTTGGACAGACAATCATTAATGTCTCAATCATGCTGGCAACCTATTTGGTACAGCTGGGTGCACAGTAGGCACATTTGGGGGGAACATAATATAAAATCTGTTTTAGTGCACACTCTGCAGGAAAACAATTGATTTTGTGACATCACTTCTGGTTTCTATGATGTCACTTCTGGTTTTGCGTTAAAGGAATTGTTCAGTGTAAAAATAAAAACTGGGTAAATAGATAGGCTGTGCACAATAAAAAATGTTTCTAATATTGTTAGTTAGCTAAAAATGTAATGTATAAAGGCTGGAGTGATTTGATGTATAACATGTCAGTCAGAACACTACTTCCTGCTTTTCAGCTCTCTTGGTTTACACTGACTGGTTACCCTGGCTACCAGGCAGTAACCAATCAGAGACTTGAGGGGGGGCTACATGGGTCATATCTGTTGCTTTTGAATCTGAGCTGAATGCTGAGAATCAATTACAAACTCACTGAACAGAAATGTACCAAGGGGGCCCCCTTCAAGTCGCTGACTAACTCAGAGTTATAGAGCTGAAAAGCAGGAAGTTGGATTCTGGCTGTTTTATTAGACATCTGTTCACTCCAGCCTTTATATATTACATTTTTGGCTAACTAACTATATTAGAAACATTTTTTATTTTGCACAGCCTATCTATTTACACAGTTTTTATTTTCACACTGAACTATTCCTTTAAGGTCAGGTTGGGTTTCTGCACAAATGTGGTAAACGTCAAGGATTAGGTAGGGGGCACTGTGGAGACTGAAAGGAAAGGGCGAGTCCTTGAGGCAGGAGCTGTATGTGCCTAGGGAACACTTGAAGGGAAAGCAGGAACAGGTTGATGAGTGCGAAGAGTCAGTCTGGATCAGGTGCAAAACAGGACGGAGAGGGCGAAGATCAGGACTGGACTGGACTAGGCAGGAAGAAGAGGGCGACGACAGGAACAGACTGGATGGGGCAGAAGTGGAACAGGAACAGACTGGATGGGACAGGACGGTGCGGGCGTAGATCAGATCAAACTGGGGATAGAGTGCAGAGGGAGACTGGAGCGTATAGCAAGACAGGAGCAGAAGGAGACTAGAGTGGATAACAAGAGAGGACTGGAGCAGGATAGCAAGAGAGCAGAGCAAGAGAGAACTGGAGCAAGAGAGGACTGGAGTAAGATAGCAAGAGAGGAGTACAAGGCAGGGTCGGATCAAGGTCAAGGCTGGGAAGGTACAAGATAAGGTAAAGCAAGACAAGACAAGGACAGGCAGACAAGGCGGAATAATAAGGGAAAAGGAGCAAGAGCTAGAACTACCTAGTTAGGGGCGCTGCCGCAGTACTAGGGAGAAACAATGCAATGCTCTGGCAACAAGTGATCTATGTGCTGCCCTTAAATAGGGAAGAGTCAGCCCTGATTGGCTGCTAGGCAGCAGCTGGGTAGGGGTTGCAGATGCCAAACAGGCTGCAGCTGAGCTGGGGCTGGAGTGGCCAAACAGGCTGCAGCTGGGCTGGGACTGCAGAGACCAGGTAACAAATAGCGAGCAACCCTACAGGCTGCTCACCTGGCCAAATGGTTAAGGTATCGAGCCAGAAACCCAAAGGTCCCTGGCTTGAATCCCACCAATACCTGACATAAAGCAGGTGAGGGTTGTGAAAGGGGTAAGCTGGTATGGGTGGTGTGCCAGTCTGGAAAAACAGACCCATACAGGACTCTAATCCTTAGAAACTAGTGATCTGCAAATTAATTCTCGCCAAATTTTTGCCGGTGTCAAAATCCACGCTTCACTTTTTTTTCACGACGAAGCGAAACAGGACAAATTCACCCATCACTAATAGCAACCAATGAGATGTTTGCTTTTAAACAGTAAATGCTACCTGCTGATTGGTGGCTATGGAGTACTTCTACTTATTTATTTATGTTAATTCTTTTTCATGATTTGAACTTTTTAGAGCTAACTATCTTGCAAGTGAAGAATGCTTTTAAAATGCAAAGTTTTCTGTATATTCAAGAACAAGGCAACACTTCAATATTTTCTTTTCAAGTGGTGTTCCTGGGCACAAGAGATTTGTTCATTTTCTGCCTATTTGAAAATGACATATTTTTTTAAATCAACTTTGATAGCTCGCCATGCTTTAGCTGACACATTATTTCATTCTTATTTTTAATATTTGTTCAATTTCATTCTAAGTTAGATCAAAAAGCATATTTACTAGGGGCTTAATGTGCTAAGTGCCGAAAGCAAACTGCCATGGCTTCAGCCCACAATGCACCTTGCTCCCCCATATATGGACATCTGCCACTGTCAGATTCAAATCTTTATATTGTCAGATTTGGGTGTCAAAAACAGGCACTGGTGTCAAAAAAAAGGAACCCGTCGTCAAAAACGAGACGCTGGCGCCGTTTTGCGAATTTTTCGCAGTTTTGCAAATTTCACACGAAATTCGCTAATTTTTCGGCGAAGCAAAACGGCGCAAATCTCCCTTCCATTTACCCTTTGTAAATAGACCTCACTATTGCTCATTATTTGCCTTTGTATTGATCAAATCAGCAAAGCTAACGGTTTACTTCTTCTTAGGTGCATCTGTTCCTGAACAAATTGAAGCAACGAGAGGTCAATTAGATGGAGGAGTACATTCGTTTTACTCTATACATCAAGTTTCAATTAAGATTCAGGGAAGACGCACCTTTCTTGTGCTGTTCAATAAGATTGGAGATTGTTTGCCATCACTTATGCCGATTTGTTTATGGGTCATTTTCAGTGGATTTTCCTTGATGTGAGGACAATGGACACAGTTCACCCTTGAACACCCAGTGCTGTTGTCAACATGACATGTATTGCTTCATCATTTTCTCCTTGAAGCAACAGTATATTGTTCTAATTCTAGGTGCTAATCATTTCCCCTACACAATTGCCTGGTTCAATGTCATGTCAATGATCAGCCTCGGTGTTTCAATACATAGGTTACTTTATTTATTTACTTTCTTCTTTCTGTGCACATGGGTCCGTATAGATTTTCTGCTGAACGTCCATAAAACATTTGCTTTTCCAAGTCATGACCACATGCTTTTCCAACATGAAGGAAAAAGCAAATAGGCTAATACTGTATGTAAACCATATCCTTCATAACATACACTATACAGTGGTAATGGGCGAATTTGTCCCGTTTCACTTCACCACGAAATTTGTGAATTTCCCGTAAAATTCACAAAACAAGTACAAAATTAGCGTAATGCGAATTTTGACACCGGCGACAATTTGACATTTTGACAATTTGACATTTGAAGCGCATTAAAGTCAATGGGTGTCCATTAATTGCTGCCGGCGAATAAGTTCGCCCATCACTAATACTGTCCAACTGGAAACGTAAGCCTTTTGGACAGATAAGGTCCAGCAAGTGGTCTAAAGAATTGGAAAACAAGAGGATCAAATTGCAAACAAATTACTTCTCTACATTATTTCATTAACTAATAAATTCTGCAAATGTCTATATTTGCTTGTGTATATTCAATTCTATAGCAACCACGGGTTACTTTATCTCATTGCACTCACAACTCTCACCCATATCATTCCCAATTTGATTAAAAAAGTGATTTCTCATGGTGTATTGGGATCATCCATTATATGGGGGAATCATGGTGGCTGATGCATTTCAAATAAATCAAACATTTCAAATGAAAACTTATATAAACACCTGATAATTTCTCTAACCACAGGTTCGTGTTTAAAAAAAAACCCACCAAGACACATTTAAAGTTAAATTTACAAAGTCTTTATTAAGAAATTACTTACCGAACCTCCGCTTGCCCTGACGGCGACAGGGCGACGATCCATTGTGTGGTGCTCGATTTCTTTTCCCTGCCTTGCATAGGAGATAGCCAGGGAGGAATTCATTTGAGAAATTGCAGTGACAATTTGCCTGCAAAAAATCTGCTGCATCCAAAAAAAATTGACGCTTGTCAAAATTGTGGCTTCCATAAAAATTGTCGCGTGTCAAAATTATTCGGACACCCATTGACTTTAATGCATTTGGACCAAATAGTTCCATGTATAAAAATTGTTGCTCACATCAAAATTAATGCGCGTCAAAATGATTGATTTCGATGCGTTTAGGAAATGCATTTAGGAAATTTCGTGGTAAATTTCAGAATTTTTTGGTGAAGCAAAACGGCACAGATTCGCCCATCACTACTCAGAAGACAATTAATTAGAAGAAGATAAATAATTACTCTTAACCAAGTAAAATTCCACATCAGGGGACCTATTTACTTAAATTTGAACGTTTCTTTTTTTTTTTTTTTTAAATTTAGAGAAAATGCATTTTTATTTCTCTAAATCCCCCAAAATTTGAATGTTTTTAAGTGTAAAACCACATAAAATTCTAATACAAAAATTTCCCATGTGAAAGCAGTTGAGGTCCTAAAAAAGTCAATGAGAGCTGCACTGATCTTATTGGACCTTTTTTTTTAGACTTTTAGAGGTTTTTTGACTTTTCTCATTAATAATTGACCAAAAGACTACAATTTTTTGAGGTCTTAAAGGTTTTTAGTTTTTTTTAGTGAATCATTCAGCTTTTTTTCTTTTGTGTTTTTTATACAGTATTTGGATCTTTATAAAAAAAATTACATGCCATTCATGATTTTATCAAAAATGTGTTTATTTGTGGTTTTTAAAACCACTAAAATGAGAATGTTCATGATAAATGGGCCTCCCCGTGTACTAACCATAAAAAACCCTAATAGAAAACGTATCCATCAAAAAGTTGGTGAGGTCATGTCGAAATCAGTGGGACCCTTAAAATCTTTCTTTGCTTTGATCTTTTAAAGTTTTTACGGGTTTTTTTCAATTGCAAACACAAAAAAATTCATTGAAAATGAGAATTTCTAGGTTTTCTTATTCTTTTTCAGATTCACTGAACATTTTTGTGCTTTTTATATCTGGATATTTTAATAAAAAACTAGAAATTCATGCTTTTTGTAAAATGCTGAATTTTTGGAGGTAGAAAAAAAAATCACAAATTTGAATTTTGATAAAAAGACGTCGCCTTCCTGCATCTGGTAATACCCAGTTTTGGCCAGTCTATGTATACATACCTTGAAATTGCCCCTCTACCGCCTATGACAGACTTTTAATGTCCTCTCTATCTCTTTTTAAGTTAACCTTCTTATCTTTACTGTTTCTAGCTAGTCATGAGCGCAAGCCGACTTGGATGATTTCTTAGATAAGCATAATATCCAAGGCTCTAGTGATAATCTACAATTAATAGAGATACTGGTATGTGCAGTTTATGTATGGAGGGGTCAGTGGGTGTATGTATGGATTCTGGGTTTCATATGGAGGGGTTGAACTTGATGGACTTTGGTCTTTTTTCAAACCAACTTACCTATGTAACTATCTTTGAATGTTATGGTTGAAGAGCACACCAAGAGGCAAAATATGTCAAACCAAAAGGCATATACCAAGAATAAGAAGTAGATAAGAATACATTGGGATGTGCATATCTGGAAGAATAACAAATCATTGTGTGAATGTTTAAACTACAGTAGAACAAGGGTTTTTGCTATTTTCCAATCATCTTACATTTACTTTCTCATGTGAAAATTAAATTGCGCTAGAATTGGCCTTAAACATTAATGGGCTCATTTATGAATGCAAATGCTTATGAAAATCTGAATTTTCAGAAATTGCTCTGAAATTCATGGCAAGCAGCAGAAAACTTTTGTTTATTTTAACATTATTAAATTAAATTAATTTATTCCTTTTTAATACTTAATTACAAAAATCATAATTGCTAATATATTTACAAATACCTTAAACTATAAAGAATTAGATTGCATTGCCCTGGGGGAAAGAAATAAGCCACAATAAAAAGTGCACTGCTCCATTAATATTTTACAAATTTGACTGTTAAACATTTTAAATAAACACATTTGCTTGAATAATGAAAGTACACTAATTAGGTTTTAGGCAAATTTTGTTCTTAAGATTTTAAAGATTTGTTTGATACATTTCAGAAATCTGAGGTCGGCAAACTTACATTGGAAAAAATGTAAGATGACCACGTGGAGGGTTTTTTCCGATTTTCTTTAAAAAGAAAAATGTTTCTCGCTTAGAAATTAAACCAAACAGTATTTGATAAATGGAACTATTTGGAAATACTGTAGCTATTGAAGGCAATGGTATGTTTTGACATGATAACATATTCAAATGTAATTTATTAGATGCCCCTTCCTTCTTCTGATAATATGTTTACTCATGTGACACAGTGTAATAATAATTTGCTCTAGAAACAATCATAAAAAACCTCACAACCATTTTTTCTAATTTGCAATCACTTCTCTTATTGAAAGTTACTGATGCGCATGTTTTCCCCTAATATGATTGATAGTGAAGCTACAGTAGGTAAGTTGTTTCACACATTTTAACTAAATTTAGCTCCAAAACGCGAAACGGCGAAAAAATCGCGAAAAAACGTCAGCGTCTCGTTTTTAATGCCGGCATCCTTTTTTTGACGCCAGCGTCTGTTTTTTGACGAAAAATGAACGGGTGTCCATTTTTTGTTGACGCTGGCAAATTTTTGCTCCCGTTTCGGAAATTTATTTGCCGGTGGCGAATTGCGCAAATTCACAGCGAATTTGCGCCTGTCGAATGAATTCGCCCATCACTAGTCAAAGGCGAAGGCAAATCTGGCAAGAGAGCTAAAGTTCAGTAAAATCCGCACTTTTCTGAGTTTGCGGAGTAACGACCTTTCGACAGAGCAAAAAGTCGCCAGGTGAGTGCGAACGCAACGGTCTCTTTCGCTAGTGAATTGACCCATGCACCTATTAGTGAATAGGCGATGTCCTGCGGATGGTAACGCTGGCGGATTGTCGCTAGCGTTAGCATCTTCGTCCTTTAATGAATTTGCCCCATTGGGCGTAAAAAAAATTCCCACAACAATTTTTTTTTTGCGCTCCAAATGTATTGAAGTCAATGGACTTCTTTTTTAAGGCAATTTTTTTGTCAAAATGCATTAAAGTCAACGGGCGTTTTTTAGACGCGCCAGCTTTCTTTGTTGCAGCAAATTTACTGCAATTAATTTTTGCCACAGTTTCACGAAAAAATTCACAGATGGCAAAATGTGTTGTTTCACCGCAAATTCATGGCTGGTGCAAAACTTTGCTCATCAGTAGTGAATAACTGTCACACAAATCTACAAATCTAACTGCTGTACTTTGGATTTTTGGATTACAGTTGGTTCATCATTTTTGGGGGAAGTACAGTATAGGGGAGTCAAAGTTGTTTTAATAAGGACGCAATAAAATCTGTGGATCTGTTGGCAGAGAATAAAATCTAATTTCAATTAATGGGTACAATTATGGGGACAGTAAAAAAGATTTAGTTTCCTGGGTAACCAATAAACACTATTTGTTTTAGGAAAACATTACCAATATGACAGAATAAGCCATTGGGGATTATTTAACCCTTTTCAAGTAAATCATAAAGCCTGATAGAGAGAACATGATCTTTCTGTATTGATAATTTAATAACAGCCTGGAAATGTAAAAGGAATAAAGCTGTGGGAGAAGATGATCAGATAATAGTAAATTGACTTATAAGCCTCGGCCTGAATATAAATCAGAAAAGCAAAGCATCTCACTGGAGATAAGAAAATAATTAACCCCCTGGCAATATAGCAACTAACTACAAGTGCTTCATTTAAAGGGGAAATAGCTATAGAAGCTTTTGACAATGAGCTGTGTGAGAGTTGTGAGGTGCCTAAAGCTCTCAAGATGCAGCGGAGCCTGTCCCAGTTATTGCAGTTGAAAGCTTTCTTGAAATCAACAATTTTGAATCAACGCTGCCATTGGCATTATTCAAGCAAGTTACACAGGATAAGATACGTTCTATCCCTATGAGGAAGCTCCAGTTTCCATCTACTTTCTTAGACATGCGGTGTATGTTGGTATTGTCCAATATCTTTCTGGCAATGAAGTGAGTTTGACAATATGTCAGTTGTTACGGTCACTTGACTTACCTTCTTAATGAAAGACACCATGGTTTCCAAATCATCATGATCATCATCAAATTAGGCAAGTTTGTAAGCCCTAGAGAGGCTTTTAAAGGCCAGTAGGTGTAACTTACCTTACCAGATAGCAAACTGCTAAGTATTATGGGTATACGGGTAATATAATGCTAATAAAGTGCTGGGGGAGAAGATAAGGAGTGTTGTGTCCAATATGAAGCCAAAAAAGGGAAGAACTGATTTATGAAAAAATGTTAGGTGTTAAATTGCCTTACCATTGTAACCTGGCAGTTCAAAAGTAAATGCTGATTGGTTGCTCTTGGCTAGTGCCAAAATGGCTAAACATTCGTGAAATCCATTGAAGTCCATGCGTGTCAAAATAATGTTGATGTGCGTCAATTTTGACCCGAATGACAATCTTTATACGCACGACTATTTGGTCCAAATGCATTGAAGTCAATGGGAGTCCGGATAATTTTGATGGGCAACAATTTTTTTGGACGCTCCGGATTTTTCACCAGCGAATTGTTGACGCAGATTCACGAATTAATTCACTTGTAGCAAAATGCAGAAATTTGCAGCATATTCGTGTCTGGCAAATTTATTCGCCCAACACTATTCTTGGCCTGTGGGGTTTTTTCCCATAATAATTTAGAGATAAAATTAAATTAACCATTCATTAATTATTTTCAAATATTTCCAAAAATTGTACCGCGTTGGTACCAGTTGTACTATACTGAAACTTGCAGAATGTTATTCCTCTTATCAGTTTCTCGGCTGGCTGAAAGAAAATACATCTTGAGAAAATACAGACTGATATCTTTCAATGTTCTATTAAGTATAAATGGTATAATTTACTTTTTTCTCAGCACATTTTAAGATATTTCAAGCCACCACAGAGTACTATGACTACATGGTATAGGACCATTAATGTTTAGGCTGAGTGCCTTTCTACAGGAGGCTGAAATCCGGGAAGGACTTGAAATATACCTATTTTGTTCAGATGCTGTTTCTCATAATAAGTACTCTTTCTTTCCAACGTGAAAGCTAAAGTAGGTTCTCTATTGAAAAAGAAATAAATAAATAGATATAAGTGCTGCATTAACACAGTGTAATTGCTATGCAACACAACTGACAACCAATCAAGATCGAGATGGACAGTCAGTAGTAGTGATGAGCGAATCTGTCCCATTTCCCTTCCCCAAATAATTCTTGAAACTGTGGCACAATTAGCAAAGCGTCCGATTCGCCGCACTTTGCCAGACAAATTTTTGCCAGTGTTACGCAAATTCACTAAAATCCGAAGTTGCGCTCAGGGGAAACGAAAGGTTGCAAAGTTGCACTAGCGTTAATTCTCCAGGCAAATCGAAGTTATGCTAGCGATGCTTAATTTGCATACGGCGCCAAATTGAATTTACAATGGAGGAATATGTAGCAGCACTACACAAGCCTGGGAAACCTTCAAAACAGCAAATAAAATGTTTATTTTGCCTTACACATGTGTCCACTGTATAGTTAAGGTGCCATGAGTTAGGAAATGTAGGGGGGAAGGAGGGTAGCCCCAAAAAAAATTTCGATCTTTTTCAGCCTATCACCCATAAAAAAAGAAAAAACGCCAGCGTTTTTTGGGACTTTGAAAAAATGTCTACTTTTTTTCTGAGGTGGCGAAGGAAGTCTAGCGTAAAAGGTAGCGTTCAGAAAAATGCGCGCGTCAGTGAATTTGTGTAGTTACGTCCATTGCGCAAATTCGCCAGGTGTAAGGGTGTGAAGTAACACTAGTAAATTTACACCAGTGTCGGTTAGTGAATCGGCGAATTGACGAAAATGCGATACGCTAGCGATTACGTTAGGCGCTTCGTCCTTTAGTGAATCTATCAGATCCTCTGGATTCTTACTCCAATCAGCATCATCTGTTTAGTAAAACACCTCATAGCTCCCTGTGCTGCTTATCCTAAACAGATGATGCTGATTAGGGTAAGAATTCAAGGTATTTACTCAGAAATATTTCTGTACAGGCCATTCTTAATAGAGAAAGCCAGTCAGATGACTAGCGAAACATATTCAAGGAAAAAGAAAAAAAACAGTAAGTCCAGTTGATTTGACTTATTACTTGAGACTAACCTATGCACCCTGTGTACTGCAACTACTACATCTCGACCTACTGTACCTGTGGCTTAGACCCGGGAACATTTTCATTTTGATATACTTATAAAAATAAACACATTAAATTTAAATATTTCTTTAAAAGAGGGTCTAGATCATCTCTCACATTAATACAGAAAAGATGGGGACCCCACCCCAGAGATACTTTGGGGCAAATTCACTAAAGGGTGAATTTTCACCTGCGGAGGCTTTGCCACACTTTGCCAGATGCAAATGAATGCAGATGGACACTTATTATTACACATGTCCAAGGAAGCAAAATAAAGACAAAAGAGATCCTCTAATGTTCTAGACATGAGCCCACCCTAAAACAAATGTGAAAAAAAAATGTTAAAATAAAAATTTTTTAGCAGTTACTACTTTTACAGACAATCCTGCTTTAAAATATGAAAAAATGCCAGCATTTTTTACAATTTTTATGACTTTCCAACATACTGGATATGATTAGGGATGTAGCGAACGGCGGAAAAAATGTTCGCAAACATATTCGCGAACTTGCGTCAAAAATGCGAACGGTTCGCGAACGTCGCGAACCCCATAGACTTCAATGGGAAGGCGAATTTAAAAAGCTAGAAAAGACATTTCTGGCCAGAAAAATGATTTTAAAGTTGTTTAAAGGGTGCAACGACCTGGACAGTGGCATGCCAGAGGGGGATCAAGGGCAAAAATGTATCTGAAAAATACATTGTTGACACAGCGCTGCGTTTTGTGCTGTAAAGGGCAGAAATCACACTACGTCACTCAGGTGATGTTTCTGGACACGGAATGTGAAAAAGCTCACACAGCTAGGTGGCACTTGGTTAAAGACTGGGCAAACAATGCCTGCAAGGGCAACGTATACAGTAGTGGATACGGAATATATTATTGCTGCTGTAAAAACATCACTCAGGTGATGTTTACGGACACGGAATTATTATTGTTATTTAGACAGAATGTGAAAAAGCTCACACAGCTAGTTGGCACTTGCATACCTCCCAACTGTCCCTCTTTTGACCACTCAACCCCCTGTCCCTCTTTTGTACTGGAAAGTCCCTCTTTTCTCTGAACTGAACAGCCAGAAAAAAAAACAGTTTCTAACTTAATTAGCTTTTGGCAGAGAGCTCAGAACAGCTAACAGGTGCAAATAAGATACTTTGTAACAATTTTGACTCTGGTTGGTGCTGGTAGTGGTGAACTACTAGGAGGAGCAGCACACCAGTCCCTCTTTTCTCTGAACTGAACAGCCAGAAAAAAAACAGTTTCTAACTTAATTAGCTTTTGGCAGAGAGCTCAGAACAGCTAACAGGTGCAAATAAGATACTTTGTAACAATTTTGACTCTGGTTGGTGCTGGTAGTGGTGAACTACTAGTAGGAGCAGCACACCGGTCCCACTCCCCAACACAGCTAGACTTATAGCACTGGGCTCTTACAGTAGCAAAGTAAAAAAACAAAAAAGAAAATAAAAGCAGTCCTTACAAGGACTATTGGGTTACAGGCAGCAGTCAGCAGATGAGATCAGCAGCAGTGCCCACAGCAGCTACATACAGAGCACTGCAGTAGAAGGTAGATTACTAGCCAGCAAAGCTAACTAACCTAAACTCACTGTCCCTCAAATCCCTGCAGAGTTCTGTCCCTACAATACAGAGCAGTATCAAGTAGATTACTAGCCAGCAAAGTTACTATCAACTGTCCCTCAAATCACTAAACAGCTCTCTCCCTACACTAGCTCTTCCAAGCACACACAGGCAGAATGAAAAAACGCTGCAGGGCTTCAGTTTATATATGGAAGGGGAGTGGTCCAGGCGGTGTGGGGGTGGTCCAGGAGGGAGAGCTTCCTGATTGGCTGCCATGTATCTGCTGGTCTGGGGTGAGAGGGCAAAAATAAGCGCCAGCTAAGGCGAACCCAAATTGGCGGACGTCGCGCGACGTTCGCGAACTTTCGGCGGACGCGAACGGTCGATGTTCGCGCGAATTAGTTCGCGGGCGAACAGTCCGCGACATCCCTAGATATGATGTCACTGACATAAAATTGAGGAGGATGTAGCTTCATCTTATCAGTTTGCCAGGTCTAAACTGGCGAAGGAAACTCTGGTGAAACATGTAACGTTCTGTAAAATTTGCAGAGTAACGATCGTCCACCTGAGAAAAAATTCGCCTGGTGATAGGGCACGACACTGCGCTAGCGACATTCTCTTTTGTTAGCCAATTCTCCTCTATGCCTGTTGGTAAATTGGCGATGTCCCTGTGGATGGGATTTCTGGCAAATTTAAGCTAACGACGGCCACTTCGCCCTTTAGTAAATCTGCTCCTTTGTGTTACAACCAAATAACACATTATTTACAGAAACTACAGCTATCAGGGTGGGATAGAAAAATATCCCTTGGGAAAACATATTGGAAGGTTTGCCTTCATTAATCCTTTATAAATAGTGATGGGCGAATTTGCGCCGTTTTGCTTCGTCGAAAAATTTGCAAATTTCATCCAATAAACGGACACAGGCGAATTTTCACCAGCAAATTTTCGCGCCCGTTTCACGTGACTTCGCCGTGAATTCGCGCCTGGTGAATAAATTCACCCATCACTATTTATAAACTACTCCTCCTCTGCATCCTCTCTACCTTCCTGTACAAGGGGATGGGAAGAAGAACTAGGATTTCCTATAACAGACAGCCTGCGTTTATTCTTAAAATAAGTATTTTGACAATAACAGTAAAAAATAATAAAACATTTTATAGTGAACTCAGTACTTACCAGCATGTTCAGCCCTGGTTTGCAGATACCTCCTCATAAAGGTTATTACTAGGGACTTTTGTTCGTTACTTATTACCATAGTATTAATTACAATTACTTAATTGTGATGACCCATTTTGCTTCTCCCAAATATTTGTGAAATTGCAAAAATTTACCAAATGCATTGAAGGCAATGGGCCTCAAACCGTGCAACATATTTTTTTATTGTCCATTATAGCCTACGGGCAGGGAATGGACAGAGCATTCACAGTTCTGTTGCTTCTCCATCTCCTGCTGTTATGCACTGCCAATCTCTGCAAGATGTAGAAGAGGCAGGCAACTCCCTCTTCCACTTGGACATTGATGGACCCGACTTCAGGTCAATGCTGACTTCATTAGGAAAAACTCCCTATTGTAAAAATATTTATTTTATCAATAGGGGCTTAAAGACGTTAAAAAAAGACGGACATACTCTAAAAGGAGTACCTGGCAGCAGCATCACATGAGGGTATGGTTCTTTGTTTTCATTCTTCTTTTGTGATGGGTTCCATCTTTAGCTTTTAAAAGTGTGTGGACTTTGCTATTGATTTGCCTAGTTTTGTTCAATGGATTTTCCCCCTTACTACTGAGCCTGAATATAGAGTCCCATCATTTTGTTTTTTTTCTGACATGAGATGGTTTAATGATGACTAGATGGTTTAAAAATAATGTTGGATTATTCAAAATTCCAATTGTCATTAATTTATTTGACTCTTTGATTTTATCAACTTCAAGAAAGATGCTTTGTTGATAAGAAATCTTTTGACAGCAAAAAAACAAGACACTTCCAGGCAGGTTAAACCAGAGGAGCAGGTGCAAGCCGAGCTGGTTGTAGGTTATACTTTGCCAAACCTTCAGAATAGACCATTCAGTAAAACAGATGGCACCTGGTAGAGATGCAGATGGGATTAAGTCTATTTAGCTGCATAAAAGACTTAGGTGAGGTTGGCATCTCAATAGCTGTTGACTATAAACATGCCAGCTGTGCTATGATACAAATCCAGCATTTGAATAGACTTTTAGGAAGATTCTGGCTTAAAATGTAGATGAGGCACTGCTGAATATAGAAATAATTTAAAATGTATTTAACATAACATAATGGTCAAACTTTGTCTTCCCTTGAGTGGCTCAGGTTTGTCCCATGCCATCAGGTAAGAGCCACACGTGTAGACGTGTAGTGTTATAGGGAACAGTTCATTAAGGTACTTGCATCCAAACACACTCCTGCAATCCTACATGGTTGCCAATGTGTCTTTCCTGCGTCTTCTGATGAATGGTTTTCTACTGTACCTATAGATGCTGGGAAACCCTGCAGCTCCCACCACCTAGGACCAAGTTTTGCAGTGAAAATGATGGCCATAAACTACGATGGGTGAAAAAATGTTGCGCGTCAACAACAAAATTGACGTCCATGAACTTCAATGCATTTTGGCGAATTCTTGCTCTTTTTTAAATTCAGATCAGATTCGCCCATCACTATTCATGAGTTTTAGTGCAAAAAAATGCAATTGAAAGTAAAACCCCAAATTTGAACGTTGATAAACCAGCTCCATAGTATTGTGGTGTTTATCTGCTTAAGCTATGACAAGTTATATTGAGCTACTGATCTAGAATATTGACATTTATTGACTTGTTTTGATTAGCTTAGAGTCAATTATATGAGAATGGCCTCTTTGTCATTAGCCCACATCCCAAGCAAAATAGTTGGTAGAGAATAAGGAAGTTTACGGCTAGTCAAGACAACTGTCACTTTTTCAAGGCTAAAATTATAAGCCAGTAACACTTTTATGGAATAATACATTCACAACTTAATAATAGTCCCTTAAGCAAGTGGAAATAAAAATGTTTCTTTAGATAATACTGCCAAATACATTTGATAATGCATGATTTTCAATTCTATCCAACCAAGAAACAGAATTCATTAAATTCCTATGAGCTGAGCATGAATAACATGCTGTTTTGTGCTTTAGTTCCTGTGTAAATTCAAAGGTGCAAAAAGCTCAGTTCCCATTCAATAAACCACTGTTATTTCTTTCTAAAACAATTCCAATGACTGTATCAAGGCACAGCCAGCTAAATAACATCATTTTACTATTTCCCTCTAAAGGGAATATATAGGAAATCACTTGCTTTAGTTAAAAAGCCAACACTTTCATCTATGGAGATTGATGTAAAAAATATGTAAGACAAAATGATTCATAGGGTTCCCAAGCCCTTACTGTGTCAGCATGTTGCATTATACTCTGCATTATATTTACTAAGCATCTCTAGAACAAGAATAAGCCCTGAAGCATCCAATTTCACTTTACTGAATTACTTTCTAAACAGATCTAAAGAATCAGTGTCCATTATTATTCTTACATTCTCTGCATTGTTATTGATGATTTCATCTTTTTTTTGTTGGCTGTAATGTATCACAGTGACATCTGTTTAGTCAAATGGCCTTAATTAAAATCATTAGAAATGTTGAATTAATGCATTTGCCAAAGTGTTGCGCTGCACTGGCTTCCTCTGGAAAATATAACGCTTATTAAAGATGTCAGCAAAATAATGACATTAGTAGAATAAAACCCATTATTATAAAGTATGCATCTAGAAAGTTTTTGTAAACTCTACTGATGTACACATTAAAGTTCCTTACTCTTCTTTAGTGATGGGCGAATTTGCGCTGTTTTGCTTCGCAGGAAAATTCGCGAATTTCCCACGAAACGGCGCCAGCGTCTCATTTTTGACACCGGCGCCCGTTTTTTGACGCCGGCGTCTGTTTTGTCGAAAAATTTTCTTGATGCCGGCGAATGTTTTCGGGCGAATTTTCGCAGGCATTTTGTGAATTTATTCGCTGGCGGCGAATCGTGCAAATTTGCCGCGAATTCGCGCCTGCCGAAAAAATTCACCCATCACTACTCTTCTTTTCTTGTATAATATATAGGGCTACTCTTGCAACAGAAGGGGCTCTGCATCCATATTCTGCACTTTGCACCATAACTAGTGAATAAAAGAAAAACTAGAAAATGACAACCCATAAGACTCCAATGGGTGAGACAAAAAAGTCTCAAAGACAAAAAAGTCTCAGAGACAAAATACTGGCCACAACAAAAACACCCATTGACTGTAATGCATTGGAAATTTCAAATGTGCAAAAATACATTTTGCCAATTTTTCATCGAAGGGAAACGGACAAATTCGCTCATCACTAGTAAGTTCCTCTAAAGGAGATTTAGCAAGCACTTGCTGGGGAATCAGAAAAAAAGGCTAGTGTTCAGTCTAACCCACATTCTGGAGTTGACCAGCTGCTATAAATGATAAAAAGCCAATATTTGCCCTGACGTAATCACGCCAGCGCGCATGCGCCTATAAAATGCGGAAGTGCGCGCGTGGCACGCACTAGGAAACCGGCATGGAAGAAGCAGGACGGCGCGGCGAGCGGCGCCGCCGCACCACCACTAGACCACCAGGGGGAGGATTCGTAACATAATTATTACAAAAAATGAGGTGTTAGTACCACACTTGCTGGCGAATGGTTTATTATTATAGATGTACAAGACTTTAAGGCACCTTATTCAATAGTTGATGTTTTTGAATATGAAACAAACAAATTATGACGTTCCATTAAAATCTGTGTGTATTGGTATGTAAGCAGTGTCCATGTTCAAAACAGTGCAACTGATTGCTCTACTTTCTTTACTGATTGTGGGTTTTTGTTTCCTGTACATTAAACAAACATTAGTTGTCTTTATATGATATAAATAGGTCCATCAAGCTTCTATAATTGCAAAGTTTAACACATCAAAAGAAGAACATGTCATGGCCACATCTCTTCCTGATGAATTAGCTTAATACACAATGAAACAAACCAATTCTGATAATCCCAGAGTCACGGATAAATCATGAAAGACATGCAAGGCTGATGATACATTATGGTTATACATCAAACTTGCCACCAAGGATCTGCATGTAAAGTACATATTTAAAAGTAACAAAACACTATACAACAGCTGGTGCAATTAACTAGCCTCTAAATAAATGTGCAATGTGTTATTATTTCTAAAGATCAATGGCCTCATTTGCCAAAGATTTGCCCCATAAAAATACTTTTTATGATTAAGAAAGAATGTTCTGACAGCCAGTTTAAATTTACCATAGTTCAGAAACATATTGCTAGCTAACATCTAATTTATGCCACTCTGTATAGAGTTGTAATCTTTTGTGTTCCCTACAAATGAAAATGTTCTCATTTGTATGCAATAAACAATGAAAACAACTCTTTTCCCTCTCTTTTTAGTAATATAGTTATAATTTGAAGGATTGTGGTTTGGATCAAAGGGACTAGGCTGGAAATAAAGCAAGCTGTTCTGATCTTTAGGCTAAAAAATATTGGTATATTTTTGTGCAGAAAAGAACATTTATTTGTCAAAGCAACTCAAGTTTAACAGCTTGCAGAGAAATATTTGTTCATAAATATCACAGATTTGTCAAATGATGCATATATAGCTTCTTGTACAGGATGAAATTTGAATTTTATTACTTTATATTGTTACCCGGGGCAGCGATTGGAAGTGCATTTGTAATGCTAGTGCACAGCTTTCCGAATTTTTTTTTTGGATAGAAGAGAGAATATTTGGACTTTGCTTATAAATTTATATAAAAGTGGATGTGACAAAATGTGTTTGTCAATATTTGACATTATATTTTTGTTATTACTAGTGATGAGCGAATTTTTTTACCAGGCATGGATTTGTGGTGAAATTCTGACACTTCCCCATCTGCTAATATTTTTCACAAAACTGCGTCAAATTCACAGTGACAAAAAACTTGCCGTAAGAAAAAAATGCCCATTGACTTTCATGCATTTGGACAAAAAAGTCCTCAAGGCAAAAAAGTCGCCAAGACAAAGGAGAAAAAATTGTTGCATGACATCTATTGACTTGAGTTTCGCTGATTTTTCCCTATTTCTGAATTTTTTTTTGCTGACTCGTGAATTTTCAGAAAATCAAAATGGAACAGATTCACTCATCACTAGTTATTAATTTATGGGGCCCATCTACTATAAATTGAATTGCGATTCTCGAAAGATTTTGAAAAAAAGGTGCCATTTTCCTATATTTTCAAAAAGCTCTAAAAATTCAAAACTTAAAATATTGGATACCAAACGATGCCTAGTAAAAGTTGTTGAGGTGCTATAGAAGTCAATGGAAGCTGCGCTGACACTATTGAACCATTTTTAAACCAAAAAATTTAGAGGTTTTCAGATATTTCAGATATTTTTTTGCAGTAAATTGTCTGCCATGGGAGCAGCCATTCAAAGCTAAAAGGGAGATACACAGCAGATAACAGATAAAATTGGTAGTATACAAAGGGATTCTTCAGAACTTGTCTGTTATCTACTGTGTATCCTGTGCTTGAATGGCTGCCCCCATGGCTACACAGCAGCTTGTTTATATAAACTATAGTAGTACTTATCTGTTATCTACTGTGTATCCTGTGCTTGAATGGCTGCCCCCATGGCTACACAGCAGCTTGTTTATATAAACTATAGTAGTACTTATCTGGTATCTACTGTGCATCATGTGTTTGAATGGCTGCCCCCATGGCTACAGAGCAGCTTGTTTATATAAACTATAGTAGTACTTATCTGTTATCTACTGTGTATCCTGTGCTTGAATGGCTGCCCCCATGGCTACACGGCAGCTTGTTTATATAAACTATAGTAGTACTTAAGCAAACACAGCAGTTTTACCAGTGCAGTGCAACAGTTTTTTATATTCAATCCTTTAAAACACTTTCATTTTTTCTGTTCCTTTAAACCAAGTGAAATGCAATATATTTATTTTTTATGTAGGCTTTCAAAGATTTTGAGCAGCTAATGCCATGTATCAGGACCATGGACCTCATCAAGCTCACACGCATTTCTAACAAGCCATCCTGAATTACATTGTCAAGAAATAATGGTCTAATGCAATAAATGTAAAACAAGATTTTAAAAATCGCAAAATAAAAAAAATATATTCACTACAGACTGTTGCAAACATCCAATCAAGCAATCTCTTTTTTTCTGCTGTTGGTTGAGCCACAAGTTGGTAACAAAGTACATTATATTATATTAAATCATTTCCTTTTCATGCTGGGACTAATCCATAAGATTTTGTCTGGATTTTTTAAGCCATGCTTCTAATCAGCTTTAAAACATGTACAACATTTACAAAATGGTGCTAAAAACATAAAAAAAGACAATATGACAAATTGACTTTTGTATCTGCTTTGATAAATGGGTGGAGTTTTTTTTATAAAAAAATATAAACTGCTATAAATGATTTCGGATTCCCAAATTGAAATTTGCCACTATATTTGAATACTTTTTATACGATTTATCAAACTTTGATTGTGTATCTTCTTTACAATGCAAGAGAAAATTCTGCTAAAATTTTGAATACTTGAGAATATTCTTTGTAACCTGGAATAAACATTTAAAAAAAACTTTTTTGAAGTGGGTCAATAGAAGCCACTGGAAATTGTGATTCTCGTTGGCATGTGTATGTGGGAATATTCTGTCACATTGTCGTCTTTAATAAGCTTGCTCTTGAGAAAAAGTTGCATGGGTTTTTAGTACACACGACTTTGAAAAATAGTTTTTCTTGGTACAATAATCTAGCTTTCACTTAAGTCTGAATCACTGTATGACAAGTACACTTTACATTTATAAATGTACACTTATGACATTCTGTATGTGAGTTGTGGTGGCCCCTAAATTGAGTGTGACGTACAGGGCTCATTTGTACCTTCACACCATAAGCCATGACTCTCCTAGAATAGCTTGGGGGGGGGGGCATCAGTAGTAGTATCTTATTCAGTTATAGCCATACCAGTTCTTTTCTCCAAAGGGTATTCTTAGAATAGCAATGCAAATGAGTAATTAGACCAAACACATGAAGAGATGCAGTCAAAAAGAAAAATTCAATGTGAATACCAGCAGGTGCAGTGGCAGCCTTGTAGGCATGGGTTGAAGGAGAAATGAGTAACAAGTAGAGTAGAAGTTGTTATTGGAAACCTGAATGGTGTGATGGTCTATGTGTACTAGATGTGAAGCAAATGAAAAACAATAAAATGGGGAGAATAGCAGGTAGCACCATGGATCATACTTAAAATTAAATCTAGTATTGCATCTTAAAATCAGAGCTCTCTTTGATACATGCCGGGACCCAGAGGGCAAACAATCCCCTATGGCTTTAAAAGCCTACACTTTCTTATTCCCCAGTTGCTGGGCGGAAAGAAATGCATCCATCTTGGTTCATTGGCATAATGTGTATGGTGTACCATTGGCCAAGAGAATGATGACCATTTCCTGTCACGCTTCAGTATAGTACTAGGCAGAGGGTGGGTCTTCCTCTTTTGACTTCCACTTCAGGAAGGAGTGGATGCTACTGGGAGCCCGGTACCGTGGCCCAATAAAGGAAGGCCGCAAGGGTGGTGAAGTCAGGGATACAGGGGGATACAGGGACCCTGTGCCTGAGATGTAGTCAGGGCAGGGTAGTTCTCTGTAAGAGACCTTTTTTCCAAAAGTGAGGCACATAAAACCAGTTAGCAGGAGCAGCCTGTGCTTCACCTAGGAGGAATAGCAAGGGGGTAGCTCTCCCCTTAGGCACGACTGGCCTGTGGGGATCCAGGTCACGGTACAGAGAGACTGAGGGTGTATCTATCCGTGTGGAACACTATATCACATGATGCTGGTTTTTAAATGCTGTGATGTTTCCTGACATATATTTGATACAGTATGTGAGTATAAAAACCCTGATCTGCGCTATATGAGAATAAAGTCAAATGGAACTGGTTTAGCTTAGTCTAGATGGGGTTACATACATATGCAATTTTATTTAATTGAATTTAGGCTGAACTGTTTTCCTAATAGGCTCATAACTCAACAGCATTCCAATGCACACCAGAAATATGTTTTAAACCTATCTTTTTGTCTTTTGTACAATGTTTTTTTTTTTACTTTACGCAAAAAATGCAACTGAAGAGATGCACATGTTTGTTTTCTTGTGTTTTATATAAAGTGGGGGACCATGGCAACCAATGCTTGAATGAGAATTTAAAGGTTAGAAATTTTGACATTTCTCTAGCCCCAAGCCATTACTAATAAATAACAATCTCTCTTACCTTTGTCAGCCTCTAGCTCATTAAACAAAGTGTCATTCAATTGTTAGAATCTTTCCAAAAGATCAGACTTTAGAGAAAAGAATAATCTATTAGATGGTTTGAGTTTATTTAGGACAACTTTGAACTTATAATGTATTGTATAATGCAGCTATTTCAGTAAGGAGAGTTTTTTGTAAATTATGAACCAATGATGGTTCATTAATTTGGACCTTAATATCTAAAAATAAAGTTAAAGTAGAACTGATATCAAAATATAAATCTTATAAAACATACACAGCACAGAAACATAGGCACCACACAAACATACAACATTTGTTTGTAAATTTGTCCCGTTTCGCCATGAATTTCATGAAACTGGCGAAAAATTCACAATGGGTGTCCGTTTATCGGCACGGGCGCCTAAACCATCTCCGTCGTTGAAATCGTGATGCCAGTGAATCTTTGCCAGCGAATTTTCGCACCAAATTCGCCAATTTATTTGCCGGCGGTGAAACGGGAAAATTCATGATGATTATGTGATGATTATGGGGCCTATTTATTGAGAAAAACTCATATTTTTAGAGGGTAAAAATGCAAATATTTCGAGATTTAGGGGCAGATTAATTAAGGTTCTAATGTTAAATTAGAATTTGGCTTTTCTAATTTTTTTTTTTGTCAAAACAAATTCAAATTTTAAATCACCAACTCAAATTTGAATTTGAATGTAAGGTTTATCACAGCTCGACCCTGGAAACAGTTCTATTCAAATATTCACCACCTTGCTGAGTTTATGTGCAAATCAATGGCAGGGGTCCGTTGAACCATTTGAAGATATTAATTGCCTTCCTGACATTGAAGGGTTTTTTTGGAGCAAAACTCTTATACATTAGAATTCAATTCATATTTTCGGGTTGGGACTATTTGATCGAATAATAGACAGTCATGTTTTTTCATAAATAACATCCCATTCTAATTGTGAGTACATTCAAATTTATTAGGGCTGAAAAAAATTCACATAAATTCGAAATTCGACCTGTGATAAGTAACCCTCTTATTATGCCCTGAAGCTGCTAAAAATCTAAATCCAAAATTACTCCAGCTAAAACCTAAAAACAATTGGAAAATGTTTTATACCTTTAGGATATTCCCTATAGTTTTGGGCTGTTTGATGCCAGAATTTTTTTTTTTCAATAACCCAATAAATTTGAGTTTTTGAGGTGACAATTTGATAAAGTCAAGTTTTCGGGGAAACGATTAGGAAAAGAGTTGCATGATTCAAATTGAGATCCGATTTTGCAGCAACTTATTCCCGCATACATTTTTTTCAAGGAGATCTATTGGTAAATAAAGGGGATTTAGGTTTGAGTTTGGTTGAATTTCTTTTTTAAAATATAGTGACAAAAGTTGAGTTTTAGTAAATACATTTTAAATCAGTGGCAATAAATATATAACTGTGCACCTGAAAAGTGTCTTTCATTTGAATTATTCTGTTTTTAAAAAATATAGTTGTAATTTTAATTACCTTCCACCATTCTGCAAAAATTAACTCATTAGGTCTAGTGGTGCCCGCCACGCCGTTCATCTTCTGTGTGCGCCGGTATCTAGGGCGCGCGCGGGACGTTCTTCTGTATTTTTAGGCGCATGTGTGCTGGTGTGATGATGCCAGGTTGCAATGGCCTGAAATTCAAATGTATTTAAAGGCACATTTTGTATTTTCTCACTGATATATAGGATCATATATTGTGAGTTCCTGGTGCTTCTGAGCTATTAATTTGTCTATTATCTGAAACCTGTTGTGACCCCTGACTGCTTTTGACGATTTTGACTTCTGTAATACTGACCCTGCTTGGTAACCGACTCTTCTGTACCTGAATCCCTTCTGATTGATCTCCTGGTTGGACACTTGCCTGTCTGACTCCGCTTGTTCTATGCCTGCACTGATCCGGCCTGATTTGACTATGCTTTCTGTCTACGCCTTTTACTGTGACCTTCTGCCCAAAAGACTTTGCATTACCATCGTGCCCCTTTGCTTGTCCAGAACCCTTAGCTTGGCACCTCTCTTTATAAGACCTGGCAGCATCCGATTAGCCAAGGGCTCCTCCCGAGGTGAATGGCGGCTTGTTAAATGCAGAAGCAAGAGCCAAGATCAGGGTGCTTAGCATTGGTTCTGGTGGCCGATCCTGACAATAACAATTTAAAGTTAAAGCTTTAGGGGTAAATTGCACTACCATATCAGGGAACCTTACACTTTAAGCTTTATATTTGTATTAACGAAGTACTCTGTATGGGGTTTAAGGGTTCCTGAATAGTGATGGGCTAATTGGACCAGGATTGCTTTTTTGAAAATTTGCCAAAATGCATTGATGTCTATTTTCGACATATAACATTCTTTTCACACATTGGAGTCTATGGGCGTTTTTGCGGTAATCCATGGTGAAAATTTTGCTCATCTCTATTCCTAAACTCCATTTACGGCCTTCCTGTAATTCAGCGCTTTCTGGATAATGGGTTTTCAGACAACAGGCCCCATACCTGTATGCACATTTTTCACCTGATAGCATTTTGCAGTGCAAAAAAAAAAAAATCCTTTTTTAAATCTGTGCTATAATTTCACCATGCATTTTCAAAAAAAAAAATTGAAAAAAAGAAAATCATTAATGGCACTATTCAAGCTTTACCATGCATTTTTATTTTTGTTCCAGGAAAAAATAGAAAAAAAAAACTTCGGCTTTCAAAATGGGACAGTTTCACTTGTCACTTAGCATAAAACAGCTGAATAATTCCATTTACCAACAGGCACTTTTTACTAACTCAAAAAACAAATTTAGAAACTTTTTTTGTAAATGCGTAATGGGAATATATCATTTTAAATTGAGGTGAATGTGTGAATCTGAGAGATAGATTATTATTCGCAGTAGAACTACATGATCAACTCACTGTCATTACATCATATACTGTAACACCTTAATACAGTCATTTCTTGTACGTATCTTCTTGTCACTTTCGAATGAATCATTGTCGTAAGGGGTAACCTAATTTGTAATATTTGTCAATGATGCAATAGAAAAAACAATTAAATTGGTCATGGGTAGGTTCATAAACAAAATCATACTTGAAAGCTAAGGTTATGTGATGTGTCCTTTATGCTAACCACTGAACTATACACAAGATTTGTATTCCAAAGGAAAATACCATATTTATGTGCTTTCCTCACCATTTATGTTTCACTAAAAAGTTTTAGAGAATTCATTCACACACTTTTTATTCTTAAACCATATTAGGTGAGAGTAGTTATATATTTTTTTAATCTCACTACAGGTATAGGAGCTATTTTCCAGAATGCTAGGAACCTGGGGTTTTCCGAATATAGGATCTTGGTATGGACCTTCATACCTTAACTCTACTCTTTTCATTGATATGGATTAGTGATAGGCGAATTTATTCGCCAGGCACGAATTTGCGCGATTCACCGCCAGCGAATAAATTCTCGAAACGCCCGTGAAAATTCGCCGGAAAAATTTGCCGGCATCAAAAACGAGATGCCGGCACCGATTCGCCCATCACTAATATGGATACAATGAGCTTACTTGAAATCAAGGAAAAGGTACTTTTTTAGGCAGGGAAAAAGGTTAATTATAATTATTTAGATTGAAGGAGATGGTCTTCTCCTAATTCATATTACTACTCATGAAGTTATATAAAGTGAAGTAATTTTTTTAAAGGGATCCTGTCATCGGAAACATTGTTTTTTTTCAAAACCCACCAGTTAATAGTGCTACTCCAGCAGAATTCTGCACTGAAATCCATTTCTCAAAAGAGCAAACAGATTTTTTTATATTCAATTTTGAAATCTGACATGGGGCTAGACATATTGTCAATTTCCCAGCTGCCCCTGGTCATGTGACTTGTGCCTGCACTTTAGGAGAGAAATGCTTTCTGGCAGGTTGCTGTTTTTTCTTCTCAATGTAACTGAAGGAGCCTCAGTGGGACATGGATTTTTACTATTGAGTGTTGTTCTTAGATCTACCAGGCAGCTGTTATCTTGTGTTAGGGAGCTGCTATCTGGTTACCTTCCCATTGTTCTTTTGTTAGGCTGCTGGGGGGGGGGGGGGGGTAAGGGAGAGGGGTCATATCACTCCAACTTGCAGTACAGCAGTAAAGAGTGACTGAATGTTATCAGAGCACAAGTCACATGACTTGGGACAGCTGGGAAATTGACAATATGTCTAGCCCCATGTCAGATTTCAAAATTGAATATAAAAAAATCTGTTTGCTCTTTTGAAAAATGGATTTCAGTGCATAATTCTGCTGGAGCAGCACTATTAACTGACTCATTTTGAAAAAAAAAAATTCCCATGACAGTATCCGTTCAAATTAATTTAAGAAGATGTGTTACACAAGACTCCCTTGGGTTGACCAATGCTGTAGGAAAGAAGGATTATCCACATTCCACTTCTCACAGATTTGTACGTGCATGTGTCACTACAGAATTCTATGAGATTGTGATTTTGTGTATCATCTAGAAGTAACATCTGAGAAATTAGTGAGTTGTGGTTTAATCCGTTCAGATTAAGGTTTTCAGAATTTTAGTTTAGAATCAAAATAAGTGACTTTTAGAGGTTTTCCAGGTAATCTTATTTTTTAGGGCATTGTTCAGAGCTTTTTTTTGTTGGTACTTTTTTATATTTGGATATTTTAATAAATTCACTGACATTCATGGTTTTAGAGTTTGTGAGTTTAGTTGTGGTTTCTTCTAAAACCTCTAAAACCACTAAGATTTGACCTTTAATAAATAAGACTCTAAGGCTCTTCAGATCAAATGAATTACCCTCTTTTATATACAGTAATAAGTAGTGATGAGTAAATTGAGCAAAATTAACAAAAAACAGGCAGCGATTAGCGGCAAAACTCTGCACTTCATTTTTTTTCCCTAAATTGTGGCAAAATTCTGCAGAAAAAGTTTTGTCTCCACAAAATTATCTCAAAACCCAAAAAGACACTGTAGGGAAAAAAACACCCATTAATTGTAATGCATTTTGAAAAAAAAAGTCACTGAGACAAAAAAGTTGCCACAAGAAAGCCACACGTTGACTTTAATGGATTTGGAATGAGAAAAAAATTGTCAAACGAAAAAAAAAAAATTGCCACCTATTGACTTCAATGCTTTGCTCGTTTTTGCCATTTCGCGTTTTTTTTTTTCCCGCAGTTTCGCGAAGCAAATGGGACAGATTAGCGCATCACTAATAAGAAGCCTTTACAAGATGCAACGTTTGTCAAATTGCATTTTAAATTGCTTAAAAAACTATTAACTTAGAAAAGAAAATGTAACAACTTGACTATTTACTGCATAACAAAACGGAATGCATTTCAAAGGTTTTTCTTTTCTAACAGAAATGTTGTGTGTGTGATAGCATGTCAAGTCTATTCATGTTCTTTATTCAGCTAAAATATCTCTCAGGATACTGTGAGATGAGGCAAATTCATGGACACACATTACCCTCTTCAGTTCTAAATTGCTCAGGAAATAAAGACTGCACAATCCCCATCTGCTTTTCCTGAAAACAATAATTCATTGGGTGACATTTTCATTTTGTATCTATGTATATTTGATGAATCTGTATCGAAGAAATATGGGGCAGATTTCCAAAATATAGAACTGATGAATCCACAGGGTTTCACCGCAGTTTGAGAAAGTTTTTTATGCCAGCTTTTAACACTTTCTTCAAGAACATCTTCAGTAACACGTTTTTTTAGAAAAATTCCACATTTATCAAAGAATATATGATTTATCAGTCCAACGGAATGAGTTGAGTGCTTAAATATGATTTTGTGCTGTAGGGTAGAGTCCAGCTTGGGTACCATGGGTATTTTGCATGTTAAATTTGTGGACAAAGTTATGGTTGTGGGTCAACCAGTGCTGGGCCTACACTTGAGGGCATCCAAGGCACAACCTATCCCTATCCCGCTTAGAGACGTGTGTGACCCAACAACTTTGCTTGGGTTCACACTGCAGCCACATATAAACCCCCTGTCATATTAGTTGCTTTTCTTGCATCTGTTTATCTTCTTAATGAAAAGTGCTGGACACCATAGTCATCACCAGTAGTGATGAGAGAATCTGACCCATTTCATGTCACCAGAAAATTCCAGAAACGGCTGAAAAATTTGTGCAACGCCAAAAAAGTAGCAACATGCATCGAAGTCAATAGGTGTTTTGTCACTGAATTTTTTTATGTACTGTGCATAAATTAATGGCCATTTTTTCTCACGGTTTTTTTTTCCACTCCAATGGCATTAAAGTCAATGGGCATTTTGTCACAGCATTTTCCTCTGCAAAATTTTTCACGTAGAATTTTTGCTGTGGTTTTGCAAAAAAATAAATAAATTCACAGAGGGAAAAGTGAAGAATTTCACCACATATTCATGCCTGGCAAAAAAAATTGCTCATCGCTAATTACATGAAAAGACATTTTTTATTGAAACTGCCACAAAAAAAATTGCTGTGACCAAGACAAATATAACACAGAGAAGTCGCCACAAGAAAAAACATCGATTGACTTTAATGCATTTGAAGTGAGAGAAAAAAGTTGCGATCACAAAACTTTTGGTGCACCGTTTTGCAGTTTTGGTATTTTTTCAATAATTCTTCTAGAAAAAAAAACAGTGAGAAAAAATGTTGCAACATAATTGAGTGTCAATTCAAATTGTGCGTTTTTTTCAATCTGATGCTCAAATTGTACTTTGTCGTGTAAAAACTCAAATTTTTCAGATTATTGAATGAAAACCAGCATCCAAACCTTGAAACTTTAAAGAACCATGAAGGCATAAAACATGTTCTAAAGGTTAAAGGGCCAATTTGCCATTGACTTTTACATGATTTCAACAGGATATTTTTGGATTCACATTTTTAGCAACTTTGGGGTATAATAAATCTGAAAAAAAATTGGCGAGTTTTAATTTTCTTCTAAATAAAATTTTCCCCTATAGAAAAAATTGAAATGCATTAGAATAGGAAGAGACTGCAAAAAAAAAAAAAAAATTCAGAAATGTAAACTTAGGGGCAGATTCACTAACTTCGAGTGAAGGATTCGAATGAAAAAAATTCGAATTTCGAAGTATTTTTTGGGTACTTCGACCATCGAATTGGTTAAATTCGTTCGAATTCGAACGAAATCGAACGATTCAAAGTAAAAATCGTTCGACTATTCGACCATTCGATAGTCGAAGTACTTTCCCTTTAAAAAAAACTTCGACCCCCTACTTCGGCAGATAAAACCTACCGAAGTCAATGTTAGCCTATGGGGAAGATCGTTTGATTAAAATCCTTCGAATCGTTCGATTCAAAGGATTTAAGCGTTCGATCGAACGAAAAATCCTTCGATCGTTCGATCGAACGTTTAGCGCTAAATCCTTCGACTTCGATATTCGAAGTCGAAGGATTTCAATTCGAGGGTCGAATTTCGAAGTATTTTTAACTTCGAAATTCGACCCTTAGCGTTTGACTATATCTAAACCATTTAAAAGGAAAATGTCACATTGTTTAAAAAAAAACCAATCCACCAAATACTAGTGAGGTGGTTCTAAGCCTGATGGTCAGAATGTAAAAATGGTCCCAGTGCTGTTTAGAGCTGGTCTCCCTGGTTCCTTTTAAACAATGAACTATTGAATCTGATTTAATAAACAGTAATGATTAAAATGATGTGCATTATTCATTCTAAACTGAATCTTGTGCTACAGAATTGATTAAGAATTTTAATCTGGCCCAGTGGGAGAAAGATTAAAGAACTCCTGCTGTAGTGGATGTTTCATAAACCTGTTTCACAAATAGTCTTTGAAGGAGAGCACAAATAAACCATTTCATTACTATGAGACTGGTATCTGCTAAATAGCTGAATAAAACACCCATTGCTGTTTCGGTACATTTGAACGACTATAGCAGTTCCTTTTTAACATTATTAATCACAGACCCCAACTTGGTTTTATCGATTGGCTTTAGCAAGTGTTTAAACTGCAGAAATAGCATAGCGGCAAATTCATCAAGGGTCGAATATCGAGGGTTAATTAACCCCCGATATTCGACTGGGAATGAAAATCCTTCAAGGATTTTGCTTCAAATGATCGAAGGAATAATCGTTCGATCGAACGATTAAATCCTTCGAATCGAATTATTCGAAGAATTTTAATCCAACGATCGAAGGAATATCCTTTGACCAAAAAAAATTAGCAAAGCCTATAGGGACCTTCCCCATAGGCTAACATTGGGTTCGGTAGCTTTTAGGTGGCAAACTAGGGGGGTCAGAGTTTTTTCTTAAAGAGACAGTACTTCGACTATCGAATGGTCGAATAGTCGAACGATTTTTAGTTTGAATCCTTCGATTCGAAGTCGTAGTCTAAGGTCGAAGTAGCCCATTTGATGGTCGAAGTAGCCAAAAAAACACTTAGAAACTCAAAGTATTTTTTCTTCTATTCCTACACTCGAAGTTAATGAATTGGCCCCATAATGTATATTGTGTGAAAATTGCTTCTGATCTTCTTTTATATCATAATAAAGAAGCCTTATTTTGCTGATTTTTTTTACAAATCGAATTTGACTTTCTATTAATATGTATTTTTTTTTTGTGGAAAAAAATAACTAAAACTTTTTGAGATTTATTATACCCCGAGGGTTCTAAAAGTCTGAATCTAAAAAATAGGTCATGTAGAAGTAAATTGTGGATGTCTGCTTTACAATTGAAGATATCATGATATGCGCTACGAATAATTTGTGGTTTTTGAGTGACAATTTAAAAAATTATAATTTTTTTGGGCATGAAGTCTTTTCCCGCACCACTGTTTTTAAAGTTATTTTATTATAAATAAGGTAATTGTGGATTGGGAGTTTGGTCGAGTTTGTTTTTATAAAATTCAAAGGAAATTTCAAGTTTTATTAAATAAATCCCTTTAGGTATGAAGAACCAAATTATGGGAAGGTCCATTATCCGGTAAGCCTCAGGTCCGACCGTTCTGGATAACAGGTCATATACCTGTACACTTAGGGGCATATTTATCAAGGGTTGAATTTTGAGTTTATGGCAGTTTCTAAAAACTCCCATAAACTCAAAATTCTAAAAAAAAAATCTAAATTTATTAAAAAATTCATTTTTTTCTTTAAAATTCGGGTGAATAGGATCGACCTGCAAACTCAAATCAAATTAGAATCAAATTCAATCGAATTTAATTTGAGTTTTTTCACAAAAAAAATATATTTTTTTTCAAACGTCACCAAACGACTCCAAATTGATTGTAGGAGGTCCCCCATAGGCTAAAACACCAATTCGGCAGGTTTAAGATGGTGAATAGTCAAATTTGTATTCTTAAAGGGACAGTACATGATACATTTCAAAATTTGAATTTTGAATTTATTTTAAACTCAAATCGAATTTGGACTATTCTCTAGTCAAATTACACTAAAACAAACTTGAAATTCGAATTTTCAATTTGATCCTTGATAAATCTGCCCCTTAATGTAATGTCTAGCTCTCCCTCACATTTTCTTCCCCTTTATGCAAAATATAAACTTTAATCAGGGGTGGCTGATGAAAATAAATAGCCACTTTTTGCAGACCATTTGAACTGCACGTTTTGCTTATATATTTTGTGTATACTAGTTTGTGTAGTTGAATACATTTAGATGTGGAGAAATTAGTGTAGGGATAAACTAGGCCCAAGTGCCTGCAAGAATCACATTGTTCCTTTCATTTTCAATGAGGCTGAAAAATTCTAATATTTTAATGAACTGGGAAAAAAAGTTTTTATGGGAGAATGTAAAATTGAATGCTAACATAGAAATTTGTTTGCAATATTTGGAATGTGAACAATTTTGCTTTTGTGAAAACACTCGACAGTAGAACAGCTATTGCTAATTTTAAAGTGTCATGTTTGGTAGCCCCAAAACCCAGAACAGACGCCATGGGTCTGGTCACGGCTTGTACCTCCGCCTATAACAGACACTTTTCACGTTGGGAGGACCCCTTTGCTACTGCTGCTGCCAGGTCTTAAAGTGAGGGAACCAAGACGAGAGTTCTGGGCAAACAAGAGAACTGAAATGTGTGACAGGAGGAACGGGGAAAGAGTAAGGGGCAAATTCACTAAGATCTGAAGTTGCGCCGGCGACAGCTTCGCCACACTCCGCCGAACTTCGCCAGGCGTAGTTTCGCCAGCGCTACTCAAATTCACTAAAATGCGAAGTTGCACTCAGGGAGGCGAGCGGTAGCGAAGTTGCGCTAGCGTTAATTCGTCAAGCAAAGTGAAGTTACGCTAGTGATGCCTAATTTGTATATGGCACCAAGTTAAAGTACAATGGACGTATATGTAGCAGCAAATACATTACACTACACAAGCCTGGGAAACCTTCATAAAATAAAATCGAGTTGTTATTTTGCCCTATACATGAGCCCACTGTATAGTTTAGGTGCCATACGTTAGGAAATGTAGGGGGGAAGGAAGGTACCCCCAAAAAAATGTACAATCTTTTTCAGCCTATCACCCTTAAAAAAGAAAAAGATGCCAGCGTTTTTTGGGACTTAGAAAAAATTTCAACTTTTTTTGAAGCAATCCCTATCTACTCTATTGCACTTCGCCTGGTCTCAGTTGGCGAAGGCAAGTCTGGCGCAAGAGTTAACGTTCATGAAAATCCACAAGTTAGTGAATTAGCGTAGTTACGTCCCTTCGCCATAGCGCAACTTCTCCTGGCGTAAGGGTGCGAAGTAGCTCAAGAGTAGGTCCACTTCACTAGCTAATTTACGGCAGTGCCGATTAGTAAATCGGCTAAGTAACAAAATGAAGTCACGCTGGCGAATTTGCGCTAGCGTTAGCCTCTTCTCGCTTTAGTCAATTTGCCCCTAAGTGTTTGGTCGAGGAACAGGCCGAGTTCAATAACCAATCAGTCGTCAGAGTACAGTATCAGAATCCAAAAGGGTAGACAATAATCAGGCAGTGGTCAGTTCAGGCAGCAGACAGGAATGCACAAGGACAGGCAAGGGTCAAGAAACAGTACATCAAACAAGAATCATACCCAGGAATCTAGAATAGACCTATAATGGGAAAAGAAAAAAAGGACTGGGAGCCTTTAAATATTTTACATTTGATCCGAGCTCAATGACATAAGACAAGGCACGCTGAATAAAAGTACCTCTGCCTTTGCTCCCTAGGCACGTGCCTCTTCTGCCTACCCCTAGTTCAGGCCCTGCTCTCCACACACAGTCCGAAAATCGTATGAATCCTCGATTCGTACGATGAGATGTTTGCGTCTATGGCCAGCTTTAGGGAGAAAATTCGCGAAACTGCAAAATTTCGCAAAACCAATTGAAGTCAATGGGAGTTTTTACATGCGACAATTTTTTACGTGTGCAACAATTTTTCTAGCTCCAAATGCATTAAAGTCAATAGGTGTTTTTTCTTACGGTGACTTTTTTGTCCTAATGCATTAAAGTCAATGGGTATTTTTTTCTTATGGCGATTTTTTTCTCTTCAAATGCATTAAAGTCAATGGGTGTTTTTTGCACATGCCGAAAATTTGGATTTTGTCTTGAATCCATGGCTGGCAATTTCAATTTGATCATCACTATAGACCACTCAAGAGGCAAGTAATGGTGAAACAGAGCTGTACACATGAAACCTTTTCACATGTAGACAAGTAATGGAGTTAATGCTGAGTGAAAATCAGGTTCTCAATGGGCTTTCATTTATCATCACTGAAAAGTATCAGGAGGCAGTCACTTTCCATCAATAGTGGGAATAACAGATCAATCACCAAACATCAAGTGCCAGGATGACACAAAGCATTCACGTCTCTACAACAGAAAAACAACTACTCCAGCGAAGAACTGTGAGATGGAAAAGTCTCATCATCAAGCATCAGACTAACTGAGCTTTCACTTACAATCAATCCACAAAATGAACAAGGGAAATGACCTGCTATTAACTGTCAGCATGACAAAACCCATCCAACCAACATTATCTACCGAAATAGAAGCAGTTCTGCTCCACAAACACATTGTTTGCATCTCACCTTTCCTTACTGGTTGCAAAATCAGGAGTCTTTTAATATTTTACAACCGAGAATTGTAAGTGATAATTCTGCAGAGTAGGTCAAAAAGCTATTAATTATTACAATATTTCCTTTTTTTGGTTTACTCCCATAAGTTAATGATACATACAGTATATTAGTGCATACCAATTTTATGTTACATAAGTCAATAGCAATATTCTGATGGGCATTTATTCATCTTTGCAAATTACTGCTAAATAAGTATAATTAGTGTATCTGTTTAGCCTTTTTGTGTAATATATTACAGGTCTCATTGTCAAGGCCGCAGGGAGCGAGAAGAGGCGCGTCTGCTCCCGACAGCGAAGAATCCAAAATGGCGGCGCCCAGTCGGCCCACATGGGCGCTGGGACGCCAGCGCCGCAACGCCGACGCATGCGTAAACGCGCATGCGCAAACACGCCGGCGTGACGTCACTTTGGTGCCAAATTTGAATATAAAAGTGCTTCCTGGACACCAGAATGGCGCCCAAGAATAGGATTTGTTATCTAGAATCCTGGGTTCCTGTTATTTGCCTGATTCCTGCTCCCACCTTGTTTCCAGCTTCCAGCCTGTTTCCTGTCTTGGTTTTTGACCCTCTACCTGAACACTTGTTATTTGATCCTGATCCGCCTGTGAACTCTTGCCTGGACTCTGACCTTCCGCTTGATTAACCCTTTGGACACTGCGACTTTGATCCCTCAAGAGGGCTTCCTCCTTGATCCAGACTACCTCCCTGGAGGGAGCTCCCGGATCCCTGACACTCATTTACCAAGTTTAGGACACAGTAATACTCTCAATAATCAAGGGGCTTTCATACTACAAAGTAAGCAGAACCCTCCCCCTGGGTCACCTGGGTGATGGGCCTTAACAACAAGTAAAATGCAACCCCTAATGAAAATAAATGTCAATTGCATGCAAGGTCTGGGCTCCGATCTGCTACTCCCTAATTATGTATGTTTAACTTGTATGTATAACATTATTGGTAAAGCACAGTTATAAGGAGCTTCAGCACCATCCAATACATAAAAGTACAATATGAATAAAAGTACAATATATAAGTAAGCAATAAATACAATAAATATGCACAATACACAGAGCTCATAAAAGAACACAGAGACATGGTGGAAGGAGGTCCCTGTCCCATAGAGCTTACAGTCTAAGTGGGTGGGTGGCTAACATACAGGCACAAATTGGAGGGGAAAATGTGCACAAGGTAAATGCATTGTTTTATAGGTAACAGGACTAGACTAATGTTCTAGTGCTCCAAAAGGTAGACTATTACTTATTTCTTAAAGAGAGGGTTCCTTACGGAGGAATTCAGGGATGGTATTCCAGAGGTAAGGAGCAGTAAGATAGAAAGGTTTGAGACGAGAGGTGGCCGTGGATGTGGGTAGTGTGAAAAGAAGGTGGCTCTGATCAGAGAAGACGACCAGGAACATACAGTGAGACAAGTAAAGAAATATAGTGAGAGTGAAGGGCTTTGAATGTTAGCAGAAGGAGTTTTTATGCTAACAGACAGACATACTAAGGATTTTAGTTGGGGGTGAACAGGTTCCCTCTTAGGAGAAAGAAGGAGGATCCTGTTAGTGAAGTTTAAAATTGATTGGAGGGGAGAGAGATGGGAGTTGGGAAGACCAGTTAGTATGAGATTGCAATAGTCTAAACGGGATAGGATACATGCATGGATTAGTGTTTTGGATGTTGTTTCTTAAATAAAGGGCTGTATCTTAGCTATTTTGTAGAGAAAGAAGCATCAGGGTTTGGCAGTAGTAGAGATGACCCCCCCCCCAAGCAGCATACTAAGCTAACAGGGTTAATTATCATGCCATCAATAGTAATGGTGAAAGGAGGAGATGGGCTAGGTTTGGGTGGAAAGACCATGAGCTAATTTTTAACCAAGTTGAGGAGGAGGCGTTGGTTCATCCAGGAGGTGATAGCTACTAGGTCTGTTATCTGCAACTGAACATCAAGGGTTAGTGAAGGGTTGTCTAAATATATCTTCATAGCATCTGCAAACAGGTGATATTCAAAACTAAATGAAGATATAAGGTCTCCTAAAAAGAAAGTGCACAAGGAAAACAAGAGAGGACCAATACATAACCTTGAGCCCCCCCACACACACACACTAAGATGAATGGGGAGAGAGGATTTGTTTGCAAAATTAACAGAAAATGAGTTGTCTGAAAGATAGGAAGAGAACGAGTATGCATATTGATCCCAGATCCCAATTGAATGGAGAATTTGCATTTGCATAAAATCATCAATAGTATCAAAAGCAGAAGGTAAGTCCAGGAGAATAAGAATAGAGTCATTTGCTTTGGCCTAAGCAGTCTGGAGATCATTTGAAACTCTACATTAGTCTCAGTGGAGTGTACAGGTAAAAAGCCAGACTACATAGGGTTGAGCAGATTATTGGTGCAGAGAAAGATAGTAACACTAGAAAAGACAAAATGTTCCGGAAGTTTAGAGGCTAGCGGTAAGAGATAGTAGTAGTTAGAGAAACAGGATGGATCCAGTGTGGGCTTTTTCAGAATGGGCTTGACACAGGCCTGTTTGAAAGTAAAAAAAAAAAGTATCAGAATTCTTTTCACTGGAGTAAGGACAGGAGCACACTGTTTTAGTAGAGATGATGGTATGAGATCAAGTGAGAAAGCTGTTGATGGAGAGGACAGTAGAAATTTTGAAACTTCAGACTCAGTTATATGATCAAAAGAGTTGAAAAAGGAAAGAGGAGATTTAGGAATAGTGAGAATACTGGTATCTGAAGAGCGGGAAAATTGGTTGTGGAAAGAATTAACTTTACTTTTAAAGAAATTAACAAAGTCCTGGGAGTATGTTCAGTTGTTAATGTTTAATTTGTAGAAGGATGGAGTAGTGAATTGAATATGCATTGGATTTATTATTATTTATGAGTATACTATAGTACTGTTGTTTAGCCTGGGATCAGGCGTACCAAGGCAGGCCATAAGAAAATTATAGTGGAGCAAGTCTGCTTTTGCTTTTGAATTATGTCAAAAAATTGCTCAAAAGCTGCTCAGACCTTAACCATTCCCCTGCAAGTCCCATATCGATCTACAAATTTCTCTTTTGCATCTTCCCCTCCTCCCTGGACTAATCTCCATGAATTGCAGCATTTGTCTCTGCTCTAAGAAGGCTCAGGTAGCGTTGTAATCCAAAGTCCAGGCTGAAGTCAAAGCAGCCAATGAATGAAATAGTCAGGATAAAGCAAAGGGCATGACCATCAGAGAACTGCACACCCAGAAACTTGCCAGAGTAAGAAAGGAATATTTAATACAGGATGTATCACAATGTAGAAGCATCATGGCGGGAGGACACTGGTGCCAATTCAAGTGTCTTGATTGTGTCACTGGGTCAAGCCAATCTTGGTACTGACATACAGAGAGGAACCAAGTATCCACTACTCAAGTATCTTGACATGTAATATTTCATGAGTAGAACAGGATATTGTTGGAGAAATGTACTTTTTACTTTTATTAGTGTCTTTGCAATGAGACAATGTGATATTGCACCATTGGCATAATTTCTGCCACAAAAAACATCTTGCTTTATGTGGGAGAATTCCATACAGAAACAATATGGGTTTTACAGCTCTCTGAGATGTCACAACAACTAAATAATTAACACCTTTTCTTTTAGAAACAAAACCCCCACATTTTATTGTAGAATTAATTCTCAGTGTTAATCAGTATACAGTAACACGTTTACACTGTTGGCACGTGGTTTTCCTGCAAAATGAGCAAAAATGTAAAAGTAAAACTGAAAATAATTACACGTCTATATTTACTACAATGTATAAACAAAAATATGCGAAGACGATAAGGGATCCTTCATGGTTAACTAGTGGCATGGCATGCTGGGAGTTGTGAATGGTCATTTGCTGAAAGTTAAATGAATAACAGGAAGGAAAGCCTTTAGGCTGCACCAATATGATTTTTCAGGAAAGCAACATGTACATTTCTGATGTTGGTCTTTATTATGCCCCAACCAAAAAGATGTACAAACAGACCCCATGATATTCCATCAAATACAGAATACCATGGGACCTGTATGTATATATTTATTTTATCTTTCTGGAGAATTTGAATTTTTAAGAAAGATTTTAAGTTAAAGGATTTTCTTTTTTTTTTTTGGTTTGTTGTTCGTTAAAATCTATAACAAACAAGGGAAAGTTGTGCTCACCACTAATTTTAAACCATTAAGCCGTGACCAAAAAATGAATTCAAACAATGTCCTCTGCACTCAACCCATTATCACTATATTTAAGACATTGATCTGTTTTGTGCCTTAAACTACCAAAAAATATGTTTGTCCATATATTGCAATATAATTAAGCTGCCCAACTACGTCAAAGTCATCCCATATCTGGCCAGTCCTATGCTCAACTTTCAACTGATTCATTAAGAATTCTATAAACATGGTTGCCATTTTATTGGTCACCACTGGGATCACCAGACTGTAGTTGGAAAGGGTAGGAGCTACAACATGGAGCTCGCCACTGCTCCTGTATAAATTATAACAAAAAGGGAAAGTTGTGCTCACCACTAATTTTAAACCATTAAGTGGTAATTATCTGTGTTCTGTATAGAAGTAAGAATATAAACAATGTACTGTATGTGGAGGTGGGTAGCTTGTAAGAGTTATGGATGGGATGAGGTCTATTAAGTAAGCCATGATGGTAGGGTAGTAGCCATGTTAGGCCTCTTTGATTTACACTCATTTGGGAGCTTGGATGTGGTAAGGATTATGAATATAAAACAAACATCACAGTGGGAATAGAGGATATAGGGACCCATAAATGAGTAATGACTATTTGTGGCTTAGATCTTGTATGAGAAATTACTAGAGTAGGCTAATAGAGCAGTCAGATGGTCCAATGAGAAGAGAGCTACAACTCAAGGCATATTCACCAGTGTCAGAATAGGATCACTGTAGAGAGAAGCCCCATGATGTTTAATTGGTGGGCCTTGTATGGGTAGAGCCACTGTGTGTAACCTCTGCCGCATCTGTACTTGTACAGATGCAGCCACTTTGGTTTGTCTGTTTGACACAGAATAACTAAACACAGATATCCCATTTATCTCATTTAACACAGAAAACTGCGTCACAACATCCCATCTAATTAAAGCATTCACCATTGTTCACAATGGTGCTTTGGTATGCTAATGGAAAGGTTAAATGCATTAAATGAGTTAAGATGACTTTAGATAACGCAGTTTCTTCAATTAACCATGAGTCATGACGCATTTATCTCACAAATCCAAGTGGCTTCATCTGTATTATCTATGGAATTGTCTATTGTATCTGAGTGTAAATCGCCAACAAATAAATCTGTTGTTTTTAAGAATCACTGGTACCAAGGTTAACCTTTCCTTCTATGTGTCAACAAGGAACCACCTCATAGAGCCCAATGTAGCTTGTTGGGGGCTGGTCTAATTACCATTACAAGTAAAAGTAGTTCCAGTTTCTTCTGAACAAAGAATAAAGTGAAACCACAAACTTAAAATTGGGATTAGCTTTAATTTAATTCATATACGCTCTGCAGCATTGGCCTGGTGTGTCCCATTGTTTTCTTCTAAAGTGCATTGAATAACTGCAAATGTAAGAAAAGCATTTTAAGGGTCATTGATATTTTATGTCCGTCGGGGAAAGCTTGGATTTACACATCTGAAGAACCAGCGGTGGAGTTAGACTTCAGATCACACACATCAACAAGACACGGGGGAAAAGGACATTGAAAGTAAGATTTTCTCTCTTGTAGGATTTGGAGCGTTCAGGAGAAATGAACTTGAAGCGCAGTGGATTTATTCATTTTCCGCACAACAGAATGTTCAAAAAAACATATTACAAGAGACACATTTATCCTAAATACTAAAAAAGGGTATTTGTCTTCATAAGTGGAATGCTTTTCTACAGACCATGGGACCAGCTATTCAAGGGAACACAGTTCTTATCACATGTGACTGTTTCCATATTTAATGTAATTGTAGGTCTCAGAAAGGTTCGTAGCAGCGTGACAATTATCAAAATAATTAACATTCGTCTCGTAAGAACTCCTGTCACTCCCACTTGATTTCAAAGCCAGCAGCAGAGGTGGCCTAAGTGCTCTTGCCTATGACAGCCATAGGGAATGCGATAATGCCAATTATTTCAAAATTAAAAAAGCAACAGTGATTCTTTGCAAATAATTAGCAGTGGTATTATGTGATCAAATGCTCAACTTAGAAAAGTGACACTTGTCCTACATCAGGTTTAATGAGCCCACTCAACCCCCCCCCCAAATTTCACTTTATGGCTATAGGCACTTGTATATTCTCTCTCCGGCTACACCCTACTGTTTTTCTCCTGTTCTGTTTAATCTTCCCTATAAATACATTTAATTCCCTAGGGTTTGATGTCAGAACATGCCTAGACCTTGACTCATATGTAAATAATTAGTGATGGGTAGTGATGGGCGAATTTATTCGGCAGGCGCGAATTTGTGTCGAATTTGCGCGGTTCGCCGCCAACGAATAAATAATTTTTTCGGAAAAACGGATGCCGGCGTCAAAAACGGGCGCCGGCATCAAAAACGAGCCGCCGGTGCCGTTTCGCGAATTTTTAGCCGTTTCGCGAATTTCGCACAAAATTCGCGAATTTTTCAGCGAAACGGTGCATGTGATGGGTGAATCTAACCAGTTTCGATTTCCACAAAATTTGCAGAAATACATTGAAGTCTGTGAGTGACTATTTTTTTTTTTGATGCTCGAGGCTGCTCAACAAAATTTTTTTTGATGCATGAGAATTTTTTTTAACCAATCGAAGTCTATGGGGATCATTTTCGCTGTGAAACATCATTAGTAACTATAACAAAATCATTATACTGTCATTGTACTGTCATTTAAACCATTGGAGTCTTGTCTTTTGGGGGGCTGATTACTACTTTCATTAAGAAATACATCATTTTAAAATTAAAACTTTAAAAAAATTAAAATCAATCAATAATACAGGAAACCCGTTACCCAGAAAGCTCCAAATTAGAGAAAGGCCATCTCCCATAGACCCAATGGAAGCAAATCCAGCCTATTGAGTTTATTTAATGTTTACTTGGTTTTCTAGTAGATTCTGGGTGATGATCAAAATTATGGAAAGATCTATTATCCATAAAACCCCCCAGGTCCCAAGTATTCTGGATAACTGGTCCCATACCTTAATGTATCTCAGGAAAATCAATTTTCTTTCATTATGCAACATTTTATATTTAATAATGTATCTTCCCTTCTGTTCTGTGTTCTACTCTTCCTATTTTGATGATGAAACTTTACCAAGCGATAACTTATTATCAATGATGGACATTGCAATAGCCATCACCTTAAGACAAAGTTCCCATTTGATAGCATTGCATATGTCAACAAGAAGGAAGACAATAACTAAATGGAGATTTTCTTTATTTTTAAATGTATTTGTAAATAAAATTGTTTAAATCACCCATCCAGACGAGACTCAAGTTCAAAAAATGCTTTCCGTTCTTCTTTGCTGTACATCTACTGTATATACAGGTATGGGGCCTGGTATCCAGAATGCTCAGGACCTGGGGCTGTCTAGATAACAAATCTTCATAACTAAACTCTTAGGGGCCGATTCACAAAGGGTCGAATATCGAGGGTTCATTAACCCTCAATATTCGACTGGGAATTAAAATCCTTCGACTTCGAATATCGAAGTCGAAGGATTTTAGCGCAAATAGTGCGATCGAACGATCGAAAGATTATTCCTTCAATCGAACGATAAAATCATTCGAATCGAACGATTCGAAGGATTTAAATCCAACGATCGAAGGAATATCCTTCGACCAAAAAAACTTAGGAAAGCCTATGGGGACCTTCCCCATAGGCTAACATTGAGTTCGGTAGCTTTTAGGTGGCGAACTAGGGGGTGAAAGTTTTTTCTTAAAGAGACAGTACTTCGACTATCGAATGGTCGAATAGTCGAACGATTTTTAGTTTGAATCCTTCGATTCAAAGTCGTAGTCGAAGGTCGAAGTAGCCCATTCGATGGTCGAAGTAGCCAAAAAAAACACTTCGAAACTCAAAGTATTTTTTCTTCTATTCCTTCACTCGAAGTTAATGAATTGGCCCCATAATGTATATTGTGTGAAAATTGCTTCTGATCTTCTTTTATATCATAATAAAGAAGCCTTATTTTGCTGATTTTTTTTACATATCGAATTTGACTTATCTATATAAGTCAAATATAAGATGGCGAACTAGGGGGTCAAAGTTTTTTCTTAAAGAGACAGTACTTCGACTATCGAATGGTCGAACGATTTTTAGTTCGAATCCTTCGATTCAAAGTCATAGTCGTAGTTGAAGGTCGTAGTAGCCCATTCGATGGTCGAAGTAGCCCAAAAAACACTTCGAAATTCAAAGTTTTTTTTACTTTGAATCCTTCACTCGAAGTTAGTGAATCGGCTCCTAAATGTTACATAAACCCAATAGGCTGTTTTTGCTTCCAATAAGGACTAATTATATCTTAGTTGGGATCAAGTACAAGCTACTATTTTATTATTACAAAGAAAAAGGACATTTTTTAAAAAAAAAATTGGATTATTTGGATAAAATGGAGTCTATGGGAGATGGCTTTCTCAATAACAGCTTCTGGATAATGGATCCCATACCTGTATAACCATAAGGAAGATAATTGCATAGCAGAAATATTAGCTATATAAACCATTATATTTGTGGCTGATTTATGAATACCGCTACATCAGAGAAGGATCCATCGGAAAACTCTTTTCATTTTGTAAATTCTAGAAGTCTGATCAAAACGAACTCCTTATTGATCGGTATAGGTAGTATTTTGGTTATAGTCCATTTTATATTTGTAAAGCTGGTTCATTTTCCTATGTGAACGGTATGTCTTCCAGTGTACAGTATTGCTCGATGGACTGAGTTTAGAGAAAAAGCTGAAAACATATCTATTATTTTTGTGAAGATTTCTACTTTCATCTCCTGGTCCCTAGCTCTGATTCTCTGACTCCCTTGTCTCATTTTTTTTCCTTTTTCTTCCAATTTATCTGCATTAATACCCTTCTACAGTATTTCGGCATATAACACTGATGTCATCTCTTTGATGTCATAGAACCTCTCGTCTCCTTTGCCATTGTGTTCATTATCATTGTTAATAGTGACAGTTAAAGCACAGTTGTTGGCAGTGATTGCCTAGAGTTACTGGCTTTCCATGAATATGTCTTGATTATATGCTATAAATGAGAACTTAGTGTATCAGTTTGACAAGAAGAATCTTGGGGATGGTACATTAACTGTGAACCTTCACAATAAAAGTAATTGCTATTGAGCTTACCACAAAAAATGAATAAGCCTTAATACATTTAGTGAGATTGTGCAATGGTTAAGGCCTAGGAAATAGTCTTTACATATATTTTCTACAACGTATTCCCAGGCCATTAGTGCTCTGCTATATTACTGACTAGTTGTAGGACCACTCCACCAATCAAAAGGGTGTTATTCCATAAAACAGCTGAAGTGGGACTTTCTGATCCACAACAATTAATCTAAGCAACAACCCTTAATAATTCCAAAAAGTATTGGATTACCAAAGCAGTTATGGTCAAGAATGTGAACCAAAACAAGTACTGAAAAATGAAATGAAGGCAAATATATCTATTGAAAAAGGAAATTAGAAAAACTATACCCCCTACCCTTTAAATGTTGGACTTATTTTCTGACAAATGTGCAAAATTCAACCATAGCGAGAGTCAGCAAATATCTATTTCTTGCATAAATGAAGCCGTACAGTCTATAGCCCACTGAAGATGTATTCCCTAAACCGAAAATTAAGGAAATGAAGGTTGAGGGTGAAAGCCTCAGAAAGTTGTTGAACCGAAAAAACAATTCTATGTTTATCAATATTAATTCTAATGAAGGCACCGGTATTCAGGGCCGGAACTAGAGATAGGCACCTGCAATGATAGGGGGTGTTGGGCAGGCACCTCTTAAATTGTCGCAGCCCTCTTTGGTTCCCCCCTCTCCTCCGCCACTCTCCCCCTTCCCCTCCCCTCTGATGCTCTCCCCCTTCCCCTCCCTTCTGTCGGCTCTCCCCCTTCACCTCCCTTCTGTTGCTCTCCCCTTCCCCTCCCCTTTGTTTCTCTCCCCCCTTCCCTCCCATCTGTTGCTCTCCCAGCTCCCCTCCCCCTGTTGCTCTTCCCCCCTTCCCTTTCCCTCTATTGCTCTCCCCCTTCTCCTCCCCTCTGTTGTTCTCCCCCTTCCCCTCCCCTATGTTGCTCTCCCACCTTCTGTAGCTCTCTTCCCCTGCGTCCCCTCCCCTCTCACTCTTTAAACTCACTCCCTGTCCTGCCAACTTGCAAATGTGCAAGTCGCGGTCCATCTGGGGTGCACACGCACATGGGGGTGGGGAGCGGGTTGGCCTGCTAGGTTGCTTAGGATGCCCGGGACGATTGGCCCAGCCCTGCTGATATTTTCTGTTTCCTGTCAATAAATCATTTATGATTTGGTGATGAGTGAATCTGTCCCGTACGAAACTGTGAAAAAATTTGCAAAAATCGGAAAAAAAATTGCGAAAAACATAAAAGCTAAGAGGTGTCAAAATTAATTTTATGTGCAACATTTTTTTCTGACTCCATATGCATTAAAATCGATGTCGCATTTTTTTGGTGGGACTTTATTACAGTATCTCCCTGACTTTTTTGCTTCTGCAACTTTTTTTTCCGAATCCATTAAAATCAATGGGCAACTTTTTTTTGTCGGCAACATTCTTGTTGTGGCAACTTTTTTATTGTGGTAACATTTTTTATGGTGAATTTTTGTCCGAGTTCCTCAGAAAAAATTGCAGATGGAGGCGTGTGGATTTTCGCACCTAATCCATGCTTGGTGAGAAAATTCGCTCACCACTACAAATTGAATCCATCGGAGTGATTTTGTCGTGCCTGGAATGAGGAAAAAGGTACTGAAAAGAGTGTCAAATAAATGTCTTTATGAATTTTTTAAAGCTACTTTTTGGAGGCTCTGATACTGTAGGCTGAAGATAGTATGGCCCCGAAAACATACCACTGATTGCCTGCACTTATTGTTTATTATGTGTCTTCCCTTTTCTACATTCTAAGGAAACTTGGTTGAATTATGAAGACTAAACCATTCTATGATAACAAAGTGTTTTGGCAGATAAGAGTGAAGAAGAATTTAGATCAGTGTTGATATTCCATTCATTCATGTGAATGATCCATTACTAGAAAGACACCTGGATTCATATACAACTTTCCATTTGATGTAATGTATTAAGAAAATACAATATTTTATTTAAAAGATGCATTTCCGGACCAAAACCGTGTTAAATAGTTGGCAGGAAATTGAATGCAATAAATTATTGGAACCAATGAACCATTATCCATTCATTTGGGGGTCATGGTTGAATGGATTGTTGTTGCCTTATAAGCTATTCCACTTGTTACTCGCCATAAATAATAGCACTGATGAAGTGGCACAAGACTCCCAAATATGTTTTTATTAAAATGCATATTAATATGAACGTATTATTAGCCTCAGGCTTCTGGATTATAGTTTGTTTCTTTACTTCATTCCCAAGACCCTGCGGCAGAGAATTTTAGATAAGCTGCTTGTTGGAGGAAGAAATGTGCATATACATCATGAAATGCGACCATTAGAACCGTTAGTATTTCTCATGAACATTCATAATGATTGGAAGTTATGAACAATTGGAGTTAGGCTCGCTAACAAATTTATACAATTAGAAAATTAAATTGTGAATTGTGCTTAGTACAGGGAATACCTATGCTGCCATAGTTTTATGGGATCTCTCTGTACAGACTATGAGCAAACTTAGGGGCTGTTCCTGCTGAATTGTGCTTAGTACAGGGAATACCTATGCTGCCATAGTTTTATGGGATCTCTCTGTACAGACTATGAGCAAATTTAGGAGGCTGTTCCTGCTGAATTGTGCTTAGTACAGGGGATACCTATGCTGCCATAGTTTTATGGGATCTCTCTGTACAGACTATGAGCAAATTTAGGGGATTGTTCCTGCTGAATTGTGCTTAGTACAGGGAATACCTATACTGCCATAGTTTTATGGGATCTCTCTGTACAGACTATGAGCAAACTTAGGGACTGTTCCTGCTGAATTGTGCTTAGTACAGGGAATACCTATGCTGCCATAGTTTTATGGGATCTCTCTGTACAGACTATGAGCAAACTTAGGAGGCTGTTCCTGCTGAATTGTGCTTATTACAGGGAATACCTATGCTGCCATAGTTTTATGGGATCTCTCTCCTTGTCATTATGTTGCCGAGACTTTATTGCAAATGAACTTCGTTCTGAAAATGAGCCTTTTTATCTTTGAATTAAATGTTGCCATCATCTCAAAGGATGATTATAACGCACCTAAAATCGCTGCAGTCAAAATAATTATACATCATCACGTTGTTTCCTTTGTCAGATGAGCACATCTATTATCCTTATCTTTGGATTCATTATTCACTATAACGTCTGTCAGAGTGTTTTTTCCAAAGTGCGCTCTCCGTAGAAATCGACGAGAAGAAAAGAGAAGTAGACAAGGTGTTGGAGAAGGTCACATGTCAATCAAGTTCTATTTTTATGTTGGAAGACAAGAGAGGTCCTTACTAAGCACCACCATATCTATGAAACCTTAAGATCACGTCGATAAGATCACTTTCTCTAATCACTGGTTTATTTGTCCATTATCCTTGTCTTTATGCCTCAAGATTTCCCCTTCTCATCTTCTTGGCGAAGGTTGACACATCTTTGGCTTTGAACTTTGCTATTGATCTTGATGTTTGATAGAATATTGGGTGTCAGAGCCTCTAAGAACTGGATATTTCTCATTAAAGTAATTCATGCTTTAGCACGCGTAAATCCTACCATGTATAATGAAGCAACTTTTCTACCTTTGCATTTCTTTTAATAAAAAAAACTTTTTTCCTGTAATTATTATTTTTAATCATACAAAGTGCTTGTTATTGTAAATACATTTTTCACACAATAAAAACATTGAGCCCACCCCATCGATCTTATAACCCAATTAATTGGTTTCCCCAAAGCCTAACACATCTGTCACAGGAATCATTTTTGGAGACAATGAAGGAAAAACATTTTTCTAAATTCAAATTTGTGAATTTTCATGTTTTTATTCGGAAAATGTGAAATCTCACCACACTCAAAGGTGTGCTAATTTATTTAAAAATGTGATTGCTTAAAAACATGAAAAGAAAGATAAAATGTAGAGTAATCAGATTCTTCTCATCATTTTCAACAATTCAACTGTAGACTTATAGTAAATTGAGCTGCACCGTTGCCCTACACTAGTAACTATATCCCAATATGTGCTCTAGATGGCAACGGGGTGGAGGCAGGGTGTAGTATAACTGTAATAGTCAGTAACTGGGCGTCAGAGTTCTTGAACACTTAACCATAGAAGAGATTTATTAAAGGACAAGATAATCCACATAGGAGTTCAATTAGAGATAAACAGGAACATAGATAGGCATATATTCACAAGTACCAATGGTCATTATAAGTTCCCACAGGAATGATAGCATCAACATCATCTACAAAAGTTCACACGGCTTTCACCCTTTTTCTTAAATGGAGCAAACTCTAACCCTTAGCCCCTACTCTGGGCAATTGGTACCCGGGATCATAATCCCACTCACACTCCTTGGTGGAGCCTCAGATGCTTGGCTAAAAGCTTAACTATCTGTCACTCCTACAGTGATCTATGAAAGTGAGCTAGCCTATCCTTACTAGGTAAGGGGATTACCAAATTGGACCCTGAGCATGTGTACTCAGTTTACATACTGTCACACAATGCCACCTAGTGGCGAAACCCAGGATAATTAGGGGTCATGCTTTGATCCAGGAAATTGAGCCCAGCTCCTGTATAACTAAGGGGCCCTGAAGTAGCCAAACTTTAGGGGATTGCAATATCAATAGGCATTACATTTACAGTATCAGTCCCCTACACTACCAACCTTCCAAAAAATCCCATCCCACAAATCCCATTGACTTCTACATGAACTTCTCAGCTTCAAGAAGACAAATATTGACATTGGAGTTTTTTTAGCTTAATTAATAAATTGGCCCCATAAGTGTTTAGGTTACTGTAGGTGTTACTGTGTGTTTAGCCTGAGGGGTTAAGGACCCTGCTTCCTTATAACATCTTTTAGGTGAGTTAATTTACTATATAAAAGGCTGCAACTCATGCCTCTAAGAGCCTATACCCTTACTCCTTGTGCACCTAATCATGGTCCATGCCATGGTGTTCTGCACCTTTAAATAAGTGCCTTGTTCCCCCAGTACTCTTGCATTGCCCATTTTGGATGGGAAGCAAGCTACGGACATTCCAGTGAATGTTATTGCATTTTTGTTTAGCATATAGTCTGGAAAAAACTCCTGTGCTATTAATCATACCCTGTGGGTATCAGTACCCAAGCCTGCCCCTTTATATGTCTACATGCCCATGTCTATCCATCTTAGGCTCCAAAGCTTTTTTACTATTTTGAAATTCATTGCTTTGTTTCCTAAGCTGCAGCTCAGCAGTATCTGCTAAATCCTCTGTCCCTAAATGTTTTGATTATTCTGGTTTTGACCCTTGTTCCTGATAAAGTGGTGGTCTAGACACCGACCTCACCATCTTTAACTTGGATCCAACTTAGTTTTAGAATTGTTAGAATTTGCTTCTTCCACAAAGAAATCTTTTCGGCTTCCTGTTTAGTTATTCACAGGGGTTTCCAATTTAAACCGCTGCTGTTTTTATTTCTTTCAAATGCCTCATAAGGTTGGAAAGTGAAAATATTATCCAATAAACCATATGCATGACCGATGTGCTTGTATTATTATTATTATGGCTGGCTTTTCTTTCTGACAGTTGATAACCTGAAGTACTGTAGTTGCTTCATCTAGAGCCTGTACAGTATGTTAAATATATTTTGGCATTGATGGGTATTTATGCATTTTTCACTCGTTGCTTAATGAATAATTAAGTGCCTTAAGTAGTTCATTAATTCAGGGTAACAAAGACAGACAGGTAAATATGTAACAAGTTTATTAATTACAAAGAATGGGATAAGAGTGTGTCTTTACTTTAAGGACATTCATGGGCATAAATGAAGTGTATTGTATTCAGTAGTGTGGTAAAGAGGGGGTTAAATCATTTATCTTGTTTTTATTCTTACAAGATGATATTCCTAAATGACACTGAGCTTCCATATCATTACATGTTTAATCAAGCCTATCTCTTTTCATTTTTTTCCTTGTTGCCTCACTGGCCTCAGTCAGATTCCAACCCCCTGCATTTATACAACAAATCTTTATTCTGCTTTTAAATGTATTTTTATTAATCCATTTCCTGGTATCTTGCCGTTGTCAGCACTCGAATTTCAGACTTTCAGCACATTACTTTACACACTTTGGGAGTTATTTACTAAAATCCGTTTGGGCTTTTTGGGTCTAAACTCTTTTTAAAAAAGAAAATAGAATTTTTTTATATTTATTAAAGCCTGAGGCAGCAAAAAGCCCGAATTAATTTATTTATGTTGTCCGTTACATCTATGTTGTGAGTAGCACCATCGTCTTAGAGCAGGGGTCCCCAACCTTTTTTACCCGTGAGCCCCATTCAAATGTAAAAAGAGTTGGGGAGCAACACAAGCATGACAAAGTCAATTGGGGTGCCAAATAAGGTCTGTGATTGGCTAGTTGGTAGCCCCTACGTGGACTGGCAGCCTACAGGAGGCTCTACTTGGCTCTATACTTACTTTTTATGCAATTAAAACTTGCCTCCAAGCCTGAAATTCAAAAATAAGCTCCTGCTTTGAGGACACTGAGAGCAACATCCAAGGGGTTGGAGAGCAACATGTTACTCACGAGCTACTGGTTGGGGATCACTGTCTTAGAGGAACGTTGTTTCATTTCACTGTGTACTGTACAAACTTATATGGATGGAAGGACAATAAACTCACTCTTGACTTGACTCTTGAATTCAAAAATCCGCCATCTCAGACCTGCCGAGGTTGTGCATAAGTCAATGACAGAGGTCCCTATCCTATTTTGAAGTTTATATGGTCTGTGGCAGAATTAGCCTGAAAATCCGACCTTTTTGGGCAAAAATAAAAAAAAATTGTGCTTATCTGGAAAAAGCCTGAAAAAATCAAGCAATTTGGAAAAAAACTCCAAAAAAAATTGTATGATTTGGGTTTTCTCTCAGTTTTATCAAATTTTTACCCAAACCGATTAAATTGTGCTTTTTTTAAATAATAAATAAGGTCAAATCCTGGATTCTAGTTTGGTCAGACTTTTTTTAATTTAAAAAATTCAGATTTTGATAAATAACCCCCTTTATGACCATTTTAACAAATGTCCCCAAGAGGTTTCAGATCCTATAAAAGATATTGAACAATGTAATCAGTTTTTTTTTCCCAGTGAATATCATCAATATAATTTCAGTTTCCTGGAAGTGTAAATATGCTTTTGTAGGAAGATTGCTAAAAATCAATCCATAAAAAGTCATTTGTGAAGCCACTTTTTACTGATTTTTGATAGAAAAGAACACAAACCCAAATTTTAAACCCCACAATCAGTTACATGTTAACATCTCTTTTGCTACAAAATTTAATAACCTCACATACCTTATATTAAAAAAACAATAAAAACAAAAGACCTTTGCTATGATGGTGGTAAAATATCCCTCAAAACTTTCAGTTTTGGTAAATGAGAGGTTGATTATAGTAAGATTTTGGGCCAGTATTTTTATACTTTTTTTGTCCTGGGGTTCACCTTTATGTTAACTTTTAGGGGCAGATTTATCAAGGGTTGAATTTCGAGGTGATGGGAGTTTTTTAAACTCCCATCACTTCAAAATTCGAATAAAAAAAGACCAACAGAAATGTATTTAAAAAATCAAATTTTTTTAACTTTGCGTGAATAAGCTGTATTCGATTAATACATGATACATTTCGATATTCAAATTATTTTCAAATTGGATTCGAATTTGAACTATTCCCTAGTCAAAGTACACTAAAGGGCAGATTTAAGGGTCGAATTTTTAATTTAAAAAGGCCAACCAAAATTAAATCAAAGGTTTTTTTTGTCCATTTTTGATCTAATAGGTCAGTTTTAAATCGAATTTGAATCATACGATTCGAAGTAGTAGCGATTCCGATCAAATTTGATTCAACATTTTTCCAAAAAAAAAAAAACTTTGATTTTTTAAAGTCCACCAATTGACTCCAAGTTGGTTCTAGGAGGTCCCCATAGGCTGAAACAGAAATTCAGCAGGTTTTAAATGGAGAATGGTTGAAGTTGAATTTTTAAAGATAAATTTGAAATTCAAATTTTTGCATTTTTTCAAAATCGAATTTGGGCTATTCCTTATTTGAAGTACACAAAAATTAGCTTGAAATTCAAATTTTTTAAATATTTTAAATACGAATTTTCACTTCGACTTTTGATAAATCTGCCCCAAAATGACCTCGAAATTCCAATTTAAAAATTCAAAATTTCACTTTGATCCTTGATAAATCTGCCCCTTAAAGTGATAATTTATATAAAATACATCCACAAGCAAGAGCTTTGTCATTACTGGGTGCTGTTACCGAGGCTGCTGTATTTCTCTGTCATCTAGTTTTTTCTTTCTTTTTAATTATCGTAACATATTGTCTCTTACTAATATTTAAAACCATCCAATACTGTTGCCATTTTATAGGAATCCAGCACAATCACAAGAGCAGATGTTGTCTTTATTTTCCCAATCTTTACAATCACAATAACAACTGTTTACATTTTCAATCTAGCAGGGGGAAACAAAAGTAGAAATTTCCACCACCCGTTGGAATAAATGATGCAGAACAACTTTTTCCTTTGCTGCTAATTTGTTTGCACAGAATGCTGATTGCAGTTAAGGTATTCATAAAGCTTATAGACAGAGGAAGCCATCAAAATTTAATTTCCAAGCAAAGCGCTAAAAGAGTAAAAGAGAAGGAGAAATGATTAAAATGAACTGAGCTGCCCAAATTTCTTCGAATGCGTTGTGCAATGTGGAATGTAATGCTACACTGAAATTGTATCACGGGCCGTAGCATAAGAAATGTCTTCGTTCCGTAATGCCTAATTAGTGGGGAATTCATTTCATCCTTGTGGTTGCCTAGGAAATGGAAATTTAGTTTCAGATGAGCTTATTAAACAACATCCAAGCGGTAATTGGCATGACAAGTGAAGACCAGCTAGCCTCCCATTACACTCCATGTGGCTATTGACTCGTGAGCTGCGGCTTAGAACAGGAATTATTTCCCTTGACTTGGACACTTTCAATTAAGGTTCATTTGAAACTCTAAGGTCAACCAAAGTCTTGGGGTTATCGAAGGGATAAACACGGTGCAAGATTTATAAGAATGGACAATTTGTTTTTGTTCTGCCATTATTCTCAGTCTAAGAAATTAGAATAAGGTGCTTTGCTTGTTCATTAAAGGAGAACTAAACCCCTTTAGGGCTAAAAGTCCCATTCCCTTCTCCACTGCCCCCTTTCCCTACTTTCTCTCCACATAGGGGCAGATTACTAAAGAGTGAAGTGGCTATCACTAGCTACAATTCGCCATCGTAGCCGCCCTCAGGGACATCGCCAATTTACTACCAGGCACAGGCGCCAATTAGCTAGTGAACTGGATTGTGCTAGCAGTCATTCGCACTCTATCGCCAGGTGACTTTTCACTTTGGCGAATGGATGTTGCTCCACAAATTTACTAAAGTGCGGATTTTATTGAAAATGACCTCTTTCGGGAGAGTTGCCTTCGCCACTAGTGATGGGCGAATTTATTCACCAGGCGCGAATTCGCGTGTTTCGCCGCGAGCGAATAAATTCGGGAAACGCCTGCGAAAATTCGCGGCAAAAATTCGCCAGTGTCAAAAAAATTTTTTTCGCAAAAAACGGGCGCCGGCGTCAAAAACTAGACGCCGGCGTCAAAAACGAGACGCCGGCGCCGTTTCGCGAATTTTTCGGCGAAGCGAAACGGCGCAAATTCGCCCATCACTATTCGCCACCTCAGACCAGATGAAGTGCATTAAAGCAGCGAGATCTTCCTCAATCTTCTGTCACTTACATCATATCCCGTGAGCCGAAAATGCATCAAAGTCCAAAAAACGTTGGCGTCTTTTTCTTTTTTCAGTGTGTTTGGCTGCAAAAGACCTAACGTAAACTTTTTTTGGGTAACCGGTTTTCCCCATATATTTTCAAACAAATGGAACATTCATTTCACAATGGGCTCATGTGTAGGGAATTAGAATAACTCTGTTGTCTTTATTAAGGTTCCCTGGAATTGTGTTTTAAAAATAGTAATTTGTAAGTATATGCACCAACATTTAACATAAAGACATCCATTGAAATTGAAATTGAAATTTCCTGCCCTATGTAATTTAACCTGAGGGCAAGGTCCCTAACGAACTTTCGATCAAATGCTCGCATTGCCGAAGTAACGCTAGCAAAAAGTTGTCAGAGTTCGGCACTCCCTACGAAACTCCGCATTTTAGTGAATTAGCGTAGTCTGAGCGAAATTTCAGCTGGCAAAGTGGACGCTGGCGAATTTTTGCCAGATAGTGAATATGGCCTATAGTGTTTAAAAAGAATACGTGCCCTATCTGGCAACACTGACCTAAATTCTCAAAGTAACGCAGCGGAATTGGGGTGCCAAGTTCGGGCGCCACGTTATCTCTGTGACATGATCGCCGACACTTGCCATTGGCGCATGTACAGTTGGAGTCGGAGAGCTCTTCTGGAGAGGAACCAGAGGATACCGAAGTGTAAAAACATGGCACCCCTGAACTCTGCTGCGCTACTCTGCAAATTTAGGTCAGTGTTGCTAGATAGATAGATATTCTTTTAAACACTATATGGGGAGAAAGTAGGGAGAGGGTCCAGTGGAGTAGGGAACTGGACTTTTAGCCCTAAAGGGGTTTAGTTCTCCTAAATAGTGATGGGCGAATTTGGGGTGTTTCGCTTCGATGAAAAATGTGCAAATTTCCAGCGAAATTCGCGAACTAACGAAAAATTTTCGTCCATTTTTGAGGCCTGCGTCCGTTTTTTTTTACGCCGGCGAATTTTTACCAGCGAATTTTCACAGCGGTTTAGCGAATCGCGAGAATTCGGCGCGAATTCTCTCCTGATGAATACATTTGCCCATCACTACTCCTAAAAACATCAAAACAGTCACTGGCTTTCTCGATAAACACATATATATATATATAGGGAATAAAGTACCAACTCTTGTAAAATATAAGGATATTATAAGTTACCGAGTAGTTTCATGACCATATAAATACACGAGGCCAAAGGCAGAATATACTTCTAATATCCTCATATTTTACAACTGGGGGTACTTTATTTATTATAATACACAAGTTTCAGTGAGTCATGTGACAGAAATGACATCAGAACTCACCGTTTATAACTGATGACATCAGAACTCACCGTTTATAAGGATATCATTTACAAGATATTCATGGCTTTTGTGTATTATACATATATATATATATCTGCAATGAAAAAGACACAAGAAGAAGAAGAACCCTGACCTGAACAGTTTAGAAATATATGCACCAATTCTCCTCATTCCTGTAAAGTATAAATAAAGAGAAGGAAGCGCTGAAGCTGCAATAAATAACACTTGTGTGCAATGAGAGTGACTTTAGTATTAAACAAGTTAAGTTGTTGTTATCTCCTTGTGTGAAGACTCAGAGCATCATTGTGAATAGTGATGTTAATTCCAAGAATGTCCTGAAGCACAAGCTGATCTGCGCCTCTTCCCTTTCCATTACACCTTCACCTGTTGTGTGGAGCAGTCAGAGCCCCTGGGGAGGGCAAGGTCTCACTCAGACTTACTCTAATTGAAACCAGAAGCAACTGCGACTGTAATCAGATAACTTGCTTGTCAGAATATGTCTAGGGTTTGCCCGAGATGAAGGAAAGCAGAGACATTATTACTTGTAAGAATGGGATATTTTAATGCGCTAGTAAATTACTCAGTGTCTGCTAATTAGAGAACTTCCCCAGTCAACTGGGCTCCCTGCAATGTGTATGTGCAAGTGACAAGGGAACATAAAAGCCAATTACAATATACAGTATGACCTACACGTGTCACAAATGTAAATATATGGTTCATTTTATATTTATTTTAAATTCAGAAATCTAACCAACAGGGCATAAATGTATTCTACCTTTATACTTTATAATCAGAGTGCTGCAAACTGAGATCTACATAGAATTCTGATTATCACTCATATCATAAGGGATAATGTACCCCCTACTGTAAATGATAAGGATATTAGAAGTCACTGAGGGGTTGTTCTGTGACCATATAAAGGCACAAGGCTGCAGGCTGAGTTATACAGGGAACTCTGAGTATCACTCATGTATTATAAGGGATAATGTACCCCCTACTGTAAATGATAAGGATATTAGAAGTCACTGAGGGGTTGTTCTGTGACCATATAAAGGCACAAGGCTGCAGGCTGAGTTATACAGGGAACTCTGAGTATCACTCATGTATTATAAGGGATAATGTACCCCCTACTGTAAATGATAAGGATATTAGAAGTCACTGAGGGGTTGTTCTGTGACCATATAAAGGCACAAGGCTGCAGGCTGAGTTATACAGGGAACTCTGAGTATCACTCATGTATTATAAGGGATAATGTACCCCCTACTGTAAATGATAAGGATATTAGAAGTCACTGAGGGGTTGTTCTGTGACCATATAAAGGCACAAGGCTGCAGGCTGAGTTATACAGGGAACTCTGAGTATCACTCATGTATTATAAGGGATAATGTACCCCCTACTGTAAATGATAAGGATATTAGAAGTCACTGAGGGGTTGTTCTGTGACCATATAAAGGCACAAGGCTAAGTAAGCTTTTTTTGTTGTAGCAGAGAAATTATAACTACTGCCATTTCTGATTGATTTCTATTAAAAACTGCACTGGTACAGTCTAGTACCTGTGAATTAATACTGTTACTCTAGCCAAATCGACTGTATCTATCTATGAAGGTTCACACAGGGAATCTCATAGAAAAGTAACCGATACATTGTTGTTAGTGATGGGCTAATTTCTCGAGTTTTGCTTTGGCGGAAATTTTTACGACGATTGTGACGCCAGTGACAATTGCGACACCAGCAACAATTTCGATGCTGGTAACAATTCCGACGTGCATTAAAGTCAATGGGGGCCTTTAACTGTCACTGGCGTCGGAATTGTCGTTGGCGTTAAAAAATGCGGCTGGTCAAAAAGCACAAATTCGCACCTGCCGAATAAATTCGCCCATCACTAATCAGTATAAACCCAGTCACACACATTTAAATCTCCCCTAAAATTCACATCACTTTAGATCTATATTCCATTAGTGATGTTACAGTAGGAACAACCTTCTTAATGGAATTAAAAAAATGAAATGAATAAATAAAAATCAATAGTAGATAAAAAAGAGAGAGAAAGGAAATCTCTGAGAAAGGACTGTTTGCGAAGTATCATCTTTTGTCTTATATATTTTTATGGCTAATAATAAAGCTCACAGTAATGACAAGAGAGAAGGTTTCCATAGGAACCTGCCTCCGATTCATTGGCTGCAGCGTCTTCACACACCTGATCACCCCGAAATAGCTTTAATGTACAGGGCTTTGCTCTGCAGCACGTTCTGCCTGTGCTCAAGTTTAATGCAAAATTCCTTCTTCATTTCTTCACATAGTAACATTCTTATGATATTAAGAAATAAGAAAAACAAGAAATAAAATGCAAGAATGATAATTCATTATTCTAAGAAGAAGGGGTGAGTTAATTGTTTCACCTGATACAGATTCGCTGTGAAATTGGCATTAAATAGTTAAGGCAGCTATACAGCAGATATAGGGCAGATCCTGCGGAGCTCAATTTACCTGGTAAGAAACAGTTTGGGCTCCTCTGTGGAGCTGACACTTTGCACTTTGTACTCAGTACAGGGCTTAACAAGTGAGGCCAATCAAGGGTCTTGTAAATTGCTGACAGTCAGACTAGTGGCGATGCTGGGGCTGCTGATACGATGCCTGCAGCAATGGTGCCACCCTCTCCCGCTTAAAAATTCAGCATCCAATCGGGGCGAGGTAACTAACACTGGCGAGGATTCACCATCGTTACCGTGTTCAGGAACTTCGGGCGCAGGCGCTAAGGAGATAGACGCTAGCGGTGATTCGCACTCTATCACCAGGTGAATTTTCACTCTGGCGAATGGACGGTACTCTGCAAATTCACTAAGATGCGGATTTTACTGAACGTTACCTCTTGCGCCAGACTGACTTGCCTTCGCCAGCTCAGACCAGGCGAAGTGCCAAATCCTCCTCAATCTTCTGTTACTTACATCATATTTTTTAGTGGTAAAAGTCCAAAAAACACTGGTGTCTAGTGATGGGCGAATTTGTTTGTTGCTTCGCCACGAAATTCAATGGGCATCCATTAATTGTCGCCGTTTTCTAAATTGTCGCCGACTTCAAAATCAAAAACTTTGATGCCAATGAATTTTTTCTCCAAATTTGCAAATTTATTTGCCTGCGGAATAACGTGGAGATTCGTAGTGAATTCGCGCCTGCCGAATAAATTCGCCCATCACTACTGGCATCTTTTCCTTTTTCCGAGTGATAGCCTGCAAAAGACCTTAAAAATGTTTTGGGTAACCGGGTTCCCCCATACATTTTCTAACATATGGAACATAAACTATACAGTGGGCTCATGTGTAGGGCAATATAACAACTCTATTGTCTTAATTAAGCTTCCCTGGACTTGTGTAATATAATGTATTTGCTGCAACATATACGTCCATTCAATTTTAAATTTCCTGCAGTATGCAAATTAGTCTCAGCGAAGACCTCTAACGAAGTTGCGCTAGGATTTGCTTGCATTGCCGCAGTAATGCTAGAGAAAATTCGGCAGCGTTTGGCGCCCTGTACACAACCTCGCATTTTAGTAAATTAGCGTTGCCTGAGCAAATTTTCGCCTGACGGAGTGTTGCGATGGCTGCAAGGTTGTCGCCGCTTAGTAAATTTACCCCTTAGAGGCCCATTTATTAAAAGTCTCATTTTTGTGTTTTTAGAGTTTTCTTAAACCATCAGTAAACTAATTTTCTCTAAAACTGATGCCATGAAAGTTATTAAATGATCAGATTATCAAAAAGCTGAACATACCCTTAAAAATACAAATACCTTGAAAAACGCAAAACAAATTAGTTTTTATGACAATTACTAGTGAAAAAAATCAGAAACTGATGAATGTATTCCCTAGTGATCGACAAATCTGTCCCGTTTCACTTCAAAGAAAATTTGCAAATGCATTGAAATCTATGAGCAACAAAATATTTTTTTATGAGCTGCAAATTGCATGAAAATTTTTGATGCACAACAATTTTTTTCACCCATTAGGGTCTAGAAATTTGAATGTTATTAAATAGACCACTTAGAGGGTGTCAGATATGTGGGGGGTTATTTCCTAAAAATCAACTTTTTCTCACTTTATTTAAAAAAAAAATTCTACCATACGCCCAAACCTGAATCCCCCTTATTTACCAACATTTTTTCTCAAAAAATGTATGAAAAAAACGGTACTACAAAATCAAGCATCAATTCGAATTGTGCGACTCTTTGTATTTGACACTTGAATCATACAACTTTTTCAAACTCCCTCAAATTATTCTGATTATCAAACAAAAGCCCTAAACCTTTAAGAACCATGAAGGCAAAAAATATGTTCCAAAGGATAGAGGGACCATCTGCCATTGACTTTTACATGATTTTGACATGTATTAAAAGTTCAGAGTACAGTATAAAAAATACAAATGAAAAAAAAACCTGAATTATGCTCTAAAAAATATGAATACTTCTAAAACCTCTAACAATTCAAGTTTTTCAAATACAAAAATAGCCATAATCCTCCAAAAGTCCGAGTTGATTAAAAACGGTCCAATAAGATCAGTGAATATCCCACTTCTATTGGACCTCGACAACTTTTATTTGGTGAATTTTTGTATTGAAGGATTTCGTGGTTTTTACACTTTATACATCTCACAGTTTTAGAGCTTTTAAGAAACATAGGAAAACCACACATTTTTAAAAATTGGTGGAAAAAATAGAAATTAGATTGTTAGTAAATAAACCACTAAGACTCACTTAATATGTTTCCATAGCAATGGGATCCTGCTGAGCCAAACTCGAAACACTGTTCCAAGAAATTCATAGAGGATGTATTAGCAAGTCTCAAAAGTGTGAAATAAAAAACATATTGCATTAAAAATGTTTGTGATTTTTATGTTGAATGTTGCTTCAGAAAAATGATAGGCTTCAAATACTATTGATATCAATGGTCTAGCAATAAATAAGCAAAAATTCCATGTTGAAAATCACAGGCAGTTTGACTCATATTTATATATGTAGAATTTATAAAGAAGCATGGTGGAAACTGTGCATAAAATACTTTTTAACATTCTGATTTCATTCTCATTTGATTTCCCTTCCAGTTTGCCTTTTATTCAACAAGGTTTCCATGACCAGAACACTAGAGATGTCGCGAACTGTTCGCCGGCGAACTTGTTCGCGCGAACATCGGGTGTTCGCGCTCGCCGGAAGTTCGCGAACGTCGCGCGACGTTCGCCATTTTGGGTTCGCCATTGTTGGCGCTTTTTTTTGCCCTCTCACCCCAGACCAGCAGGTACATGGCAGCCAATCAGGAAGCTCTCCCCTGGACCACTCCCCTTCCCTATAAAAACCGAAGCCCTGCAGCGTTTTTTCACTCTGCCTGTGTGTGCTGAAGAGATAGTGTAGGGAGAGAGCTGCTGCCTGTTAGTGATTTCAGGGACAGTTGAAAGTTTGCTGGCTAGTAATCGTTTTGATACTGCTCTGTTATTGGAGGGACAGAAGTCTGCAGGGGTTTGAGGGACATTTAAGCTTAGGTAGCTTTGCTGGCTAGTAATCTACCTTCTACTGCAGTGCTCTGTATGTAGCTGCAGTGGGCAGCTGTCCTGCTTCTGATCTCATCTGCTGACTGCTGCAATAACAGTAGTCCTTGTAAGGACTGCTTTTATTTATTTTTTTGTTGTTTTACTACTACTACTACTACTACTACTATAAGAGCCCAGTGCTATTAGTCTAGCAGTGTTGGGGAGTGGGACTGGTGTGCTAATCTGCTGCTCCTAGTAGTTCAGCAGCACCAACTTTAATTTTTTTTTTTAATATTCATTTTTTTTTTATTTTACTTTTTTTATTTTACTACCGCTGTAGTAGTGTATAAGTTGACCTTTTAGGCATTATTTGCCCTGTAGGCATTATTTGCACACTGTTTTCTTCAACCCGCCATCGAGCTGTGTGACCTTGTTCACATTCTGTCTAAATATCCATAATATTACCGTCTCCAGAAAAAACACCGGAGTCACTTTTTTCAAGCAGCCATAATATATTTTACGTAATCCGTATCCACCGCTGTAGTAGTGTATACGTTGGCCTTGTAGGCATTATTTGCACACTGTTTTCTTCAACCCGCCATCGAGCTGTGTGACCTTGTTCCCATTCTGTCTAAATATCCATAATATTACCGTCTCCAGAAAAAACACCGGAGTCACTTTTTTCAAGCAGCATTCATATATTTTACGTAATCCGTATCCACCGTTGTAGTAGTGTATACGTTGGCCTTGTAGGCATTATTTGCACACTGTTTTCTTCAACCCGCCATCGAGCTGTGTGACCTTGTTCCCATTCTGTCTAAATATCCATAATATTACCGTCTCCAGAAAAAACACCGGAGTCACTTTTTTCAAGCAGCATTCATATATTTTACGTAATCCGTATCCACCGCTGTAGTAGTGTATACGTTGGCCTTGTAGGCATTATTTGCACAGTGTTTTCTTCAACCCGCCATCGAGCTGTGTGAGCTTGTTCACATTTTGTCTAAATATTGATAATATTATCGTCTCTAGAAAAACCACTTGAGTTACTTTTTTTCAAGCAGCATTCATATATTTTACGTAATCCGTATCCACCGCTGTAGTAGTGTATACGTTGACTTTGTAGGCATTATTTGCACAGTGTTTTCTTCAACCCGCCATCTAGCTGTGTGTATTATCGTTTCCAGAAAAACCAACTGAGTTTTTGTTGTTGTTGTTGTTTTTTTAAAAATAATGCCAGGCAAAGGCAGGCCGCCACGCAGAGGCCGTGCTAGGGGCCGTGCTGCTATGCAATCCTGTGGCCCTAGCAAATTGCCCAGTTTTAAAAAGCCAATGACCCTGAACTCCCAAAATGCTGAAGAGGTAGTTGACTGGCTTACACAGCACACCCCATCCTCTACCGTTTCTAACTTTACCACAACATCCTCCTCATCCTCCACTGCTATGGCCACCCCACGTAACACTTCCTCCACCACCGGTGCCCCTTCTTCACTGGGGTCAGAGGAGTTATTTTCCAATGAGTTTCTTGAACTGAGTAATGCGCAACCATTATTGCCAGAAGAAGATGAAGGAGATGAGGACCTTACACCAGATTTAATTCTGGCAGAGAACACGATAGAGATGGACATAATGAGTGATGAGGAGGAGGTCCCCGCTGCTGCTTCCTTCTGTGATGTGTCAGAAGAAATTGATGCATCTGAGGAGAATGATGATGAGGAGATTGATGTTTTGTGGGTGCCTAGTAGAAGAGAGCAAGAGGAGGGTAGTTCAGATGGAGAGACGGAGAGTCAGAGAGGCAGTAGGAGAATAAGACTTAGAAGAAGCAGGGAGGACAGCCCGCAGGGATCAGCAGGGCAACAACATGTATCGGCACCTGTGTTCAGCCGGCCAACGCACCCGCCATTGCCGCCAATACCGCCAACTCCGCCAACTTCTACTGTTACCGCCAGATCGCACACTTCCAAAAAGTCAGCAGTGTGGGATTTTTTTAATGTGTGTGCCTCTGACAAAAGCATTGTAATTTGCAATGAGTGCAGTCAGAAACTGAGCCTTGGTAAGCCCAACAGCCACATAGGTACAACTTCTATGCGAAGGCACATGAGCGGCAAGCACAAAGCACTTTGGGAGCAACACCTCAAAGGCAACAGGCAAACTAAAAGCCACACTCCTTCTGGTCCAGCATCTTACTGCTCTACCTCTGCTCTCCTTGACCCGTCTGAACCACCCTCCACTCCGCCTTCCACCTTGACCACCTGTTCCCATTCCCAGTCATCTGCCACCAGCCAAGTTTCTGTGAAGGCCATGTTTGAGCGTAAGAAGCCAATGTCTGACTGTCACCCCCTTGCCCGGCGTCTGACAGCTGGCTTGTCTGCACTCTTAGCCCGCCAGCTTTTACCATACCAGCTGGTGGACTCTGAGGCCTTCCGCAAATTTGTAGCAATTGGGACACCGCAGTGGAAGGTACCCAGCCGCAATTTTTTTTCTAAAAAGGGAATACCACACCTGTACCAACATGTGCAGAGCCAAGTTACCGCATCTCTGTCACTTAGTGTTGGGCCAAAGGTCCATATGACTACTGACGCATGGTCCTCCAAGCATGGTCAGGGCAGGTATGTCACCTACACTGCCCACTGGGTGAACTTGGTAATGGCTGGGAAGCAGGGAATGGGTAGCTCAACAACAACAGTGGAGTTGGTGTCACCGCCACGGATTGCACGCGGTTCTGCCACCACCTCTACTCCTCCATCGCTCTCTACCTCGTCTTCTTCTTCTTCTTACTCTGCTGCTGGGTCCTCCTTCTCCTCCTCCACACCTGTGCACCCCCAGCTCCCCCTAGGCTATTCGACGTGCCAGGTACGCCGTTGTCACGCTGTCTTGGGGATGACGTGCCTGGAAAGCAAAAACCATACCGGATCTGTACTCCTGTCATCTCTGCAGTCACAGGCCGATCGGTGGCTGACCCCACACCAACTGCAGATCGGAAAAGTGGTGTGTGACAATGGAAGCAATCTGTTGGCAGCGTTGAGACTAGGCAATTTAACACATGTGCCCTGCATGGCACATGTGTTAAATTTAATAGTCCAACGTTTTGTCTCCAAGTACCCAGGATTCCAGGACGTTCTCACCCAGTCCAGAAAGGTGTCGGCCCATTTCAGACGTTCCTACACAGCCATGGCACGCCTTGCTGACATTCAGCAGCGCTACAACATGCCAGTCAGGCGTTTGATTTCTGACAGCCAGACTCGCTGGAATTCAACGCTCCTTATGTTGGAACGTCTGCTGCAACAACAAAGGGCCGTCAACGAGTACCTTTTTGAACTGGGTGGTAGGACTGGATCTGCACAGCTGGGGATTTTTTTCCCCCGTTACTGGGTGCTTATGCGCGATGCCTGCAGGCTCATGCGACCTTTTGAAGAGGTGACAAATATGGTCAGTCGCACCGAAGGCACCATCAGCGACCTAATACCCTTCGCTTTATTCCTGGAGCGTGCCGTGCGACGAGTGACAGATGAGGCTGTAGACCAGCGTGACGAGGAGCTGGAAGCGCACGATTTCTGGTCGGAATCACCAGAACGAACCCAGGCACCTGCTGCAACGCAGGGAGAGGTGCCAGAAGTGGAGTCAGAGGAGGAAGGTGGCTTTGTGGAGGAGGAGGAGGAGGACCAACAGGAGCAGGCTTCCCAGGGGGCTAGTGGTGACCTTTTGGGGACCCCTGGTCTTGTACGTGGCTGGGGGGAGGAGACCGTGGATGATGCAGTCCTTGATAATGAGGAAGCGGAGATGGATAGCTCTGCATCCAACCTTGTGAGAATGGGGTCTTTCATGCTGTCATGCCTGTTGAAGGACCCCCGTATCAAGAGGCTTAAGGAGAAGGACCTGTACTGGGTCGCAACGCTACTAGACCCTCGGTACAAGCATAAAGTGTCAGAAATGTTACCAACATACCACAAGTCCGAAAAGATGCGGCATTTACAAACCAGCCTGCAAAACATGTTGTACAATGCTTTTAAGGGTGATGTCACTTCAGGAACTCATCAACATTCCAGGGGCAGAGGTGCCAGTAATCCTGCCACGAGCACACCTGCAAGGACAAAGCCCTTTGGCCAGTCTGTAACGTCAGACATGCAAATGTTTTTCTGTCCAAGGCAGCGCCACAACCCTTCTGGATCCACCCTCAAAGAACGCCTCGACCGGCAGGTAGCGGACTACCTGGCATTAACTGCAGATATCGACACTCTGAGGAGCGATGAACCCCTGGACTACTGGGTGCGCAGGCTTGATCTGTGGCCAGAGCTGTCACAATTTGCCATGAACCTCTTGTCTTGCCCAGCCTCAAGTGTGCTCTCAGAAAGGACCTTCAGTGCAGCAGGAGGGATTGTAACTGAGAAGAGAACTCGCCTAGGTCACAAAAGTGTCGATTACCTGACCTTTATTAAAATGAATGAGGGGTGGATCTCGGAGGGTTACTGCACGCCGGAAGACTTGTTCTGACGTCTATGCAGCTGTCCTTCTCTTCAAGCCTCATGACTCCACACACAGCTGTCCTTTAGCGTCCTCCTCCTCCCTCCGCCACCGTTACAAACTAGGGTGCAAACCCTACTGGTTTAATTTTTTCTGGCCTCTGTGCTTCAGTGGCTGCAACCAAAAAAACTGGGCAAACAATGTCTACAAGGTCAACGTATGGCAAAAAATGACTATTTTCAGCATTTATATGGCATATTTTTTCTGGCAACTGTGCTTCAGTGGCTGCATCCAAAAAAATGCATATTTTCTGCATTTATATGGCATAATTTTTCTGGCCTCTGTGCTTCAGTGGCTGCAACCAAAAAAATGCATATTTTCTGCATTTATATGGCATAATTTTTCTGGCCTCTGTGCTTCAGTGGCTGCAACCAAAAAAATTTATATTTTCAGCATTTATATGGCATAATTTTTCTGGCAACTGTGCTTCAGTGGCTGCGACCAAAAAAATGACTATTTTCAGCATTTATATGGCATATTTTTTCTGGCCTCTGTGCTTCAGTGGCTGCGGCCAAAAAAACTGGGCAAACAATGCCTACAAGGTCAACGACGTTGACCTTGTAGGCATTGTTTGCCCAGTTTTTTTGGCCGCAGCCACTGAAGCACAGAGGCCAGAAAAAATATGCCATATAAATGCTGAAAATAGTCATTTTTTGCCATACGTTGACTCAACGTATATGGCAAAAAATGACTATTTTCAGCATTTATATGGCATATTTTTTCTGGCAACTGTGCTTCAGTGGCTGCGACCAAAAAAATGCATATTTTCTGCATTTATATGGCATAATTTTTCTGGCCTCTGTGCTTCAGTGGCTGCAACCAAAAAAATTTATATTTTCAGCATTTATATGGCATAATTTTTCTGTCAACTGTGCTTCAGTGGCTGCGACCAAAAAAATGCATGTTTTCTGCATTTATATGGCATAATTTTTCTGGCCTCTGTGCTTCAGTGGCTGCAACCAAAAAAGTTTATATTTTCAGCATTTATATGGCATAATTTTTCTGTCAACTGTGCTTCAGTGGCTGCGACCAAAAAAATGCATATTTTCTGCATTTATATGGCATAATTTTTCTGGCCTCTGTGCTTCAGTGGCTGCAACCAAAAAAATTTATATTTTCAGCATTTATATGGCATAATTTTTCTGGCAACTGTGCTTCAGTGGCTGCGTCCAAAAAAACTGGGCAAACAATGTCTACAAGGTCAACGTATGGCGAAAAATGACTATTTTCAGCATTTATATGGCATATTTTTTCTGGCAACTGTGCTTCAGTGGCTGCGTCCAAAAAAACTGGGCAAACAATGCCTACAAGGTCAACGTATGGCAGTTGTTTAAAGAGAACAGTAGATTACTAGCCAGCAAAGCTACCTAAGCTAAAATGTCCCTCAAATCCCTGCAGACTTCTGTCCCTCCAATACAGAGCAGTATCAAGCAGATTACTAGCCAGCAAACTTACTATCATCTGTCCCTGAAATCACTAACAGCTCTCCCCCTACACTATCTCTTCCAAGCACACACAGGCAGATTTTTCAGATACATTTTTGCCCTTGATCCCCCTCTGGCATGCCACTGTCCAGGTCGTTGCACCCTTTAAACAACTTTAAAATCATTTTTCTGGCCAGAAATGTCTTTTCTAGATGTTAAAGTTCGCCTTCCCATTGAAGTCTATGGGGTTCGCGAACCGTTCGCGAACCGCTCGCGTTTTTGCGCAAGTTCGCGAATATGTTCGCGAACTTTTTTTCCGACGTTCGCTACATCCCTACAGAACACCTCAAAATACTCTGATATCTCACAGTCCATAGATCTAGCACAGTGTGAGCCCAATAAGAATTGACTGAGACCAATGGAACCTGAAAGTCATTCTTACTTTAGAGTACCATGTCACCAAGCCCTAGAGTGCATATTATTGACACCAACAAGACCTCAACTAACAGAGACATCAGGACAGAATTCTATATCGTTACTAGCAGAAACATAATAACATTCTCCATGCATAAGATTAGCCATTGGAATGTCATTGTTGGCACTATGAATAAGGTCTAAGTGGTGTTAACTGTGACCATGAATGGAGAATAAATTTGGGCCTCATCACATGTATTTCATCTTTTATTTATATAATTCCATTACATTATATACAGTACTCTTGCAGAGATTATTTTATCATTCACCTCAGCAGAGCTTACAATCAAAACTTTAAATCACATACATACAAGATACATCAGAGAATCTCAATAATAGTACATCAAATCCACTGGACTTGCTGTATTTTTTCTTTTGAAGATGTTTCACTAGTTATGCAACTGATTTTCTCAATTCAGAATTCTAAATTAAGACAGCCAGTGGGATGACTAGTGAACGATCTTCAAGAGAAAAAGTACAGCAAGTCTAGTTGATTTGACTTACAACTATAGATAAACCATGACCTGGATAAGTGAGAACCTTCACAGATATTTTTGCGTGTCTCCAGGCAACATAGCACTATGTCCTTAGAATCGAAGGATATCTGCAAGTGTATAAAATCCTAAACAAGTCCAATTGATTTGACTTACTCCTATAGATATACCAAGATCTGGATAAATGAGAACCTTCACAGACACATTAAGGTATCTCTATTTAACATAGAAATATGTCCTAGAGTAGGTGGACATCTGCAAGTGTATAACATCTAAAACAAGTCCAGTTAATTTGACTTACTACTATAGATATACCATGGGTATCTCCAGGCCACTATGTCCTTAGAATAGAAGGGTGTCTGCAAGTGTATAAAATCCAAAACACCTTCTGTAGAGCACTTAAACAATGTAAGGTTTTAAGTGACTTGGATACATTTTCTGTTGTTGATGTTTTTATTAAGTACAGTATGGCTGAAGTTCACAGTAGGCTGTTCTAGGCTCTTAGGATGGGAGAGTATTTTTATTTAAGTCTGAATGTCCCTCAGGGACCCCATACCTTACCCACTAATTAATTTGCTAGGGTTGTATATGAGAGCAGTGAGCTCCCTTTCTCCTACCTTGGGGCAATAGGAAAATGTAAAAGTCACCTCTCATCCCTTACACCTTACTGAGAGGGGGCAGAAAATCCCCTTCACCACTTTGGACTTTGTTAGTAAATTAATATAAGGCTTGACAGTATATTCTACTCTCATGGAAGCCATTTAAAGTGAATGATGATATCAGGAAGGGGATTCTTAATGTATTTAATTTCTGGTTTTCAACTACACCTATTTTAATGGAGTAGTGTTCCTAATTTAAATATCCTTGCTTTATGCCTAAGTGAGAGGAACTTTTGTGGAATCAGGGGTCAGATGACTAAGCAACACCTTCAGATTCTACCAGACAGCACCCCTGGAGTTAGGAACAGGAGAGGTGTAGTAGGACTAGACAGGAGTGCCAAAAAGTGTGTAAATCATAGTCTTAAGCAGGCCGAGGTTAGTATCGGGCTGAGGACGGGATGGGCAGCAAGTGTCGAATATCAGGATCAGGCCGAGGTTGGGACAGGCAGTGCCATCGAGCAAAAAGAACTAGGAACTAGGAACAGGCAAGGGTCAAACCAGGAGAAGCAAAATGATCCAGAAGAGACAAAGGCTTGATGTAGAAAGAGCACTTAGCAATGAATCCCAGTTTTGTTGCCCTTAAATAGGCAAGGCGCATGAGCAAGGACCCTGACGTCAGAACACACGCAGATGTTCACGATCAACCAACTTACTAGGACCTGGGAAGCATCACTGCATGCATGCAACAGCCTTTGCTTAATGGATTGCATGAACAAATAACGAAGGACAGAGCTGTCCACTGAGGATGCGCTGGTAAATGAGGACCATGACACTAAGGTACTGAAACAAAGACTATAGAAACAGGGTTTGTGCTACTGCCACATTATAACAAATATCTATGGTACCACTCAATAAATAAATATTTGATCAAAAATACAAAATTAAAGTAAAGGATAAAGGAGAAAACACTCACAGTTCACCTCAGTCCCAAGGTGCAAGATCAAAAGTACTGTGTCCAAAAGGAATGTGAGGATCTCCAAAAATGAAAAAAACAAATGTAAAAAGTAGAAAAATGTATTAGCACATAAAACCTAACGCGTTTCGTGCCTATTGGGGCACTTACTCAGAGGCACTTACTCATAGGCACTTACTCATAAGCCTGTGAGTAAGTGCCCCAATAGGAATGAAACGCGTTTTATGTCCTAATAGATTTTTCTACTTTTTACATTTGTTTTTTCATATATGGAAATCCTCACATTCCTTTTGGACACAGTACCATGACACTAAGGTACCAAAGCCACTGACATATGATTCCCATACTCATTGTAAGCTAGACAAGTACTGTATAATGGAGAGTAGAGTGATGCAATGCCTGTCATTGATGATTTTTATGCTGGGGTTCAATTCCAGCCAGGGCATCTGCAAGGAGTCTTTACAGTATGTCCTCTCTGTGTCTACATGGGTTTTTTCCTTTGGGTACTCAAATTGCTTTCCACACCCCAAAAGCATATGGGCAGGTGAATTGACTCCTAAAAATGACCCTTGTGTGTGTGAATGTGATACGGAACTTACAGATTGTAAGCTCCACTGGGGTAGGGACTGATGTGATCTTTGTAAAGTGCTGGGTAACATGTCAGTACTAAACAAATAAAAGATATTCATTAATTAAATGTGTTTTTCTGCAATGATGCAATAATGATGAATACCTTGTAGACTCTGCATCCAGTAGGCTTATGTACCAATGTAAAAAAAAAGTATTCCTAGTATATAATTATCACAATTATCATGAATGGTGGATTCTACCACAGAAGCAAATAACTCTGACAACATAGCAAAGTGCATTATACATATGATATAACCATTCAATCAGTTTTACTTTCCAATATATATAATATATATATATATATATATTATGAATGAAGTTACTGGATTCCTGGCCATAAAATGCAGATGTTTGTGTTTTCATATGATCCGCTACTTGTAATGGGCAGAATACCTTTACCAGGTCATAGTATCGGTGCCCTTTCCCTCCAGCTCTTATTACACAAGGTTTAAATATATATTTAGCCGAAGGAAAATTCCATCTGTGTGTTCTGACAAAAGAGCAACCTACTAAGCATTTTATCCTTCTTCGGACATACATTATTTAGACAATACGCTGAGAGTAAAGGAAATGTAAAAAAATATTTCAGGATAATGTTTCGGAATTATATATTAATAATGAGATGCCTGAATATTGATGCTGCTAAATGAACTTCACGATTCTGAACCAGTTTTTCTTCATGGCAAATGTACTGAAATCTGTTGGCCAGAGAGGAGATTATTGCCGCTGATATTTCCCTTTATGTGTCCCAGATAAAACACCAGTAATGTGCACATTTCTATGTGAATGAGCCTGCTCGCTTTCAAGGCAGCGGAATATTTAATATCCCAAATTAACGACATAACGTTTTCTGATTCCTATGTTTTAAATTATTCACAAAAAATAGCAGTAATTTATGTTTTTTCCCCATAAGCCAAAAATTATAATGTACTTCTTGAAAATGATAAGTCTCATTTACAATGTGAGACACAGACAGCAAAGTACGAAAAAAAAAGGCAGCAATCAGAAATGTTTTTTACTTTGTAGACTATGCTCTGCACTTGCCGCAGGTCTGCTACTTTGTTTTGAATTGGTGAGGGGTGGACGTGGAGAGGTACATAGGCAAAAATGAAGGGCCAAATGTTTGTTTGTTTTGATGATAAAATCAGAGATGTAGAGTCAGAAGCAATTTTGAGTACTTGGAGTCGGTGTTGGAGCCAACAAAAATGTACCGGCTCTGAATCCAATTCCTAATCAATTTAAATTGCAATAAAAAGTACAAATACAGGTCTGGATGGGCAACAGGGTAGTGTGTCAGCTTCCTGGCTAGTTTTTCTTTGGTTTGTGATGAAATGCCTTGCAGGCTGTGTTCATAAAGTCTTTCAATCAACATGGAAAATACCGAGGTCAAAGTCAGAGGTACCATAAACTGAGGAGCCAAAGGATATAAGTACTGACTCCACAGCCCTGGATAAAATACATTAATGGTAATATGCAATAAGAAATAATATTGCTCTGAAGAACAAACTATATATTAGATGAGCAACCCGGTCTCTTTGCTATAGATGGCACCACTTGCCTGGACAGTAGGAATGTCTTGGTGTCTATCCTGCTCACTTTGCTCTTGCTTGATTCTTGACCATCTCCTGAAACCAGGAGACCAAAGGAGGGAAATGTAAAAAAATGCCAAAACAGTACTCTTTACTAGTCAGCTGTTTAGAAGCAAGCATCTAATAGGTTGCTATGGATTACTAGACCTAGGCCAACATTGTGGCTCTAACATTGCCCCAGAAATGTAGAATACAGTCCTTATATACTAAATTGACAATATATGGGTGTATATTTATTTATTAAGCGCTGCCCCTTCTAAGCATGTACTTAGTGTTCATTCACTTTATATTTAAGGCAGGTTGTCCTTAACCTTAAATATCTGGTGCAAGGTATAGAGAACTGTTCCGGCAGTGCAAGAAAGTCTTGTCCTTAACATTTGCCATAGGGCTCCTTTGCGGCCTGTAACTGCGAAACGTTAGGGCATAGGTGGGTATGTGCCTTCACTCATTCATCTCTCATGAATACAGATCTGCTAAATGAGGGCAGCACTGTATTCATGGGGTGAACAGAGGTCTCTGCACTCTGTTTTTTACTCTCTGTATTCTGCCTCCTATGTGCATGACAGAGCACAAGGCAAAAGAATTGATGGATTGCACCAGTTTTTTTGCAGAAATAGTTTGTCTTCGGCACACCACTTACTTGATACAGGTATAGGATCCCTTATCCGGAAACCCAATATCCAAAAAGCTCAGAATTACGGAATGGCTGTCTCCCATAGACTCCATTTTATCCGAATAATCCAAATTTTTAAAACTGATTTCCTTTTTCTTTGTAATAATAAAACAGTAGCTTGTACTTGATCCCAACTAAGATATAATTAATCCTTATTGGAAACAAAATCAGCCTATTGGGTTTATTTAATGTTTAAATTAATTTCTAGTAGAATTAAGGCATGAAGACCCAAATTACGGAAAGATCCATTGTCCGGAAAACCCCAGGTTCCGAGCATTCTGGATAACAGGTCCCATACCTGTACTCTATAGGGTGCATTCAATCCCAGACTGCTTCAAGCCCAACACAGTGATCTCTTGAAAAAGGGGAAAAGAAGCGCAACATACTACGGCTCCTGCCTTTAAAGCATTTTATTGCAGCAGAGATGTGGCACAAGCTTTCGGGGACAACCCCTTCCTCAGGTGCATTACACACTTAGGGGCACATTTACTTAGCTCGAGTGAAGGATTAGAATGAAAAAAACTTCAAATTTCGAAGGTTTTTTTGGCTACTTTGACCATCGAATTGGCTACTTCGACCTTCGACTACGACTTCGTCTTCAATTCGAATGTTTCGAACTAAAACAAACGAATATCGCTAGATCCTTTGACTTCGATATTCGAAGTCGAAGGATTTAACTTCGACAGTCGAATATCGAAAGGGTTAATTAACCCTCGATATTCGACCTTAAGTAAATTTGCCCCTTAGTGAACACATTGCATTAAATACCCATCAAGCGCATGTGATTGGTTGTTTTTTTGTTAACCCTTCACTCTCAATTTATACAAGGTCTCAAAAAAATGTTCATCATTTAATCAGCATGAAAGTCCCAATCCATTGTGATGCATACAATTCATTGCCTGCAATATAATAATTGTTAATAAGCCATTAAAACATTTAATAGCAATAAATATGTTATATCATTACAAATAGCATTGTAAACTAAAACTCTAATTCAATCCTTTGGGCACAAGAGAATCTAGTCTTTTTATCCATGCTGCCTCTTTTCTTAGCAACTGTTTCCGCACATTACCCCCTCTCAGCAGATGAATCTGTTCCAATACAGTCCATCTCATCTCAGAAACAGTATGTTTATTATGTGCAACAGGTAGGGTGCGCCATGGGGTTGATGGGTATTTAAGGCAATATGTTCACTAAGGGGCACATTTACTATTGGTCAAATATGGATGGTTAATTAACCCACGATATTTGACCCTCTAAGTAAAATCCTTCGACTTCGAATATCGAAGTCGAAGGATTTACCACAGATGCCTCCATCGAACGATCGAAGGAATAATCGTTCGATCGAACGATTAAATCCTTCGAATATAACGATTCCAAGGATTTTAATCAATCAATCGAACGATTTTCCTTCGATCAAAAAAAGCTTAGAAAGCCTATGGGGAAGGTCCCCATAGGCTAACATTGGTGCTCGGTAGGTTTTTAGGTGGCGAAGTAGGTAGTCAAAGTTTTTTTTAAAGAGACAGTACTTCGACTATCGAATGGTCGAATAGTCGAAGGATTTTTAGTTTGAATCGTTCGATTCGAAGTCGTAGTCGAAGGTCGAAGTAGCCCATTCCTTCACTCGAGCTAAGTAAATGGGCCCCTAGGTGTGTAATGCACCTGAGGAAGGGGTTGTCCCCGAAAGCTTGTGCCACATCTCTGCTGCAATAAAATGCTTTAAAGGCAGGAGTGGAAGTATGTTGTGCTTCTTTTCCCCTTTTTCAAGAGATTACCTGTTTGTTTTGCTCCCTGACCTTCATGCAGTAAATGAACTTGAACCTGAACAATTTGAGAAATGCATAGACGTCAAAAAAAGTTTCTCATTCCAAATGTCACTTTTTGTCCAAATACATTAAAGCCAATGGGTGTGTTTTTGGTATGGTGACTTTTTTGTCTCTGCGACAATTTTGTCTTGGCGACTTTTATGTCACAGCAAAATTGCTCTCTGCAGATTTGCAAAAGTTTGGAATTTTGCTGCAAATTTGTAGAAAATTTATGAAAATGTATCAAATGACCTTGTTTATCCACAGAGGGTTCTCTTTGATTCAAATGGGTGGGAAGTTGGATTAGCTCCTCACAGGGATGCCTGCAACATTGTATCTCTAAACAATATTTATAATGATATACAAAGGTAAAGGAGGTCACATGCTGCCAGGGCCGGGCCATGCTGTCTGGGCGCCCCACGTGCACATAGGACGACCGCGCGCATAGGAGGCGCACTAACCGGCTGTGTCGACCTCTCCAGGTACGCTCTCCCCTCATGTACGCACATGCGCACAAAAAGGCGCATGGACTGGAGTGGCACTTACTCAGCCAGACTAGGGGTAGGTAGCAGTGAAAGTTACGTGCCTGGCGCCCCTCAAGCTTTGCGTCCTAGTCTCGTGCCTACTCTGCCTACCCCTAGTTCCAGGCCCTGCATGCTGCTCATACTGTATATAATATGTTTACAGAGCCACAGAGGCGAGATTACGGACTCACCATATGACTGAGAAGATGAGTAGAGGCCACTGAAAGGAAAGGAAAAGCAATTGGATGCTAATTAGTAATGGGCCGGATTTGTCCAGTTTCTCTGAAAAATTAGCGTATTGCCCGTGAAATTCACAAAGCGGAGAAAAAATTAATTTTGTCTCTCGTGTCAATTTTGATGCCGGCAGTAAGGTTAATGGGCACCTGAATACTGTTGACACACAACGATTCTGACGCGAGTGACCTATCCAACGAGAGACCAACATTTTTTGGCGCCTGCAGATTTTCGATGCAATTTATTTTGCCGCTGGTGAAATGTGGAAATTTGCAGCGAATTTGTGCCTGGCGAATTTATTCGCCCATCACTAATTCTAATTCATATAATGCAGGTTTTATTCATCTAGCCCCGTGTTTTCATCATGAATTGTATGTTTTATACAACAATATGTTGATTGGCCAACATAAGGAATCTGTAAGGAAGTCTGCGTGCCATTTTACAATCTTTGAAATATTTCTTTGAATCATTAACCATGATATAAGTCTAATGCTGCAAACGTGGCTTACAAATCAATTAGTGACTCGACTTTCAAGCTAGCCCCTTCTACACACAAGAACTACTGTAATTGGGAGCTTATTAACTCAGTAAAAGTACATGAAACGGAATAAATACTTTTAATGTCCTCCCAAAGCAGCTCAATTAGGGTCCCCGAAAGAGGAAATTGTAACGCAAGCCCTGTATCATTCCACTAATGTTAATGCAGTATGTACTGTATGTGCGGTATAATCTCCCCATCACCGGTACATCAATAAACTCATTTTGTTTCCTTGCAGTTTGCAGACTATGTCTGTGCCAGAGAGACCTGTAATAATCAGTTCTCTCGGTGGCGGAATAATGGTACTCGCACGTCGGAGGGATCTCTGTAGTAGCAGTCGGGTCACTCTGTATCGTTGAATAATTAAAGTCAAGTGAATTCTCAAGGATGATCGTATCCACCAACGCAGGGGCTATAATTACACGCATGTGCCTGTTCCCCGGCCATTCACTTACATGTCTGACAAATAGCATTACGCAGATTAACATTCACCATGAAATATGTCTTCTCAATGTAGCCAGAGAACGATGGATTTAAATGGAAAAGGATAGTTTTTCTTTAATTCAATATTTCAGTTTAATGTGATGGTGTTTTTTTAGATCTTTCTTAGTATTTTACTCCCCCCCCCACTTCAGTAGCTTCTATGAAGATTCCACTGACTTACTGTACTTTTAGTCTTGTCTCAATTCATTTTAAATCACTGTCCCCTTCCATAATCCTCCTGTAATTTTAAAATGGGGTAATTTTTTAAAGGGAGTTATTTATCAAACTCTGAATTAAATTAAAATAGTTAAAAAAGTCTGACAAAACTAGAATCTATGATTTGACCTTATTTATTATTTAAAAAGCATGAATCGGATCGAAAACCTGAATCATACTATTTTTTCGGGCCTTTTCCCGAAAAGCCCACATTTTTTGGATTTCTGCCCGAAAAGGCCAAAATAATTGGATTTTTGGGGTAATTCCAGTGCAGACCACAGAAACTTCCAGATAGGATAGGGACCTCTCTCATTGACTTATATACAACCTCAGCAGGTCTTTTTGCAGCTTTGAGGTATAATAAATCTCGAAAAAAAGCGAGTTTTTTTCAAAAAAAATTCTGATTTAATAGTAAAAACCAATATTTTTTTGAGTTTTTAGCATTCGGACTAAAAAAATAACTCCCGAAATGCGATCAAACTATACAGTATCCCTTGTTGTGGAGACTGGCATTTGGTATAAATCTGCATATAAAAAATCAAGACTCTGGCGGCCTATTCAGGGTAAGACTGTCAGGACACTAGGAAAAAACTCTGTGAGCCCCAGCGCTTGTGGACCTAGTGGACCCAGGCCCGAATCTCAGAAGAAACTTTTGTCACAAAAAGGTAAAAGAGAAAGACTGTGGGCAGCAAAAGAGTTCATGACTTGTGTGTGGGGCCCCTGATGAGGCACCCCGAGTCTGACATTGGGCCTAATGATCAAAATTCATGAAAATTGTGACAAAAAAAGAATTTTGGTTAGTTAGCCAAAAATGTAATGTATAAAGACTGGAGTGAGTGGATGTGTTACATAATAGCCAGAACACTACTTCCTGCTTTTCAGCTCTCTAACTCTGAGTTAGTCAGTGACTATAAGGGGGGTCACATGGGACATAACTGTTCAGTGAGTTTGTAATTGATCCTCAGCATTCAGCTCAGATTCAAAAGCAACAGTTATGATCCATGTGCCCCCCTCAAGTCACTGATTGGTTACTGCCTGGTAACCAATCAGTGGAAACCAAGAGAGCTGAAAGGCAGGAAGTAGTATTCTGGCTATTATGTTACACATCCAGTCACTCCAGCCTTTATACATTATTACAACTAACTCTATTAGATAGATTATTTACTGTCTATTTACCCAGTTTTATTTTTATACTGAACAAAAAGAGAGAGAGAGAGTTTAGAAGTTATTGTTATCTTCTAGGCAGTGTATTTTGCACACATATGCTCTTATGGATGTCGCATTAAGAAGGTTATAGCTTTTTAGTGACATCTGAGATACTGTATGTAAAAAAAAAAAGACATTCAATCTATTAAAAAATATAATTTTTTGAGAGGCAGCAGTGCCGCAATTTATTTGTTAGATGCTGTGATTTAGAAATGGCAGAAAAGAGCTACAGTATATCTCAGAGGTAACATTGGGGAGATGCAGTGGTGCTGAACTAAGGCAAAGTAATGCATTTTTCCCATTTTCAAAATCTTTCTATTCCCTGGTGGGCCCTCAAGGATACTTTTCAAACTAGTAGAGTAAAAGAGATTCAGTGGGTTTTAAAGGTCAATGATCATAAAAAATGGGAAATAATTTTACGTTATTGCCTTAATTGTTTTTATTGTGTGGTTTTTAGTCAAATGTCAAACTTAATCTCTTCTTTCTCTGTCTTATCTTGAGACTCTTAATAGTACCAACTAAAACATAATGAACCTTTTTATTTTCCTATAATATCAGAATTTCTCCAAACATGATTAGCGTCATACATTGTCTAACAGAGGGTACAATAGACTTTTGTTGACGTTGAAATGGAAATCAGGGTTACGGCTCAATTTTATTGGATGGCCAGTTAAACCTGACTTGTTTTCAGCATAAACTTAATGTAAAAGTTGTTATAAGCATGAAACATAATGTAATATTTGAATTCTGCTTGTTGAGCAAATCACAATAATGTTTCACTCCGTTTCCATTAAAACATTTTATTCATTTTCTTTGCCTATTGCCTTGATTCAGTATTCAGAGTTGTTCAAAGAAAGTGCTATGCCAGACTCTTAGGAATAATTTTAGTAGATAAAGTTGCATCAGTGTAACCTGAGCTCTTTTTGGACATTTACTGGCTTATCTGTATTTTTCAGATCAGTCAATAGTTTTAGGAGTGATGTGGGTGGTCCTTAGAGCAATCCAGGCCTGACTGCCCCTCTTATGGCTCATATTCCTTCTGCAGAGGGTTCAGTGGTATTGCATTGTGGGATAACATTAAGCTTTCTCTAAAGTGCTCCAGCTTACACCATTGGTTTGTGGTGGAATTATGAGTTAAGAAATATAAATCTTTTTCAATGTTTCTATCGGGGTCTTACAGCCCACTTAGAGGAGAAGTTCGGACCAAGGAGGAAGTCCTAGGTACAAGGTCTAATTTGTGGTAACCAAAGGGTAAAAAAAGGATTGTGGTCAAGATTCAGGCAGAAGATTCAAGGGCATGCAGCAGTCAAGTGTGGTTAGGTACAACGTAGAGGGTCAGAAGTCCAAGAATCAGTTAATCAATATTTATATAGCACCCAGGAATGCCAAGAGGTGCAACATATTTTCGGGCATTAAACCTGTGTTTTGGCGTTCCATTTATTTTTGATTTTCACTTCATTTTTGCCGTGTTGATAACATCAGTGTGGGCCATGACCTCCCACCATCTTGCCTCAAAGAGCAGTGCTCCACAACGGAGGTCTCCTGAAAGTTCCCCTTGTCCTCATTTCCAGGGGTTTGTACTGTGGAATCTGAAGGTGTGGCATGAGAACATCTGGAAGTGTCAAACCAAGGTACGTGATAACCTCCCACACTATCATATCAATGCTTGGCTATTGATGGACGGAAGCTGCCTCACTGTAAGATACATAAAAGATACATTTTTTTTTTTTTGTAACTTATATTTTATTGACAGGTTTAAAAGTTTTACAAAGCTCAAAACATCACAATAGATATCGGTTGCAGATTAATACAGTGTATCAAGAAGGGAATTACCAAGAGCTAGGGCCGTTATGGCCAGCTACCAAAGCTACGTCAATAAGCAAAAAGTGCTCGCAAATCCAGAAGGGAAGGCGAGACATGAATTATACAAACAGGAAGAACAGCTATAAGAAAAATAAATATCAAATAGAAAGTACAACAGTAATAATTCAAATTGTAGCACTGCGGGTTCAGGTTCAAGCTATAGCAGCGGAGAGGGTGTAAGGAGCAGATGAGGGAAAATGTTAGGGAGGTCAGAAATGGTCTCAGAGAAACTTAGTGGGACAGGGCGGGCGCCATACCTCGAAAGTCCCATACGGACCAAATTTTGAGAAATTGTTCTGTCTTATGTTGGAGATGGGCTATGTTAGCCTCAAAAGACCTGTTGCTGTTCACCCTGTTTATAATCTCAGTCAGTGTGGGAATCGTCCGGCTTTTCCATTTAGCCGCAATGGCCAACCGAGTGGCGGTCAATATTTGGTTAACAAGGGCCTGCCCACTCTTGTGAATCCTTGGCAAGGGTTTGCCCAGCAACAATTTGAATTCAGATATGCAGTGGCTGTCAGATTCCTCCATAGTAAGGGGCCCATTCATTAAGCTCGAGTGAAGGAATAGAGGAAAATAGAGGAAAAAAAATTCGATTTTTGAATGTTTTTTTTGGCTACTTCGACCATCATTGGCTACTTCGACCTTTAACTACGACCTTCGACTTCGAATCGAACGATTCGAACTAAAACTCGTTCGAATATTCGACCATTCGATAATCTAAGTACTGTCGCCACCTAAAACCTACCGAGGCCAATGTTAGCCTATGGGGAAGGTCCCCATAAGCTTGCTAACAATTTTCTGATCAAACGATTATTCCTTCGATCGAACAAATTGCGCAAAAGATTTTAATTCGGCAGTCGAATATCGAGTGTTAATTGAGTAAATCTGCCCCATCGAGTCCGTAAAAGGTTTGTAGCAACAAACACAAAAGTCTGCCTGATAGCATCAAAGATACAAAACGATGTCTAGTAATAATTGATTCCATCTACAAAGAGCATCCATGTCCCTCTCTTGGTGCATTATTAAAAGCGGGGTAAGAAAGATGAACGTTGTTTTACAGCTCCATAAAAATATTTCACAAGAAGAAGAAGAAGAGAATGAGCAGTTTCCAAACAGAGCAATAATATGCATGAATGCTTTAATTTGTGTATCCTATTGCTCTTGTGTGCAGATGTTATAATGAATCCAACAATACTGTGTTTCTCTTAAGTAGGTCCAGTAGTGTTACTTCATTTGCTTCAATACTTTTCATTGAATTCGAATGTAATAAGAAATTCTAGGAAAAAAATATTTTTTTATTTATCAAAGGCTGAATTTTAGAATAATGTGAATTTTTTTAAACTGAAAAAAATTCAAGTTTATCGGCAATTCGAATGGTATATTATATATAAAAAACTGTAAACGTCTAAAATTCGATTAGTAGTCCCGATTTTTTTTTTTAACCAAATTAAACTCCAAAAAAAAACGTATTTTCTCAATGGGTATCATTTTTGCTGTGAAACTTTGTAAAAAATCATTGCTACATTTGCTCATCACTACGATTAACATCTTCAAATAGTTCAAGGGACCTCTGCCATTGACTTCTACATGAACTCAGAAGGTTTTTAGGTGGTGAATATTCGAATTCGACATTTTTGAAGGGTAATACATCTCACATTCAATTCAAATTTGTGTTGGTGGTTCAACATGAATTTTTGGTCAAAAGTGTGACTTTTGACCAAAACATTTTTTGAAAATTCAGATTTGAAACTACCATTTCAACCTTAAATCTGCCCCTATGTATTCTGTACCAAGCTAACATTATCTTTTCAGCCAGATCCATAATTGATAGAATACTGGTCTTCTGTAATCCCACAGATCCAGCAGCTTTTACCTAGAATGAGTTCATAGTATCAAGAAATTATATAAATCAATATCCAACTTGTCCCTCTTAAGGGAATGGAGAAGTTTTAATTCTACACTATTAACAGGTCTATCCTTTGAGTTAAAAGACATAAAAGAACCGTGTACTGACTGTCCAGTTATTTCAGTAGACTGTGAAATTCTTGCATGGTTAAGTCCTATTTTTATTTTTAGTTCTCTGCTCTGGTTGTATTATTATATGTGCCACTGTTAGTAATGTGCTGCTTCTTCTATCAAAAAGCTGTTATTCCTTTGTTTATCTTATTTACTCTTCTCCCTTCATCCTGTCTGGCTCTGACTTTCTACTTTCTTCTATTTTCTGTTCATTATAAAAGTACTTTTCCTCCTTTTGAAATACAGTATTTGATGTTACAGATGTGAATGCTGTCTTCTCTGTGAAGAACACCCTTTCATAGATTAAAAACAAGAAGACTAATTAAGGTAAGAATCTAACAATCTTAAAATTTTTGATTTTTTTTTACACCCATTTGCTTGTGTATGAACCAATACAATCCTTTTACTAACCAATATCTGATCTTGACTTTGTGTGATATGAGACAAGCCAATCAGCCAAGGTCCGACTGAGACCATGGTATCCAGGTATGCAGAAAAAGCTTGACAACTTTAGGGGGTTATTTATCAAAATCCAAAATTTCCTAACTATTTTCTGAACCAAATCCGCACAGACTTTCCTCCTCTATATATCAATTAATTTTCACAAAAATTTATTGTGCGGGAAAAGACTCGATAAAATCCTTATAAAATCAAAATCATATGATTTTTAGGATTTGTCGCCGAAAACTGCGACTTTTTCATATTTGACATCTGAAACCACAAAATCTTCACATTATTAAACGAAACCCAGTGCAGAGCAGGATATCTTTCAACGGTACATCTGCCATTGACTTCTACATGAACTTGGCAGGTCTTAGTTGGAGTACTTTTTTATTCAGACTTTTAACACCATCTTGAATAAATGGAGTTTTTGTTTTCTATGAAAAAAAATTTGTTTTCCCCTTTAAAAGGCTGACCAGAAAAAATCGGACTTAAATAAATAACCCCTTTAGTGTGTTGTGACTTAATGTGTTTATCTTTACTTGAAAACAATTTACCTGCCACTGTGAATGTTGTGGTACCAGATGGCAAATATGCATTACTGCAGCATAAAACAATAATCAGTTAACAAACATTATCTATAGTAGTATTTGCTGTGCCAAACATGACCATTTTGATTGACTCAATGAAGGGCAGCTCTGAAATTTCACAAGCAAGAAAGAATTTTGTAAGGAACCAATATACTTAAATTAACTTGATGGGGTTCACTGAAGGTTTGGGGTACCTAAACTCTCCAAACCAGGACAGACTTACTGGTTTGATGTGCACTGAAAAAATGTGGCTCACAACACATTTTACATCTGTGGACCTCATGTACCTTGTGTATGCAAAATACTTTTTCTCTGAGGAAAATTATTTCAGGACTGTACTCAAAACAAATTAATATATATGGATCCCAAACCCATATATATATATAGGGTTGGGATCATTATCCAAAAAAACATTATCCGGAAAGATGAACTATAGAAAGGCCTGCTCTCGTAGACTCATTTTAATCAAGTAATTAAAAAAAATGTAAATAATTTTTTAGTAGACTTAAGGTAAGGAGATCCAAATTATGGAACAACCCCTTATCCATAAAACCACATGTCCCAAGTATTCTGGATAACAGGTCCCGAGCATTCTTGATAAAAGCTCCCATACCTCTATGAAGGTTTTTATTCATCCAGGTCACAGTCTATTTAGTAGAAGTAAATCTAGAGCAACTGGACTTGAGGAGTAATCATCGAAGAGGTTTGACTACTTGCCCTAGAAGCTTCTTCAGTTCAACTGGTACAAGAATGTATATACACTCTTATGATAATCTGATCACAATGGTACAATGTAACTACCCAGAGAGATGACACCTGAAACTCACAGAGGTTGTGAATGTAGTTGCTGTGCTGTCATAGAATTACCTAACTACACAGCAATCACAACTACAATTCACAGTTGAACTGAAGAAGCTGTTCAAATGAGTAGGGAATGTCTTTAATGATTACTCTGCAAGTCCAGTCACTCTAGATTTACTTCTGCTAGAGGTCCCATACCTATATGGTTGGATTTTATTTGGTAATTATGAGGCCTGTGAGAACTGTTTCAGTTCTCCTGCAAAGGATGTTGGCAGAAGTCATGTCACATCAACAGTAACTTAGTTCATATAAATTTTGCCCATTGGTGACATTTTTTTATAAGCTCAAAAATATATAGTTTCATTGTTAATGAGCCAATACTAAGGGGGTTATTTACTAAATTCCGAATGCAAAAATCACGAAAATTTCGTGATTTTATTTATATATACTTTTAAAGAATCACAAATTTTTCAGAATTTATTAAACCCCAAGGTTGAATCAGTCATAATCAGAAACTCCAGCATCTCGGACCTTTTGAGGTTGAATATAAGTCAATGGGAGAGGTCCCAATGATTTTTTGATGCGCGCTGGGTTTTTGGCAATATCCCAAAGTTTTTAGAGTTTTCGGGCAAAACTCTGAGTTTTCGGAAGAAAAATCCAAAAAAAATCTAGAAAATCGGATTTTAGGGAAAGTGTATTAATAAATAAGCCCAAAAAACCTGTGCGGATTTGGTCGGAGTTTTTTTCAGAAAATATTGAGATAAATTCGGACTTTGATAAATAACCCCCTTAATGCTTATGTTATTAATGTTGATATGCCAACATTATTCTTGGGGATGTAATAAACTTTGATAATTACTGAAGGTTTGATTTTCTATTTCTGCTGGTCTTAAAGGAGAAGGAAAGGTTAAAACTAAGTAAGCCTTATCAGAAATATCCGTCTAAATATACTAGTAATGCTGCTCTGAGTCCACTGTCAAAAAAAACCACTGCATTTCTTTCCTTCTATTGTGTACACATGGGCTTCTGTATCAGACTTCCTGTCTTCAGCTTAAACCAAAATTGCCCTGGGCAAGAGCATGCTCAGTTTGCTCCTCTTCCCCCCTTCTCTAATCTGAGCCCAGAGTAGGGAGAGACTCAGGCAGGAAGTGATGTCACACCACATTAATACTGCAGCTCCTATTGTAAACAAACAGAGAGTTTCTAGAGCTTTTTACTCAGGTATGGTTAAACATTCTACAGAATAAATATAACATTCTAGCTTGCACTATTGCAGCTAATCTATTGGCAATAAAATGCATCCGTAGCTTTCCTTCTCCTTTAATGCTCGTTATACTTTGAAATTTGTAATTGGTATTTCTACCTTTCTACCTTTTTAAGGTGAAAATAAACCTCTCATGTTAAGTAGAGACATGAAAGAGGTCATGCATCTGTACCAGCATATGCTTTGATGCACTATGGCACCCGCACCTTCAGTTTTGTCCTGATATATAATCCATGATTATTAAAAAAATTCCATACTGCTCAATATAACTAAATTTTTCTGAGACAGAAATTCTTTACCTGTAAGCAGGAGGTCATCAGCTATGAACATTTCTCAGTTTGATATTTGGAACTTTTATTCTTGTAAAACTTTCTTTGTATTCTGTATTCAAACCTCTAAACATAGACATTCTATCCTGGGCAGTGTCCTTCCTTAGTAGATAATCAAGCCCCTGGAACAGAAGTCCTGGCATACTAATAGATTAAAAGAAAAAAAAAACTGATTTCACCAGAGTTTTCAAAGCATATACAGTGTACCCTAAAACATCACAAAACAAAAAGGAAAAAACAAATTAAAGCTAGTCAATAGCTTTGACTGAAATATTTTTTATAACTCTGTGTATGATATATATATACAATAATTATTGATTTGACAGTGAAACAAATCTAGGTTATCATTATATTTTATGCAAACCTGTCTTTTAGAGGGGTATTTATTAAAACTATTTTTTTTATAATTTTTAGAAAAAAACTAATTCTACCAAACTCCCAACATGAATGCCCTTAATTAAATGAATGAAAGAAAATTGTGCAACAAATCTGAATCATGTGACTTTTTTGGATTGTCGCACAAAAATCTGCGACAAAATATCTGAAACCCACAAAGATTATGAAGGCAAGAAATATTTTCCAGCTGTAAAAGGGACATCTGCCAATGAATTTCACATGACTTTGACAGGTTTTAGCTGGAGTATTTTCAGATCGGATTTTTAGCAACTTTGGAGCATAATAAATCTCAAAAAATCAAAAATGTTTTCCTTCTAAAAACTTGAGATTTTCCCCTTTAACACTCAACCAGAAAAATTTGAGGATTAATAATAGCCCAAGGCCCCTTAGAGAACGTATTCTTGTGCTTCAGAACAACCTTTTGGATTTAATAATCAGTGCACCCCTTTTTGGCTCAATAATTATTCTGCCATCTGAAGACTATAGTACAGCCCACTGCTTTAGAGAAGTGCTATACAAGGTGATGTTTCTCTAGCTGCTGTCTGAGACTGTTTTTCCCTATAATTTTTTATTATGGCGTAAAGGCAATTAATTGGCAGAAACTGTTGTAAATACTGAAAATATTAATAACTAAGAGGCCCATTGATCTAATTTTAAAGTTTTTTTTAACTACTTATTCTTAAAGGACCAGTAACATCGATCTTTTTTAAAATAAAAATTTGTTAGTATACTATGAAAAATAAACACCAACACATAATCAACTTTAAAATCGCAAAGTCTTTATTAAGAAATAACTTACCAAAACTCCGCTTGCGCTCCTCTTCAGAAAAGGGGATTGGGTGATCCATCATGCGATGCTCAATTTCTCCTCCCTGCCTTCCTTATAGGAGATAGCCAGGGAGGAGAAATCAAGTGCCGCACAACAGATTGTCGCCCTATCGCCTTTTCTGAATAGGAGTGCAAGCTGAGTTTCGGTAAGTTATTTCTTAATAAAGAATAAAAGATTTTGATGTTACTGGTCCTTTAATCCCTTTCCATTTCCATCCTCAACTGCTTCTTCTTATTATTTCCCATGTGATGTAAATAATAGCTACAGTATATGAACTGCTCACTGCTGACATTCTTACTCTTCTACTGACAGCTACAGTATATAATTCATAAGCTACCCTCACATTGCCCATGTCCTATCCTCATTTTCTCCAATATATCATGGAGTCAACAGTTATATTATAGAGGCAACAGATGAAGCAAAGTGTATCTAGACCTTTGACTTATCTGGCTCACCATGCCCCAGGTCACATCATTTAAAAAAACTCTAAAAATACCCTTAATCATAAAACAAATGCTATATGTTGAACTATGTGCACCTCTTGATGTCAAAACAATTTTTCCAACGTTTTTTCCATCAGTGTGACAAAAATCTCAGCTTTAAAGAAACATGATCCTTTTCTACCTCCTATTAATGGATGATATAAGTCACAACATACATCCTTACTAAGTTAATCATAGGAGGCCCTCACGTCTCAGTCAACTTTTTCTATTCTTGGTTGGTTCACTTCAGAAAATCCCATCAGAAATTCAAGTAATGCTATACCCTACTGTATAGGAAAACTGCAGGTTTGGCCATTTTAATCTTTACATAAATCATAATCAAACCTATAACATTTCTTTCTGGCTTGAGCTCTTTTTTCTATACTTTCCTGTTACTGGTGACTGTCCAGCTACATGGAGAAATATATGTATAATAAAGCTAAAGACAAGTAATTTATAATAAAATCACACCTTGCAAGCCTCTGAGATTTACTGCAGCTCTGAATGACTTTAGCACAAAGTATATGAACGCAATATTTCATAAAAAATACATAATTAAACATTAAGGTGCAAAGGTATTCATTTTCAACTGAGTTTGATGCAATTGCAACGAGAACATTGTCAAAGAAGGGCAATAAATATACATCAAAGGTTGTTGTGCATGTGACAGTTGTATTTCTACAGTGGCATCCAAAAGACTTGAAGGTTCCAATGTATGATTAGAGCTTTAAAAATGTTACTGTGCTGTTATTCTTTGAGAAACTCAATTACCTTTTTCATTCTCTACTTCATTTCATGGGCAGGTGGCAGTAATCGAGGAGGGTAATAACGATCAGAGCAGGAAATACAATTCCTCTTGACTGGAAAGCAATGGCATGCCAATATTTCATGTCCATTTTTCTGTTAAGATTTACATATAGATCTGTAACTCCTTCAGCTATCTGTCTGATGCAATACAAATATTAGAATTCATATTCCCCTCAAGTGTTGGCTCTTTCTGGAAAGACACTATTATTTTTCCAAAAGGCAGTTACAAGGAATAAAACGTAGCCTTGGATAGAAGTGTGTAATTATCCTATATTCTATAGACATTGACTTGGTTTGATCAACAGAACCAATGACTTGATAGGGAACTCTAATTTGTAGTCAGGAAATGCCTGTGTCCTATATGGTTTTAAATTTATATATATTTATATATAAATCCATGGGCAGAAATAAATTGAACTGTACATCAAGAAATGCTGTTGGACAAACAAAGTGTCAAATGGCTGACAGTGAATATATTAAATGCATCCATCCACTATTGATGTCCTTTCATAACTGTCAGATGGAATCATCAATAACTGAAAAGGCAAGAACACTTTAATGATACCACCTTATATATTTCTTATTTAAAGTTTTGTCCAAGTAAAGTGGAAACCAGACAACTTCAAATTTAGAATTTGATTTTATGTTTTTTTCCCCCCTAAAAGTTAAAAGCTTCTGAACAAGTCAGATTTAAATGACTGGAAATGGAAAAGTGCTTATTTAAGAAGGGAGGGTACAAGTTGGGTAGTTCAGCTTCGATATGCTAGGGCATCGTGTTCTCTGCAAACCAGAGGTTTAGAGGTCAGACCGGAAGATGAATACTAGAGGTCCTCAATATAAAAGTGATAAAAAGTAGCAAAAGCAATAAAGCCTCAACATGAACTTTTGGATCAGTGACCTCAACAATGAGTCTTATTTACTTCTTCCTTATTATCATGTATCATGGTATACATCCAGAACTGCCAGCATATCATAGACACAACAATGCAGAGCCATATAACTCACCTTGTTTATCATTAATCATCTTCATCACTACCAAGCTGTCATGTTTCCACTATTTGCAACCTGTCCAGCCTTAGTTGCAAGTCAATTTTGCCCCCTACCTGAATGATTCTTAACTTAGGAAGCCTCATTGGGTGGATAGGTCAATGGAGTCCTGTCTGTATTGCCTGTCGTGTGGTCATACCTAGAATCAAGATGTCATATCCATGTTATTTTGATCACCAAATAAGGCTGTGTCTGGGCCTTTTTAAATCTGACCCACAGAGAATCCACAAAAAAAGGAAATCAGGCACCTTAAGCACCACACAATGCTGCATTTTATAGTAAGTGCCATTAAGCATGTAAACTTAAGACACAAGGGGGCAAATTTACTAAAGCGCGAAATGGCTAACGTTAGTGCAAATTCGCCTGCGTGACATCGTTTCCTTACTTCGCCAATTCGCGTAACTTGGCTTTGCCTGACGAAGTAATGGTAGCACAACTTCGCTACCATTCACCTCTCTGAACACAACTACACATTTTAGTGATTTTGCATAGCGCTGGCGAAACTATGCCTGGCAAAGTGCGGTGAAGCTGTTGCTGGCACAACTTCGGATCTTAGTGAATTTGCCCCTGGGTATAGAAGACTTCCTCTTAAACAGTTAAAGTTTATTGCTGGGACTCCTTCATAACAGGTAGACGGTGGCACAACCTTTTCTGCTCACCTCTCCCTAACAAAGTTTGCTGTCCCTTTCTCTATCCTCTTCCCATATCTGCCAGAATGACCACCATATTTCCTGTTCCTGTATCCTTTATTCCTTTTCCGTACCAACAACTTTCACAATTCAACTTAGGAAGCACTGCCACCTAGTGGCCAAACATAATATACATTAACTATTTAACAATTCACGTTTTGCCTCCTTACAAGCATATAATGCTGTACACAGAGCATTATACCACCCTTTTTGTCTAATTCCTGTTTATAGAACACATATATTCCCTGTAATGTGTTTTCTTTTTACTTTACAGTATTTTGGAAAGGAATGGTCCATGTTAAAGTCTTCTGAGCATATAATCCCAAGATTTAGCAGGTTTACCTTGCTGAGCAATAAAACCTGCAACAAATAACATTTGCCAGTAATAAATTGTACAAAGGGTCCTGACAGCTGAATCTTATTTTTCACTTTGTGTGCTGTCTGGAAAGTTTAATCTGTCTCTCTTTTCTATTCTTCTTCTTTCTTTTTTTTTTTTTTTTGGATGTCAGCTGTGATTAGGTGTGAAATCCTAACTACTGGTGTGGTTGAATAAACAGTGTTTAGATCCCCTTAAATGTAAAGAGTGAGTAGTTAATTATGCTTGTTCTTCATGGATGTAATATTACAAATGGCAGGCAGTATCACACATGGAATGTTTATTTGATGCACAGAACATAGAATCAAAAATCTATCCAAAATTCAAAAAGATCAACCACACCAAGAGGACAGAGGTACCTAAGTGCTCCATGGTCCTTTAGCTCCTCCCTCCTAGTGTGTGGGAAGAAATTTCATCGGAGGAACGCCCAATATTGTGAAAGAGACCCCCTCTGATGAAGTGTCCAATAACGTGAAATGCATTAGGAGGGAGGAGCTCTAGGACCATGGAGATATCCCTCTTTTTTTTTGGTATGGCAGATTTTTTGAGAATTTCAGATAAATTTATGATTGTTTTGTGCATAAATTAAATGCTCCATGTGTGATACTGCTTACCATTTGGATAATTATGCTGTTTATTCAAGGATAAGGGCAGTATCAGGTGGCTTACTCCCAAGTACTATTCATGGGTGTACAATTTGATGTATGTATGGGACCTGTTATGCAGAATGCTCGGGACCTGGGTCTTTCCAGATAATGGATCTTTCTGTAATTTGGATCTTCATACCTTAAGTCTACTAGAAAATCATGTAAACATTAAATAAACCCAAAAGGCTGGTTTTGCTTCCACTAAGAATTAATTATATCTTAGTTGGGATCAAGTACAAGCTACTGTTTTATAATTACACAGAAAAAGGAAATCATTTTTAAAAATTTGGATTATTTGGATGAAATGGAGTTTATGGGAAATGACCTTCCCATAATTTCAGAGCTTTCTGGATAACATCTATATTTCATTTGAAATATTTGTCGTGCATGTTAGATGTTTGTGTTACATTGTGCACTGACGCATTTCGCTTTGGTTTATCTCGCATCACTCTTAAGAATGCAAATGTAAATGTTCCTCTAGCGCAGCAATCTCTGTAATCAGATGACCTAGAAAAGACACTTCTTGTAGCAGCGAGCACTAGGCCTTTCTGCAATAATAAGATTATACTTTTTTCTTCTCTGTTTTCACCACACGCCCTCATACGATAAGCAATTTAATTTAAGTGTCTGTTTTAACAAGCGAAAAGCAATTCAGCCCAGCTAAGGTAGACTTTACTGAGTATGAAATCAGCCAAAACAAGGTTCGTCAAACACATTTCACTCAAAATGGCATGTTTTAGGCTTGAAATCAATAAGTAGCAGCAGTTTTGTAACAATGGAGATAAGGGCAACTATATAAATTTGTATTGACCATAAAAATAATAATAATAAAAAAAGAAAATCTCAAAGCACTATTTACACAGCAGGAACACATATTAAGTGTAGTTGTGTGTGCTACCCAACAGTTTAGAGATTTCAGAATGACATGTTTTTCTTCTTTGTTTTATTTTCTTCTTTTTTGCTTTGTTCTCTCATTTTTTGGTATTTCATATCTATCGAGGCTGAAGTTTGAACTACAGTATTCTAACACATAAAAAAAAGATAAATTGAAATGTTCGGAAATGTAATTGTAATTCCCCTATGGCACAATAAAAAATATAATAATATGAACATGATGGTTTTTAAACTAGTATAAAGCCATGTTAATCGCAAAAAAGATCTTAAATATGTTTAAAATGCTAAGGGGCAGATTTTTCAAGGGTTGAATTTCGAGGTTTAAAAAATTCTCTAATTCAACCCTCGAAGTAAAATCCTTCAAATTCGAATATCGAATTCAAAGGATTTCAGCGCAAAATCGAACGATTTTAAGCGATCGATCAAATGATTTTTATTAGGTCATAAAAAGTGCCCAAAATCTAAAATGTCCCCATAGGCTAACATTCAATTTGGTAGCTTTTATTTGGCGAAGTATTGAGTCAAAGGATTTTTTAAAGAGACAGTACTTCGATTATCGAATGGTTGAATGGTCGAACGATTTTTACTTTGAATCGTTCGAATCATTCGATTTGATCGAATTTGACCAATTTGATGGTCAAAGTACCCAAAAAAATTACTTTGAAATTCGAATATTTTTGGATTCAAACTATTCACTCGAGCTTAGTAAATCTGCCCCTTAGTGTTTTTAATTTTTTTGTTAGCGCTAAACACATTAAACATATTGGGCCAGATTCAATACATTGAGAAAAAGTTATCTGAATTTTTTGGCCAGGCATGGATTCACAACAAATTTATTCATTTCGTCATCCGCTAATTTTTGTACAAATTTGCAGCAAAAATCCACTCGAAAAAAAAAAAAAAAGACTAAATTGTCACCGAGACAAAAAAGTTGCAGTAAAAAAAAACCCTATTGACTTTAATGCATCTGAACAAAAAATTCAGCAAAACAAAAAAAGTCGCTGAGACAAAAGTCACCACAAGAAAAATGCCCATTGACTTTAATGCATTTGTAGTTACAAAACATTTGTAAAAATTGTTGCGCATGAAGCGAAATGGGACAGATTCGCTCAACACTAATTATCATGTGAAAAGTCATGGACAAATTTAATCCAGGAGAAAAAAGAATGATCCTAATTCAGTTCCATTTTCCCTTCAATTGAGTTTTCATGTGATAAACAGTGAGATAAGATTTTCTAAATAGAATTGCTTCTCAAATTGAATCTCGTCCATGACTTTTCACGTGATAAAACTTTTTCTCACTGAATTGAATCTGAACCATAATATATAAAATATCAGTTAACTATAAACGTTTTACTTGTTAAACAACCAGGGAAACTTTACTTCTTCAATATTCTATGAATCATCTATGTATTTTATTTAGGGTATCAACCATGGCTCATCAGCTCAAGTTTTGCAGGACAGAGGTTGCTCCCCCATCCTCCTTAAGTGCTCCAAAGACTTTTATTCACAGAGGGATTTTTACATAATATGACCCTTAAGTATGTTGTTTGTCAAATAATTGATAATTTAATAAAATAATTGAATTGAAGAAGTTGGAGGGTCTTGCTATAAACTTCAGTCTATCTCTTGTTGTAGTAATGATGAGCCAAGACCATGAGATGATGAAATAACCTATAGATGAGCCAGTGACAGACTCTCCTTCCAATATGTTCAATCAGCCTCTTAATCTAACACTCTGCCAAATGATGTCCTTGAACTGTTATAACTGCCTTGGCATTGCCCTCCTTCCTTATACTTGAAGAAAATGTATAAAATAAAAAAGACACACAAAGACAATGTATTCTATTTGTACTTGAGCAATAAGCTATTGATATGAGGCCCAATGCTTTTGAGGTGCCATGCCCTATCACAGTTGCGAGTTAGGAACCCTGAGGTTGCTTAAGTGACCGTACCCCTTTAGGCAACAGATGATAGATGATATACTGAAATGTACTTGATATCTATTGTATTTTGTTTCAGTAATCTGCTGAAGAAGCAGAAGCCTGAATAGTGATGGACACTGGAAGGATTACTTCTTCACACTATGTGTTAATCTGAAAGGATGGGGGTTAGCTATAGTTCCTAAGAATTGTATTGTATGTGTTATTCAGATAAGGATAATTGGAATTGGCTCAAACCAGGCTAACACTAGCCTGCATGGCATCTTTGGACACAGTCTGACCAGCATTTCTATGACAAACATATCTAGTCATAATCCAGTCTTTACAAAGTTAAAAAGCCAGACCCATATTTTCTGCAATATCAAATAGAGCATCAAACAGTCCCATATCATTTACTGGTGAAGACGATACTTTGAAGGGGTGTACTTGTTGCGTGCTAAATTCCATAAGACATCGTTTTTGTGGGCTCAGCAATCAGCATTAATTGCCATACCCAGAAGTACAAAATCAAAAAGTTGCCCCAGTGGCTGAACCTTGTGGCAGTCATCATTTCACCTGTGGTCACCTTTAAATGTGGAAAAAAAGTAAACCGTAAAAGAATGGAAAGAATCCTCGAATGAAGGCTCACACAAGTGTGTTGATTATGAAACTCACTTTATTATAACCACAATTATAAATCCATATAAAAGTGATAAAAAGAGAGCATTCTCAAGTTTTATGTACCTGGGTACAAGGGGAATCTAAGATTCCCTTAAATGTTTTTGTCAATTTCACAACACGTAAACATTATACCATTGATCAAGCAAAATGATGATCCCAATCCCCACATATACGCAGGCTCGACATTCACCTATGTTTAATCTCAAATGAGAAAAAAGGTTAACTAGCCAAAAAGGATCTCAAAGTAACTGTTGGACACATTAAAGAGAGGCATTTCTAACCTATCATCAAATTTCCCTGATGTGAATTTTGTCAGTAAGGCTTCCTCCTGGGGGGACCCCCTTCTTTCAGCTGCAGTAATGTAAAGGTCACTGCCATTGGCATCAAGAACATTGCAAATCATCTAGTGTGAAAAATGGCATTTCACCATCTGGCAGTCTGATGGAAATGTTTGGATTTGGTAGATGCACTACATAATTGGTTCTGTGGACAAGGAATATTAGTCTGGGGCTATTTTTCATTGTCCGTGGTTCAAGTGAAAGCAAACCATAAAGTTACCGTGTACAAAGTTATTTTTGTCAAGTCATTGCTTTTTACTTTGTGGCAATAGTTTGTGGGAAGGCCTTTTCATCATGACAATAATGCCCCAATGCATAGTGAGGTCCATAAACAACAAGTTTGCTGAGATGGTAGTGGAACTTGGCTGGCCTGCACGAACCCAACTACACGTAGGAGGAAATGGAACTCCAACTGTAAGACAAGCCTCTTCCAGTGGTGTAACTACCGGGGGAGCAGGGGGTGCATTTGGGCCAGGGCCTGCACCCCGCAGGGCCCTCCGGCAGTCACGCTGGCTGGAGTCGGCTCCAGCGCCGCACGGACTAGGGTGGGGGCGGGGCACGGCTGCACGGCACGCACCAGGGCCCGCTCCCACCTAGTTCTGTCACTGGCCTCATCCCCAACATCTGTGCCCAACTTCTTGCAGCAAATCCCACCAATATTGTTCCAAACATCTACTGGGAACTTTGGGCTGTTATAATAGCAAAGGGATGGTTTTGAGACTACCAAGTCAGTCCATTTCCTGATACAGGATTAAAGATGTCTGAATAGTGATGGGCAAATCTGACCTACTTTGCTTTGTCAAAAATTTGCAAAACATCGAACATTTGGTGAAATGCATTGAAGTCTATGTGTGTAAAATTTTTGATGAGCGACAATTTTTTTCACCCATTAGAGACTATGGGCATCATTTTCACGGCAGAACTTGACAAAAAACTTTGCTCATCACTATGTCTGAATATTAGTGATGGGCAAATCTGACCATTTTTGCTTCACCCAAAATTCACAAAATGGTGAAAATTCACCAAAATGCATTGATTCTATGGGCAAAAATTTTTTCCTGACGCGAGACAAATGTTTGCTAAGTGACAATTTTTTTCACCCATTAGAGTCTATGAGCATTATTTTCACTGTGAAACTTGCCAAAAAAATTCACTCGTCACTACTGAATGCTATACTATTTAGCTACTGATATGGCAAGTAATACAGAGGCTTTACTGGGTTGTTAATGTACATGAGGGATCTTATCTATATTTCAAATTTTCCTGTATAAACTTTATTGAGCCTATTTATGTTCTTTGTAAAGCCTCTCATGACCAGTATCCAATAGGGTTGCTGCCTTTCCAAAAATAATTTACTTGCAGGTGGGGGCAGAGACAAAAGGGGAGGATGGTGATGTAAAGGAATAGGGCTATGACACAAAATAGGCGGGGCTATGACATGACAATGGTTAGAGGTAGGATAGAGGGGGGAGCTAACCCCGAAGGTAATATTGGGGCAGATCGGGGACAAGCCAAGGACTATTCTTAAGGGTATTACAATGGTATAATTAGTGTATTATTATGTTGCAGTTAGTCATGCCAATACTAAGTTTCACTAATGTGTCATTGGTGCTTATTTGGTGATGTAAAGGAAAAAACAGGACAAAGATCAAATCTTAAAGCTTACTTTCCTTTTATTGAGAAAAATCTATTTCCTATAGTTTTCCACTGATAATTACAGAATTGCTCTGTATATAAATGAAACAGGACAAGAGTAGCTGCAACATGGTACAAAGTGTAACCTCTCCTGCATCCTTATTGCTTTTGTTAATGTATAGTAGTGATGGGCAAATTTATTCGCCAGGTGCAAATTTGCGGCGAATTCCCGCGATTTGCCACCGGCGAATAAATTTGCGAAACCGCAAAATCAACAAAAAATGGACGACGGCGCCTGTTTTTTTGGATGCCTGGCGCAAGTTCGCCAAAAATGGTCGCTAGCGTCCAAAAAAAACGGACATCAAAAACGAGATGCCGACACCATTTTGCGAATTTTTCGGCAAAGCGAAACGCCCCAAATTCGCCCATCACTAATGAATAGGAGCCAACTTTTTATTTTGGCGTATCCAGCAGGAGCGCCTCTTTTTTTTATAAGTTTCATTTACACTTTTTAATGTAATGCTGCTTATTTTGAAAAAACCCTTTGAGCTCTTAAATTTAATTGCCATTTGGGTTGTATTGTTAGTTATGGAGAATGTTAATTTTTAATGTTGCCAATATTGTACAGCGGAATTGTCTTCCTGCCGCCCTGCTCTGCAAAGATAACACACACATGTGATGCCTTAAAGTCTCTCTGGCTACAACTGCAGTAACATTATGTGAGGTGTCACATGCAGGTCTCATACACATCTATTATCACAGGTCTAATTTCATATTTTAATGACTAGCCGAGCAATAGAACAGTTAGGCTTAAATGGGAAAATCACGCAAATTTTTGAAAAAAAAAAATCCCCCGGCCCTTAAAAGAAAACATACAAATTTTGTAGTTGCTAAGAAAAAGACACAATTAATATATATTATTAATGATAATTGTTTCTGATTAAGCTGCAAGGGGGAGATAAGAACAATATTCCAGTTGTTACTATTGATAATAACTGCACCATTACCGCAGTTTGTTCATTTGTTAGATTTGTTAGACATTACATTTATATGCATTGAAATGTTTTAAGCATATTTAAATTAATTAGAGGCAACTTTTCAATATCCAACATTTTAATAACCAACAGGGGAGATAATATAAACAGGCAGACATTTATTTCAGCGACAATTACATTTACAAATAACTAATAAAAAGTGTCAACCGATATTAGAATGTTGCTTGGAATTACATCATGTTTCATCATTTGATGCAAAGAAAAGAAAATGTTTGGAGGGAGTTCCCCTTTAACTTACTGTAGGTTATTTCAAGGAGGAGGATATGTGAGAAGAGTCATAGATGATGTCGATTGAAACCTTACTATAAGATAGACATTTTATAGTAACACCAAAAAATGAAAGTGTTAAAAAGGAATGACAATATAATTTGTTGTTGCCCTACACTTGTACAACTGCTGTGTTTGCTTCAGAAACTCTACTATAGTTTATATAAACAAGCTGCTGTGTAGCCATGGGGACAGCCATTCAAGCACAGGATACACAGTAGATAACAGATAAGTACTACTATAGTTTATATAAACAAGCTGCTGTGTAGCCATGGGGGCAGCCATTCAAGCACAGGATACACAGTAGATAACAGATAAGTACTACTATAGTTTATATAAACAAGCTGTTGTGTAGCCATGGGACAGCCATTCAAGCACAGGATACACAGTAGATAACAGATAAGTACTACTATAGTTTATATAAATAAGCTGCTGTGTAGCCATGGGGGCAGCCATTCAAGCACAGGATACACAGTAGATAACAGATAAGTACTACTATAGTTTATATAAACAAGCTGATGTGTAGCCATGGGGGCAGCCATTCAAGCACAGGATACACAGTAGATAACAGATAAGTACTACTATAGTTTATATAAACAAGCTGCTGTGTAGCCATGGGGCAGCCATTCAAGCACAGGATACACAGTAGATAACAGATAAGTACTACTATAGTTTATATAAACAAGCTGCTGTGTAGCCATGGGGGCAGCCATTCAAGCACAGGATACACAGTAGATAACAGATAAGTACTACTATAGTTTATATAAACAAGCTGCGGTGTAGCAATGGGGGCATCCATTCAAGCACAGGATACACAGTAGATAACATATAAGTACTACTATAGTTTATATAAACAAGCTGCTGTGTAGCCATGGGGGCAGCCATTCAAGCACAGGATACACAGTAGATAACAGATAAGTACTACTATAGTTTATATAAACAAGCTGCTGTGTAGCCATGGGGCAGCCATTCAAGCACAGGATACACAGTAGATAACAGATAAGTACTACTATAGTTTATATAAACAAGCTGCTGTGTAGTCATGGGGGACAGCCATTCAAGCACAGTATACACAGTAGATAACAGATAAGATCTGAAGAATCCCAGTGTGTCAAATGTCTCCAAGTCCATTGCAAATGGTACTTGTTTGAAACATGAGTTGTGGGTTTGATATCAACCAAAACTGCTATTACTGAACAGTAGTGAAATCAAAGATTCTACTCAGCAAAGCAACTGGTAAGTAGTACAACTGATGTTACTAGAAGTCTACTAGAAAATCATTTGAACATGAAATAAACCCAATAGGTTGGTTTTGCTTCCAACAAGGATTAATTATAGTTGGGATTGACTTAGTTGTATTATTACACAGAAAAAGGAAATAATTTTTAAAACTTTGGATTATTTGATTAAAAATGTGTTTGTTGATGACGGCCTTCCCGTAATTCGTAGTTTTCTGGATAACCAGTTTTTTTTTTTGTAACTTAGATTTTTATTGGTTTTACAAAAGTCACATGAAACATTGTAACATTACACTTCTGTAGAGCAGCATATACAATGGATACAGATAAAGGTACAGACAAGCAAATAACTGAAACCAGGAGAGAAACCCAGTTCACCACAGCAGTCGTCAGAATGAATAGATGTGCGTTAAGTCAAAATAGAACCGGTACTCTGTTTCCGGGACAGACTGTACTAGTGTACCAAATCACCTTCACTAAGTAAAAGTATAGAACGGCACACCAAGCCGCTCACGCCTAGCTAATAGATGGGAGGTGGATTCCTTGGGTCCCATATGCAACGAAATCTCTCAAATCCCATATGGCCCAAATATTAGTGAACCGATCCATAGTGTTAGATAGCATTGCAATACCTGCTTCAAAGGTTCTGTTTGCATTAATTCTAGTAACTATCTCAGATAGAGTCGGTGGCATAGAGTTCTTCCAGTGCGAAGATATGGCTAGGCGGGTCGCAGTCAGAACTTGGTTAACTAAGGCTTGACCACATTTACGCAGCCGTGGCATAGGTTTGCCTAGCAGCAAGATGATGGGATCCATCGGTACTGGGCTATGTAGTATACGGCCCAAAAGTTGAGAGATTTCAGTCCACAGTGGTTGGATAACTGGGCAATCCCAAAAAATGTGGAGCATGGTGCCCCGGGCACCACAATTCCTCCAACATAGGGGTGAATGTTGTGGAAACAATTTGTGTAATCTGTCGGGGGTGTAGTACCAACAGGTCAAAATCTTATAGATGTGTTCCTTCTGTCTCACACAAGTGACCATATGTTTTGCGTTGTCCCATATCAAGGGCCAGTCCCTGGTCTGAACTGGTTGTGGGAGGTCTCGGTCCCACTTATCCATATATTTATGCCTGGGTTGATCCAAGTCCGGAGGGGTAGTCAGTATGCCATAAATCCTGGAAATGAGGCCTTTCTGAGGCAGTCCCTGGAGCGCTATAGTCTCAAACATCGTGGGAGGATTAGACTTGAGGTACGTGACAAATGGTGCAAGATAATGTCGTACTTGAAAGTATTCAAATAGTTTTATGTCCGTTAGAGGTTGTTTCTCCCTGATCGCTTGAAAAGGCATCATCACTCGAGTGAGCGGAGTGAGCAGGTCTTTGACCGTAAAAAATTGTAGCTTAGACCACTTTGCACAGAAGGATGACTCAGTGCCTGGTGGAAACGCCGGGTTATTTAAAAAGGTTGTCACCAGTGATTTAGCAGAAATCATTTAGTACTTAAGCCTGGTCTTCAGCCAAATAGAGTAAGAAAGCCCCGTTGCTGAGAGGGCGGATGGTGGAATCCGTTTAAAGGAGGTAAGGTCCCAGATAAGTGCGTTCAAGTGATAGTCTTTCACCATACAGTTTTCAATGTGACCCCAAGTGGTGGATGGAAGATGATGAGACCATGCTAGAAGCTGCCTCAACTGTGTGGCCTCATAGTACCGTTGAAGGTTGGGACCCCCAAACCACCCATTTTCGTATGTGTCATCATCACCGATTTGGCCACTCTGTGACCCCGATGGGCCCATATAAAATTATGAAATAAAGCCTGTAGCTCCCTAAAGACTTTGGGGGATATCTGAATCGGCAAAGTTTCAAACAAATAGAGATATTTGGGTAAAACAGACATTTTTAAAGCTGCTATCCTTCCGAGCCAAGAAATAGGATAATTAGTCCATTGCATGAGAGAGGCCTTTGTTTGCTGGATAAGCGGTTTGAAATTAAGATTGTACAACTGGTCATGGGCCGCTGCCATCTGGGTCCCTAGGTATGTCAAGGAATCCACCCTCCATCTGTAATTGAACTTAAGTTGCAATGCTGCAAGTTCTCTGGGTGGTATGTTGAGTGGGAGAGCTTCCGTTTTATTAATATTTAATTTATCTCTAAGACGAGATGGAGGTTAGGGAGGGAGATATGAGGGTTAGTCAAGGTGAGTAGAACGTCATCCGCAAACAGGGCTATCTTATAGTGCATGGAGCCCACCAAAACTCCCCCTATGTCCGGGTGCATCCGTATGGCTGCCGCCAGGGGTTCTATGCTAAGGGCATAAAGAAGTGGAGAGAAGGGACATCCCTGTCTAGTGCCATTCCGTATTGGGAGTGCCCTACGTGACTGTCCTGGGAGTTTAAGGTGAGTGGATGGGGTACTATAGAGACTGCGGAGAGCGAACAAATAGGGGCCAGAGAAATTCAAGTGTTCCAAAAGCTTAAATAGGTACGTCCAATCCAATCTATCAAATGCCTTTTCGGCATCTAGGCTAAGAACTAACGAGCTAGCTTTACGTCTTTGAAGTATTTCAATTAAATCCACGGTACGCCTAGTGTTATCACCAGCCTGGTGTCCCAAAATGAAACCAACCTGATCTCTGTTTATAAGTCTTGGTAGGATTGGGGCCAAACGGTTTGCTAGAATTTTAGTGAACAGTTTCAAGTCCGAATTCAGAAGGGCAATAGGCCTGTAGTTAGTACATAGTGTAGGGTCTTTGCCTTCCTTGGGTAGCAATGTCAGGTAAGAAGTTAGTACAGAAGAGGGGATGGGTTCACCGTGTAAATATTGATTAAACAGCTTTAACAAATAAGGTAGTAGAATATGTTGGTATAACTGATAATACTTATACGGCAACCCATCTGGACCCGGAGTTTTGCCACTAGGCATATTTTTAAGAGTGACTGTCAATTCCTCTATCGTAACGTCTCTATTCAGAATTCCCAAGTCTTCCTCTGTAAGACCTGGAAGTTCCAAACACCCTAAAAAGTCAGTGATTGAGTCAGCATGTAGCCTATTGTCAGCTAAGGGCGGGGACAAGTTGTATAGTTTGTGGTAGTAGGTATAGAACAGAGAGCCAATCTGGTTGGGGTCGTAGATTAATTGGCCGGTAGGCGACACCAGAGAAGATATACGAGATTGGGCTTGTTGATCCTTTAATTTTTTGGCAAGCAACGTATGCTGTCTATCTGCCTTTTCATAAAATCGCTGTCGTGTCCAAAGTATGGCCTTCTCAGCCTGCTTTTGCCGTAAGGCGGCCAGCTCTTTACGCACTCGGCTAATCTGGGCCAATAATGAGTCAGTATGTCCCTGGTTATATTGCGATTCTAGGTCCCTAAGTTGCCTATGTAGGGCAAGGTAGTTAACATTAGCCATTCTTTTTTTGTGCGCTGTCAGAGCTATCATTTGGCCCCTCAACGTGGCTTTATGGGCTTCCCACAATGTGGTTAAGGAGGCTACTGAACCCTCATTTATAGCAAAGTATTCTTTCAGGTTATCTTCAATCTTAGCAAATGTATCTTTGTCATGTAAAAGCGATTCATTGAGACGCCAATGTGGTTCTCGGGGAGGGGATTTAAACAATTCTATAAGCAGGGTGATTGGAGCATGGTCCGACCAAGTGATTGGCAGAATGTTCGAGTCATAAGGCAAGTGTAGGCAAGGGTAAGATATAAAAAAGTAATCAATGCGCGAATGCGTTTTATGAGTAGGAGAGTAGAATGTGTATTGCCTATCCCGAGGATGTTTAGTTCGCCAAGCATCAAATAGCTGAGATTGGCGCATAACCTGCCTAAAAGATGTAGACAGGTTATGGGCCATCTGATTTGGTGAGGGTTCTGATCTATCCATCCCCTGAGAATACGTTAAGTTAAAATCTCCCCCTACTATTACGTAAGAAGAGTGCAATTGTTGGGTCTTAGTGATGACTTTTCGCAGGAAGCTGATTTGCCGTTTGTTAGGTGAGTACACATTGACCAACAACAGCTGCACATTAGCATACATCCCTTTTAGTATCAAAAAATGACCATTTGGGTCTTCAAGAGTCTGGTCGACTAGAAAAGGGCAATCCTTGTGAATAAGTATGGCAACCCCTGCCCTTTTATGGGGGCCGGAGGAGTAGTAGGCCTTCGGGTAAATTTTGGAACTAAGCTTGCTATGATTATCTTTATGAAAATGGGTTTCCTGAATAAGGGCTATGTCCGCCCGAGAGTTTTTGAGCTCTTTTAAGGTTAGATATCTTTTATGTATACTATTAAGGCCCTTGACATTTATAGATATAAATTTAGCCATAGTGTTTTAAAGATACACTGAGCTCATCTGCATTGTGGCCCTGAAGTGGGAAAAAAAGGGTAATCAGACGACCAGAGTCCCTCATCCCTCCGTAATACATCACATACCACTCATTGACATTAGAAATAACCTGGTAACCGGGACGAAAAGCAATATCAACTTTGTTTACACATATTAAGCAGTCAAGTGAAAGTTGCAAGTACCAGTATCCGAACCAAAATGACATTATAATCCACAAACAGTGTGAAGTAAAAGAAAAAAGAAAAACAATTATCAACCTTATAAAGAAAAAATAAAGAAAAAATTTCAGTTCTCTCTGCCTTGAGTAGAACCGGTGCTGTCGGTTTCCTTGTAGAGAAAAAATGAAAACAAGGCGCTGACAATACATCTAGAGCCTATGAGGGGCAAAACAGGCACCTCTGGTGGGGGGTGAGGAACTATGTCCACGTAGGGGTCGTAGCAGACCAAAAAGGTAAAAGGCGTGTTGGTAAAGAGGCCTATCCAACCACGGATCCAATTTTTTGGCTGCTGGCATCAAAGCAATAAAATAGGGTAGAGACCCAGCATTCCCGGGTGAAACAATAAGGCTGGTGAGCGTAGCTAATCACCCATCTCGAGGAGGCGAAGGGCTTAAAGCCAGGCGTGGCGGCGAAGCTTTCTGCTGAACAGTAGACCATTGAGGTGTTAGCGGCTGTGAGGGTCCTCTTTGCGGGGGATCCTTAAGTAGAGGTGCTGGTTCTCGAGCCGATAAACCAAGAGCTCTGAGAAATCTGTCCCCATTCCGGGGATTGTGCAGAGTATAGGTCTGGCCTGCGCGTGCAACAACCAGCTTGAAAGGGAATCCCCACCTATAAGGTATTCCGTGATCTCTGAGTGTCTGTGTAACAGGCCGCAAATCTCTCCTTTTGGACAGAGTAATCGGAGAAAGATCTTGAAATATCTGGATCTTATGGGTACGGAATACCCATTTGCGGGTAGCTCTCGTTTTCGCCAAGATAGCTTCCTTCCCTTGATAATAATGCAAGCAGGCAACGATATCTCGTGGAGGTTTCGATGCAGCAGGTTTAGGGCCTAGAGAGCGATGCGCCCTATCGAATCTCCACATATCACCTGGTGTTACTGCGCAGATGAACGTGCACAAATCCGAAAGATAACTTGGTATCTCAGAAGGGGTTATCTCCTTAGGAATCCCCCTAAATCGTAAATTTTGTTGCCGCGACCTATTCTCCAAGTCCTCACACATATCACGCAGATTGTATACTTCCCCTTTAAGGGCTTCGTTATCTTCCTTAACATACATCAGGCATTGAGCAATATCATCTGTATAGGTTTCTAACTTATCGGTGCGATCCCCTAGATCAGTAACATCACGTTGAATCTCTTTTATTGCTGCATTCACGGCTGCCGACACAGACTGCGTGATAGTAGAAGTTAATGCGTCCTGCAATAACGCTAACTGAGCAGCTAAGATTTGCGGAGTTACTGGTTGATCGTCTGGCGGTTGCGTGGGATCTAGCGGGGATCGTTGCGGGGAAGCCTGAGTAGGGGTGAGTGCTGGCGACATACTCACTGATTTCGTGGGTGAGACAGTTATGCGCGGGGAACTGTGAGGCGCGTCTTCTTCCTCTACGCCATCTTGGGACTTCGCATGCTTGCCTCGGCCAGGAGTCTTTTGCAGGAAAGGCGACATAGTTGTGCGTTGCGCCCGGGTTCCACGTCTGCCCATGCCTCGGTAACAGTCGTAAGTCACCCGAATTGTTTTGACTTGCTCTGCTAGTTGCTTATTATCGGGTTATTAGGGATCCAGTGGAGGAGCTCTTAAAGTCTGCGTCCGGACTCCACCATGGCTAAGGACCGCCCCCCCTGGATAACCAGTTTTGGGATAATGAATCCCATACCTGTACCTTTAAAACCTCTAAAACTTTTAGTTTTTCAGACATTTCCTGTCAAAAAAAAAATCAGAACACCTCATAAAGCCCGCATTGATCCAATTGGATCAGTAAAACTCCCACTGATGTATATAGGGCCTTAACAACTCTTACCTGCTGAATAGCGATGGGCGAAACTGACCCGTGGTTTGCCAAAAATTTGCCGAAATGCATTGAAGTCTATGGGGCAAATTTACTTAAGGTCGAATATCGAGGGTTAAATTAATGCTCGATATTCGACTGTCCAAGTTAAATCCTTCGACTTCGATGTCGAAGGATTTAGCGCTATTCGTTCGATCGAATGAAAAATCATTTGATCAAACGATTAAATCCTTCGAATCGTTCGAACGATTTTTCTTCGCCCCAAAAAATACTTATAAAGCCTATGGGGACCTTCCCCATAGGCTAACATTGACTTCGGTAGTTTTTAGGTGACGAACTAGGGGGTCGAAGTTTTTTTTTAAAGAGACAGTACTTCGACTATCGAATGGTTGAATAGTCGAACGATTTTTAGTTCGAATCGTTCGATTCGAAGTCGTAGTCGAAGATCGAAGTAGCCCATTCGATGGTCGAAGTAGCCAAAAAAAACATTAGAAATTCGAAAAGTATTTTATTCATTCCTTCACTCGAGCTAAGTAAATGGGCCCCTAAATGTGACAATTTTTTTTTTTTTTGACAAATTGCAGACACATTTCTTCCCCCATTAGAATAGGCATCATTTTCTGGAGAAAACAATTGCTCATCGCTACTGTTGAATTTTTGTATTAGAGTTTTTTGTGGTTTTTATACTTTAAATTAATATAGAAAAAAAACAGAATTCTTTAGAGATTTGTGAAAAAAATGAAATGTATTCATTGCCTAATAAACAAAGCAAATCATCCTTCTTAGTTTTGCTAATTGTATTGTCTCTCGTGATGTTTATGACTATCATTCAATTGTGTTTTGATTGCTAATAAGGTTGTGTCACCGGCAAATAAAAGCTTCAGGGTAAAATACGGGGTCTATGTGTGCGTCTCTTTACTGACGGTGTTTGTGTTATGTTTCTTAAGATAAACAGCTGGAAAACGTATTATGTTTGGAATAAAAATAGCGCATATTCTCTGAGGCTTTGTTGCAGCACCATAAGCAACCACAACATAATTGCACAGAAAGCTCGGAGGCATCACAAAGCGATTGCGTTTGATGTTTGCAATAGGCCAGAAGTATAATAGGTATTCATTTAAAGTGTGTCATCGAGAGCCCCATGCCTGAGACACGTTTCTAAGGAAAACACAGGCTGGAAGAGAATGATGTGCCGTGATCTCATACAGAAAACAAGGAGAGAGGAGTTTGATGGTAAAAGCTACTAAAACAAGACACTTTACCTGTAGCCTCCATGTCCAAATCTCTCCTCTAAATCCTACAGCTTTCATATCTGTTTGCTTGAGAGTGTTGTCAGATGTCACACACATTGCCAGGCTGCACTTGCTCAAATGCTCACTCTTTTTTGGTGTTTTCTTTTTATTCATATACGTGTAGCAAAAACAGTGTCGGACTGGCCCACTGGGATACCAGGAAAGCTCCCGGTGGGCCAAGGTATCAGTGGGCCTTCCTGCTTCTAAACATTTGGCCTATTTCATGGTCATTACCAATTTCTATGAGAACAAAGAGGATAAATAGATGGATTAATAGATTATAATATGAGGAAGAGGAAGAATAATATTACTGAGAGGGGGCCCCTGGTCTAAGGTCTTTGGGTGGGCCCCTGGTGTCCCAGTCCAACACTGAGAAAAAATATTATGCAGGAAGATATTCTTGTTAAAAGACTTGTATTACAGTGTTTCTAGCTCATCCCTGAAGGTGAAATTGCCTTCTTGAACAACGCGATATACAGATGTATATATTTTACCCACAGAAATTCCCACAATCCCTGATATCAAGGTATTTCAGGCGATTCATCACCCAAGGAGGGAGTGTGATTTTCAGTGGATGACAAAGCACCCCAAATGTAATGACCCCAAATGCCAGCAGTTAGGTTCCTGTTCTCCCCAGATAACAGAAAGACAGTTCGATGTATCATATGGTGTTGCTTCTGGTAGCTAAACAGTGTGAGGGTAGGCTTCTCTAAATAAGTGTGTTTTAGGAAATCTTTTGAAAGCAGAAAGGTTGGGAGAAAGTTAGACAGAGTGTGAGAGAGAATTCCAGTGGATCTGTGAGGCCCTTGCAAAGTCTTGAATGTGAGCATGTGAGGAGGTAATGAGAGAAGAGTTAAGGAGCAGGTCAGTAGTGGAGCGTAGTAAGCAGTTGGGTGAGTATCTAGAGATGAGTTCAGAGATTTAGCGTGGGAAGACTTATGAACTGCTTTGAAGTCAGGGTCATTCATTTGAAATTTGTTCTGAAAGGTAGCAGAAGTTGTGCAGAGATTGGCAGAATGGCGAGGCAGAGGAGGAGCGGTTTCTGGGGTGTATGAGTCTGGTGGCAGTGTTCATTATGGACTGGAGAGGTGACAGTCTCTGGCAGGGAAGGTAAATTAATAGAGAGTTACAGTAGTCTAGACGTGATATGATGAGAAAGTGAATTAGAATTCTGCGGACATCTTGGATTATGAATTTATTTTGGAAAGTGACATGATTTAACAAGTGACTGGATATGAGGAGTGAAGGACAGGGCAGAATCTAGGATAACCCCAAAGCACTGGGTCTGAGGAGATGGGGTGATAGTGTAATTGTTAACTATGATAGATACTTCTGGGATGTTAAGGGTGTTATTTGAGGGAAAGAGAATAATTTCCATTTTAATGAGGTTTAAGTTAAGGTTGTGTCGTGACATCCAAGTAGAGATAGGAGACAGGCAGGAAAAAGATCCGAGTTGAGAGCTCTGGCTTGAGATCAGGAGAGGAAAGATAGCAGTCAGCACAGAGGTGGTATTGGAATTGATTAGTTTGCTGAGGGAGGAAAGAGAGAAGTACAGAGAGAAAATTATAAAGGGCCCAGGACAGTATTGAGGAACCCCAACAGAAAAAGGCTGGGGAGAAGATGATACTCCATTGGAAGAGAGACTGAGGGAACAATTAGTGAGGTAAGAAGAGAACCAGGACAGGGCCATGTAGCAAAAGCCAAATGAATGGAGGGGCTGGAGGAGAAGAGGATGTCGCACAGTGTCAAATGCAGCTGAGAGATGAAGCAGTCTTAGTAGTGAGAAGTGATTGTTGGCTTCAATTGTTAAAAGGTCTTCTGTTAGTGGGGTTAGGGCAGTTTCAGTGGAAGTGGAGTATTGTTGCTTAAAACCAGATTGTAGGGGGTCCAGCAGGTTATTGTCAGAGAGAAACAGTGTTAACTGGTTATAGACCAAGTGTCGAGTAGTTTAGAGATGAAAAGTAGCAGAGAGTTAGGTCTGAGGCTATCGAGATTGGAGGAGTCAAGAGAGGGTATTTTTTAGAATGGGGGTGACAAATGCATATTTTATCTGAGAGGGAAAGATTCCAGTTAAGAGAGAAAGATTAAATAGATGAGTTAAGGCTTTGATTAGACAGGGATTGGTATTGTGGAGAAGTTTGGAAGGAATGGGATCAAGTTGGCAGGTATTAAGGTGAGAGTAAAGCTGGCCATAGAAATGAAAATTATATTATTTGTGTGATGAATGCTCGTTTGTTTCAGTCTAACGATCTACCAATAAGTAGGAAAAATAACAAATCAGACGAGGTTCCACCTATTTATTGACAGACAGCAATCATACAAAAGTCATCTCAGACAAATAGCAGTGACAGTCACCCATTGATATGACAGATCTTATAGCAGATATACAGTAAGTCTTTTAACCTGTCCCATCGACTGAATGACCAATTGCCATGGTGCGAAATGTGACACTCCAAACACGATCTGAAAATCGCATAAATCTATGTTTCGTATGACTTTTAATCTGTGGCCAGTTTTAGGCAGTAATCTGTTGCTTGAATGATGTGATTGGCTGATGTGTCAAAAATCATGAACTTGCACAGAAATAACAATACCTTGATTAAAGTAACAATATTTTAAAAAAATTAAACCACCTGGCGTGAAAAAAAAATCAACTCTCATCAGCTCACAAAGGATCCCCTGGAAGAGAAATACCCAGCATGCTCTGTGCTGCTGTCACTTACTGAGCTTAGGGAGCCACTCACAATATACAGTACACATAGAATAGAAATGTCACAATATAAGGCTGATTAGTAATTAATACACATAATTACTACATGGCAGCACAGAAACCAGTGCAATTAGCATCAGAATTGAATAATCAGCAAACCTGTAGCATCAGCTTATATTACAGCCAGGGAAGCTCATTTTCTGCTGGATAATTAGTGACGAGCCCTAAGCTTAGCTTCTCAACAGCCAATCAGAGCCCACTGAGCATGTGAGTGTCACAGACACTTTCCAAGATGGTGAGCTTCTGAGACAAGTTTGAAGTCCTGGATCATTGCTGCTATTGACAAGCTGAAACTTTAGCCTCGTGCAATTAGTTCACTATATAAAATATGCCATTTTCAGCCACATTCATTTTTAGGGTTTAGTTCTACTTTAATGCCTTTGATATCCTACATTCAGGAAGCATTGGGTCTATTTTTTCCCTCTTCCAATGAACAGAGCAATAAAATAACACCCATTTACATGATAAACAGCAGCTTGTCATTAACAACCTATTTATATCGCGCACGGGATCTCCAGGGTAGAAGGAGCTCTTGGTGTAGGATAATTAGCATTAGGTTACTCACTGACTTAATCCCAAGGGTCCAAATTTCTCTAATCATATCTGTGTTATTATTTCCCATGGGAAGAAACTCACAATAGATTGGGACTATTTTGCTTAGATTATTATTTCTTTGTATCTTTCCCTCTTCGGCCTCCTGAGAAAATTCAGTTAAGAAGTGAAGCCGATAAAACGTCAATGCAAATGAATTGTCTTGTGATCTGGTAGGAGATGGCGTTTTTTACTATCTCCCTTAAATGAGAAGAGTTTTTTATTATTTGGTTTTAGCAATAAGACATAGTCAACATCGCCTGCAGTACAGACAAACACAAGCAGCACTTGGGTGGTGCAAAACTGTCATCTTTTCACTAGTGAAACCTCTCAATCCTACTATTAAGGGCCAAAAAGCCTTTAAAGAAGAAGGAAAGCTACAGAGGCTGATTATTGCCAATAGATTAGCCACAATAGTGCAAGCTATAACACTATATTTATTCTGTACTTTGCTTTACCATACCTGAGTAATCAGCTCTAGAAGCTCTCTGTTTGTTTAGGATAGCAGCTGCCATATTAGCTTGGTGTGACATCACTTCCTGCCTGATTCTCTCATTGCTCACTCACTCTTTGGACTCAGATTACAGCAGGGAGGAGGGAGGGAGAGAGGAGCAAACTGAGCATGCTCAAGCCCTAGCCCTGGAGGTTTAAGCTGAAAACAGGAAGTCTGATACAGAAGCCCATGAGTACACAATAGAAGGAAAGAAATGTGATGTTTCTTTTCACAGAGGACTCAGAGCAGCATTACTTTGAGGGTTTACTGATTTATTTATATAGACCTTTCTGATAAAGCTTACTTACTTTTAGCCTTTCCTTTAAGCCTCTCCTATAACGGAAAGGAGACTTTTTCAGAAAATATCTACAGGTATGGGATCTGTTACCCAGAATGCTTGGGACCTGGAGCATTCCGGATAATGGATCTTTCTTTTATTTGGATCTCCATGCCTTATGTCTACTAAAAAATCATGTAAAAATTCAATAAACCCAATAGGTTGGTTTTGTTTCCAATAAGGATTAAATATATCTTAGTTGGGATCAAGTACAAGCTACTGTTTTATTATTACAGGGAAAAAGAATATTAAATAAATATTTGTATTATTTGGATAAAATGGAGTCTGAGCTTTATGGATATTGGGTTTCCAGATAATGGAACACATACCTGTATAATATTTAAAACATTGGAATGAGCAACAGGGGCGCAGGCTCTGCTGCCAAAATCTTTTTTTTTCTTTGAAGATGTTTCAGAATGAACATGAACCCTTTATCGTGTGTTGTGTCACATGGTCATTTCAACAAAGGAAGGGTGAACATGTCAACAAAAGACTTCATAACAAATCATCGACATACCTCCCAACATTTTGGAAACAGAAAGAGGGACAAAAAGAGTTGGCAAATTTATTAGTGGCCACACCCCCGTATTACCATGTTCCTTTTACAAAATTTGTGAGGTTATGAAAGTTTGAACACATTTTTGTGGTTTTTATGTGTTATTACAGTTTCACTAATGAAGGTGAATTGTCCTTTACGCTGCAAGTTACAGTTTCCCCAAGAGATCTACTTATCTTAAATTGTTACAATTGTTTCTTTGCTTATCTTAAATTGTAACAAATGTATCTAAGTGCACCTGCCATGTATCCTGGGCTCTGTGCCAAAATCCAATTACGTTTTAGAAACTTTGTATCTTTTTTCTGGCTGTTCAGTGCAGGAGATCAAAGAGAAAGTCCGGACATTTCAGTAACAGCCTGTGACGGCAGGTTGAGCTGTTAAAATCGGGGCTGTCCCGCAAAAAACGGGACAGTTGGGAGGTATGCATTGGAGTTGGCCCTTCATATACCCCTGTTCCGATCTCAGCAGATGGTCCTGTACAACATGATTACATGAAAACATTATATAAATATCCACACGTGTTTTTTTTTTTTATGTGATGAGAAGCTTTTAAGAAGGTGAGAAAACTGGAGATGAATATATTGTATATTCGCAATTCAATACATGGAGTGCTACAGAAACTCCACCAGGCTTACAGGACTGAATAGCGACCTGATTATTTTGGGGGAACTACATTTTTACTATATTTGATGCCCTTTTGTCATGGCCTTGATAATTCCATTCCCTCTTCATCATCACAATGTTGAGAATGTAAATGTTTGTCCATTCAGCTACAGTCAATCTCTACAGGCTGCAGCACAAAGCTTGTTTCTCTACATAACAACAGCCTACCCTTCCCTTCCATGTATTGTCTCCAGCCTCAATCTCATCAAACGTTAAAAGAAAAACAATTTGTTCATTGAGTTGCATTTCCAAACTTCTCTCCAAATCCTCTGGCACTGAAGCAGTTAAGTTCCCTTTCCATTACAACGAATTAAATGGAACAACCCTTTTCCAGATGGGCTCTTTTCTGCATGAACGGAGTATAACGCCGCATGATAATATCACGGAAAACATGTCAGGAAAACTGCCTTTTTTTGTTTGCTTTTTAAATCATATATGATAAATGTGATCATGCCTAGTGTCGTTTCAGATAGGCTTTACTATAGACTAGACATGAAAGGAGTAGCTGGAGAAAATTACAAAATGATATCATCTATTCTTTTAAGAGAACAAGCTAATATGCTTTTAGGTGGAACATGGAGCTTTTTTATTTAAAAATAAATAGTTAATAGATATGTAGGGCCCTATAGGGTTAATTGGCCCTATAGAGAGTTAATCTTTTCATTCTTTCTTTGGGTTATTGGGTAAGAGACCCTGTAGCAGAATAACGTTTATCATTATTGGCTGAGAGGTGTAATGACACTCCCCTGCTACACTGCTATATAGTGTGTGTAGGGAGTGGCCACTTCCTCTTTGGCCTGTGGATGGTGATCCAGCTGGGTGTGCTCAGGGGAGCCTGGGTACAACTAGGCCCAGAAAGGCCCATGTGCTTTGGAGAAGAAGTCGGGAAAGAGGTAACCCCGTGAATGAGGAATAGTTACACTAGGGCAGACTTGTCATAGTCTCTCTAGGAGAGAAAGGCAGAGAGGTGAGAGAAAAAGAGCAGCTGAAGCTCCAACAAGGATTTGCAGTAAGGGAGGAGCTTCCCAGAGGCTTTATGTGTTGCCTCCAGTCAGGGACCTCAGTGAAGAGGGACTGTAGGGTACAAGCTGCTTTCCTGAGGGAATGTGTGTGAATTCTGCCAATGCTAATTAATTATTTGATTAAATATAATTGATAAATAAATTCGCATGTAAATAGATCAGCTACTAATTCATCCCCAGCACTATAACAACTTTACCCCAAGGGGTTAATTAAATAACCTTATATTCCAAGTAAAAAATGCCCCAGTGCTAAACAGGTTAATGGAGTTTCAAATTCATCGATTTGTTTGAGAAAAATAAAGATAAATAACTTCGTATGTATATAGAATAACTACTAATTCATTCCCAGTATATAACTTTGCCCAAAGGGGTTAATTTAATAACCTTATATTGCAATTAAAAAGTGCTAAAAAAGTGCTAAACCAGTTAATGGAGTTTCAAATTCATCGATTTGTTTAAGGAAATTTTTAGGTCACTCTGATTCCATGAAGAAGACAGGAAAAAAGAAATTAAGAGAAAGAGTGTCAAGGATTAGGTAGGGGGCGCTGTGGAGACTGATAGGGAAAGGAGTCCCTTGAGGCAGGAGCTGTATGTGCCTAGGGAACACTTGAAGGGAAAGCAGGAACAGGTTGATGAGGGCGAAGAGTCAGTCTGGATGAGGTGCAGAACAGGACGGAGAGGGCGAAGATCAGGACTGGACTGGACTAGGCAGGAAGAAGAGGGCGACGATTCAACAGGAACAGACTGGACGGGGCAGGAGTGGAACAGGAACAGACTCAGTGGGACAGGACGGAGCAGGCGTAGATCAGATCAAACTGGATAGCAAGATGGCAGAGGGAGACTGGAGCAGGATAGCAAGACAGGAGCAGAGGGAGACTGGAGTAGGATAGCAAGAGAGGACTGGAGCAAGATAGCAAACTGGATAGCAAATTGGTACATGGTAGGGTCAGAAAGCAAGAATCAGGAACAGGCGAGACAAGGTGAAGTCAGGGCAAGGTACAAGGTGGAACAGGAAGCAGAAATCAGGAACAAGCAAGGCAGGGTCGGATCAAGGTCAAGGCTGGGAAGGTACAAGATAAGGTAAAGCAAGACAAGACAAGGACAGGCAGACAAGGTGGAATAATAAGGGAAAAGGAGCAAGAGCTAGAACTACCTAGTTAGGGGCGCTGCCGCAGTACTAGGGAGAAACAATGCAATGCTCTGGCAAGGAGTGGTCTAAGTGCTGCCCTTAAATAGGGAAGCGTCAGCCCTGATTGGCTGATTGCAACTAGGCAGCAGCTGGGTTGGGGCTGCAGAGGCCAATCAGGCTGCAGCTGAGCTGGGGCTGGAGAGGCCAATCAGGCGGCAGCTGGGCTGGGGGTTCAGAGACCAGGTAACAAATAGCGAGCAACCCTACAGGCTGCTCACCTGGCCAAATGGTTAAGGTATCGAGCCAGAAACCCAAAGGTCCCCGGCTTGAATCCCAACAATACCTGACAGAGAGAGAGAGATAGATAGATGATAGATTATAGATAGACAGTATGGGGGAATAGTGTGGGGAGCAGATGATGGACCCTTGACTAGTCTTTGTTTTTCTTCAGTGGGCCTCAGGTCTGCCAGTACAACATTGTTGATCATCTAAGGTTTTTGGTTGCCTTCTCCATCACCAAAACAATGGGAAAGCATAAAGGCTATTTATTCATTGAAAGAAAAGTATTAATTTTAATAGGATGAACAAAAGGATCTTCCAATACCATTTATTGTTCCCTTTTACCAATTTTACCACATTGAGTGCTAGAGGATTGGATGAGAACCTTGATGCATAAAGAGGAACAACACCTTATTTCTACCCCTCTATTTCACTAGGGGATGCTAAGCCAAGGCAATCTCTATTCTTCACTATATTCTTCTATCCGTCTTGAAGTTGGGTTGTTTTTTTATTCAGATATGACAATTCTCCAGCTGTGTTGTAAGTAGATAATTTTCTGCTTCTTTTTTTTCTCCTGATCTTCCAACATTACAGATTTTATTCTTTGCCGGGCTCAATAAAAAGCCCTTTCCTAAATCTTTCTTTTTATGAAAGTAACAGTGTGAGATTTTTCCTAAGAACCTAGATAGAAAAATTAATGGCGCATCTACTTTATATTACTCTATTGTTATCATGTTAGAAATGTTCAGCTCGGGGTAGAAATGAGCGTTTAGTGTTCGTACTGTAAAAAGGAAAAGTAGGGAGAAAATGAGATATTCTCCTCCGTTGTACTCTCATTTGTTTCATACTTCTGGCTGATGGAATCTACTCCCATTGAAATTAGACGTTTGTGGCACCACCATTTTTTCCTAAATGTCTGTATATAATTGGGAGGTATCACTAGCTAAGCAGCATAGATATATCTTGGTTTGGAGGTAGAGATGTGGGGGAGTTGTCTTTATACTACAGGACTTCCAGCAGATATATTGCATGTCATTGGCTCTGAAGTCTAAAATAAAACCACATAATAACCAGAGCTGAGAACATACTGGGGTTTATTTATGAATACAGGGCAAATTTGTATTTGGAATAAGACCCATAGTTGCCAATCTTAGGTTTGCTTTCATTCTTTAACCTGCAGATGGCTGAGAAAAAGCCAGTGACTGATTGGTTGTGATGGGTTACTGCCCAGGTGCAAATCTGCCTATTGTTCATAATTGAACCCCGGTTTGTTCTCAGCTGTCGCTGGTGAATTTTCGGAGGTTAGTGAATTTGCCCCATAGACTCCATTATAATCTAACTCCAATTTTTTTTAAAATAATTTCCTTTTTCTCTGCAGTTATAAATCAGTACCTTGTACTTGATCCCAACTAATATAGAATTAATCCTTAATGGAAGCAAAACCAGCCTATTGGGTTTATTTCATGTTTATATAGTGAATAAAGTACCCCCTCTTGTAAAATATAAGGATATTATAAGTTACCGAGGAGTTTCATGACCATATAAAAACACGAGGCTGAAGGCCGAGTGTTTTTATACAGGTCATGGAACTCCAAGGTAACTTCTAATATCCTCATATTTTACAACTGGGGGTTCTTTATTTATTATAATACACAAATTTCAGTGAGTCATGTAAAAGAAATGACATCAGAACTCACCGTTTATAACTGATGACATCAGAACTCACCGTTTATAAGGATATAATTTACAGGATATTCATAGTGTTTGTGTAGTATATGACTTTCTAATAGACTTAGGGCTAGGCCACACGGGAAGATTTCAGGGAGATTAGTCGCCTGGCGACTAATCACTGCGTCTAATCTCCCTGAATGGCTTGCTGGTATCTTGCACCCGCTAGCACTAAAGTCGCCTGCACCCATTCACACACGGCGACACGTTTTTCAAAGTCACTCGAAATTGCCTCGTGAGGCAATTTCAAGCGACTTTGAAAAACGTATCGCCGCATGTGAATAGGCGCAGGCGATTTTAGCACTAGCGGGTGCGAGATACCAGCAAGCCATTCAGGGAGATTGGTCGCCTCAAAGACGCGGCGATTAGTCGACAGGCGACCAATCTCCCTGAATCTTCCCGTGTGGCCCTAGCCTTAAGGTACAAAGATCCAAATTATGGAAAGATCTGTTATCTGGAAAACCCCATGTCCTGAGCATTCTGGATAGAAGGCCCCACATCTGTTTATCAGCGAGGGTTCAGAACAGCAAAGCATTGGACTCAAGGGTGCCTTCTGCTTTGTATATAATTAAAACAAAAAAATCATTCGTTGGGTCACTGGATTGGGCTAAATGTGCCCGTTCTAATTAAAAGACTGTAGATAGTATAGATATCCATAGACATTAGGCAGCAGAGAAAATATATGAATTAGGAAAGATCGGAATGATGGTTCTGCATTCCGATCATTTCATGAATTATAAAATATCAGAATCAATTCATGACATCGCTCCCTGCGAGACTTCTGCGTGGCTAATTCCTATTAAGCAACTTTCTACATTCACAGAATAATCTTTCTGAAAGCTTTAATCTTATTAGAGCTCAGTTGAAGGGATGGCCGTGTTTAGCATCTCCCTGATATATAACAAGCTCATCCTTTTTTTTTTTTTTATTCCAGGCTTCATGACAACTGAAAGAATTCTACTGGGGTTAGCGTTAAATCTGCAGAGATGACATGCTGCAAGCAGTAAACACAGAAACTCCTTGTTAAAGTCTATAGGAAATAAATCTCGTGCATTATACCAGTGTGTTGGCTCGAGCCATTTCATCGTCTATATCTGGAAGCGACGGTTGCTGCTTATATTTAATATCTTTTGCAGCTGCTCGGGCAGCACTGGAAACGTAAAGACAGCAGGCAATTCTAATTTGCAGCTTCTCTTACAAATCCATCAAGTTTGCTCGCATGAGCCCGCCAGTCGACTGTAAGTACAACTTCAATCCCAGCCAGAAGCAACTGCCACATCTTTAATGCAGGAGGTTGCCCAGCTCAATGTCTTTTTGGCTTCTGAGCGGTTGAGCTTTCATTTATCAGCAGCAGCATTCATGTAAAATCGAGCAAAAGTTAGACTAAACCGATAAACAAGAACATTGTGTATGGCGGGAAGCAGCCATTCTTACAGTTTTCTTGCTCTCGTTACCATGATAACCAAAAAGGCAATGGGAAGTGTGAGTTTTTAATTGTCTGTTTATGAAATACTGGCATGCCATTTATTTGCACAGAATACTTTAGCATTTCTATGTTATAAAGAAGTTTTTGTGTCTACAGTTTCCTGAGTAGGCGCCACTTGAAACTCAACCTATACTTTTCTTTTTTTTTTTTATTTGTTTCGCTCATTCTGAGACAAGAGAAAAAAAGTGGGGCATTTGCTGCAGTCAGGGCACAGTGCAAAGTGCAGCTGCAGTAGTATTTTTTTGCATTTTGCCCTCTGCCTACTTGAAGCAAAACGACCATAGATTTCTTCACTCCAAAAAGAAGAAGAAAGACCTTTGTTCACCCCATGGAAACAGAATTGTATGCATGAGAGGCTAACACAGGAGGTTGCAAAATGGGTTCCCTCCTGGTTGGTATTTAACCAGCCTAGCCAGTCAAATACTGGCAATTAACTTGCTAGTAAATTTCTCATACCCTATAAATCCCTCCCTACCCTGTCCCTCTTCACTACTGGTATTGTGCAGACAGGAGCCAAAAAGGGGTGACAAAGAAACAGGAACAAGATAAGGGTGACAGGACAGAGGGCATAGAGAACAAGACTAGAGCAAGAACAGGACTAAGCAGTAACAGGGATGAGAAGGGTAGGACAAGAACAGAAACAAGATCAAGATGACAAGGACATGGTCTGGCAGGAAAGAGACCAGGACTGGAAAATGGCAGGTCAGGTATAGAGAGCAGGACTGGAGCAAGAACACGACTAAGCAGGGACAGGGTGAAATCAAGGGCAGGACAAGACCAAATGATAAGGACAAAGAGTTAGGGTCTAGCAGGATAGGGACAGAGCAGGTGAAGAACTGATGGCAGGGCAAATTAGGCATAGAGACCAGGACAGAGCAGGTGAAGAACCAGTGACAGGACAGGGAAGGCATAGAGAACAGGACTGGAGCAGGGACAGAGGTGAGAACTTGGTCAGGAACAAAAGCCAGAGCAAAGAACAGAGAGCTATGGACATGCCACAGTGATCAAATGCATAAGCCAATGTTTAGGCACAGGAACTTATAAAGACTGGGCTTATATAGGGCAGAGACAGTCCTGATTGGCTGATCCCATCCACCAATAAGGCTGCTGGGTTATGTAACATAGCCAGGGAAACAGGTGGAAGAGAATAAAAAGGGGGATGAGCAATTCCTGGTGCTTTTCTGGCCTACTGAATAAGGAGAGCAGCCACCAACCAGAAGGTCCTTGGTTTGAGCTCCATAGTATAGTAGAGTCTTGGGTTTGATCCCAACCAGGGTACTTTCAGCATAGAGCTTCTCAGATAGGGCTGGTTTCCTTCCACAATATAAAGAACACAATGTCAGATTATTTGGCTTCTGAGTATACAAACTTTTATGACTGCTTCTTGCACAACATTCAGACAACATTTGGAAAAAAAAAGACTCAGTACCTGCATAGGCTGAGATGCTTGTTTTAGAAACCATATCCAAAAATTGTGATCAGCAACGAACAAGAAAAAAAAAAGGCAAAACAAAATGACAAAACTTAATAAAACAGCCCCCTAGTGTGTCTACGATTGGGAAGTAGACTGCAAGCTCCATATGAATAATGATACATTCCCTAAGTGCCATGTAATAATTCATCAACACCAGATAAATTAAAGGGATACTGTCATGGGATAAACATTTTTTTCCTAAATGAATCAGTTAATAGTGCTGCTCCAGCAGAATTCTGCACTGAAATCCATTTTTCAAAAGAGCAAACAGATTTTTTTATATTCAATTTTGAAATCTGACATGGGGCTAGACATTTTGTCAATTTCCCAGCTGCCCCCAGTCATGTGACTTGTGCCTGCACTTTAGGAGAGAAATGCTTTCTTGCAGGCTGCTGTTTTTCCTTCTCAATGTAACTGAATGTGTCTCAGTGGGACATGGGTTTTTACTATTGAGTGCTGTTAGCTTAGATCTACCAGGCAGCTGTTATCTTGTGTTAGGGAGCTGCTATCTGGTTACCTTCCCATTGTTCTTTTGTTTGGCTGCTGGGGGGAAAAAGGGAGGGGTGATATCACTCTAACTTGCAGTACAGCAGTAAAGAGTGATTGAAGTTTATCAAAGCAAAAGTCACATGACTTGGGGCAGCTGGGAAATTGACAATATGTCTAGCCCCATGTCAGATTTCAAAATTGAATATAAAAAAATCTGTTTGCTCTTTTGAGAAATGGATTTCAATGCAGAATTCTGCTGGAGCAGCTCTATTAACTGATTAATTTTGAAAAAAATTTTTTTTCCCATGACAGTATCCTTTTAAGTATAAAAATGAGAGCAATTAAAGGAATTGTTCAGTGTAAAAATAAAAACTGGGTAAATAGAAAATGTATCTAATATAGTTAGTTAGGCAAAAATGTAATGTATAAAGGTTGGAGTGATTTGATGTATAACATGTCAGTCAGAGCACTACTTCCTGCTTTTCAGCTCTCTTGGTTTACACTGACTGGTTACCGTGATTACCAGGCAGTAACCAATCAGAGACTTGAGTGGGGCACATGGGTCATATCTGTTGCTTTTGAATCTGAGCTGAATGCTGAGGATCAATTACAAACTCACTGAACAGAAATGTACCATGTGGCCCCCCTTATAGTCACTGACTAACTCAGAGTTAGAGAGCTGAAAAGCAGGAAGTTGGATTCTGGCTGTTTTATTAGACATCTGTTCACTCCAGCCTTTATATATTACATTTTTGGCTAACTAACTTCTGTATATTAGATGAATTTTTTATTTTGCACAGCCTATCCATTTACCCAGTTCTTATTTTCACAGTGAACTATTCCTTTAAATATAGCTCTTTCTTGAAGTTACATTTCACACTCTGCTCTATCAAGTCTGAGATAAGAATTACAGCCCGGGATAGGTCTAGAAATGGTTTATAGTGGCTAAAAGGTCTTAAGATGAAATATTTGATGAATCCTGACATTTATGTCATCCAACCTTTGTTCCTCTTGCTTTCACTATTACTGGAATAGACTAAAATGTCCTACAAATGGGAATGACTCCATGTTCACAAACCAACAGTAAATTGATAACGTTTTCTTACCAATGTCACTCACAAAATACTCGATGCTCAAGGCGTCATTTCTGTCTTCTCTCTGAAACTGGAGAGTTTTATCATTTAGCCGGGAATGTTTTTCTTTCCATGATTTATATTTCATTTCTCAAAGCAGCCGGTTCTCGGTGCCATTTTTCATGGGAAGCCAATTGTCAAAAACTACAATGACTAATCGGCTCTTTTATCTTTGGGCTGGGGAAAAAAACATCTTTATGAAAAGCTACTGGGTTTAAACAGAAACGATCTCATAAACGTAAAATGTAATATAAAGTACTGTAGATTGGTAGGGTTTTAACACAATTTCCAACTGGCCCTTTGGTTTAATGCTTTTAACAACAGTTTCTCCTGTGAAGAACAACTTGAGGCAGGGACACTAGACTTGGAGTATTGTAGATGGAGCAGGTTGAACCGATGTTCCTAACTCATATTGTCACACTGAACAGAAAGGTTTATGCACAATTACACCATTTTATATCTGTAAGTAATAAATAATAGATCATATTAGTACAGACATGGAATCTGATATCCAGAATGTTTGGGACATATACAGATATTTTTGTAATTTGGATCTTCATACCTTAAGTCTACTAGAAATTCATTTAAACTTTAAATAAACCCAATAGGCTGGTTTTGCCTCCAATAAGGATTAATTATATCTTAGTTTGGTTCAAGTACAAGCTACTGTTTTATTATCACAAATGGCAGATACTTCTATTGACGCAATGAAATGGTGCATTAAGAATTATGCACAAAATGCCTCATTATAAAAGAAAAAAAAGAAAGGCTCTAGACAACATGGTTTCTTTTATAGAAGAACCGAGGCTGGAGGAGCAAGGATATTTGATGGATGTATCTTGTCAAGCTGAACTGGTAGTGTGTTAGAATTACACTGAAACCTGTGATAGGTCAAGGAGTATGGCTGTAAAACAGAGGGCTATTTACTAAAATACGAATTTTTATTCTTTTTATTTAAAAAAAAAAAAAGTCTGACCAAACTAGAATCCACGAATGGACCTTATTTATTATTAAAAAAGCTTGATTTAATCGGATGGGGGGAAACTTGATCACATTTAGCAAAAACTTGAATCATATAATTTTTTCGATGTTTTTTCATGCGTTTTTTTTGTTTTTTTCCCAAAAAGCCAGAATTTTTGGGATGTTTGCTTGAAAAGCCCAAAATAGCCTTTTCTCTTTTTTCAGGATGGAATGGCTCAATGGTGTAACTAAATATCACTGGGCCCCACAGCAAATAATTTTATAGGCCCCAAAAATGTCTAGAGATTGACCTGTTTTACCAAGTTTTATTGAATTTGTATATGAATTAGAGACTCATGGGGCCCCTATACCTTCTGGGCCCCCTGCAGCCGCAGGGTCTGCTTCCTCTATTGTCACGCCCCTGGAATGACTGCCCCCATGGCTACACAGCATCTTGTTTATATAAACTTTAGTAGTACTTATCTGTTATCTACTGTGTATCCTATGCTTGAATGGCTGCCCCCATGGCTACACAGCAGCTTGTTTATATAAACTATAGTAGTACTTATGTGTTATCTACTGTGTATCCTGTGCTTGAATGGATGCCCCCATGGCTACACAGCAACTTGTTTATATAAACTATAGTAGTACTTATTGGTTATCTACTGTGTATCCTGTGCTTGAATGGCTGCCCCCATGGCTACACAACAGCTTGTTTATATAAACTATAGTAGTACTTATGTGTTATCTACTGTGTATCCTGTGCTGGAATGGCTGCCCCCATGGCTACACAGCAGCTTGTTTATATAAACTTTAGTAGTACTTATCTGTTATCTACTGTGTATCCTATGCTTGAATGGCTGCCCCCATGGCTACATAGCAGCTTGTTTATATAAACTATAATAGTACTTATCTGTTATCTACTGTGTATCCTGTGCTTAATTGGCTGCCCCCATGGCTACACAGCAGCTTGTTTATATAAACTATAGTAGTACTTATCTGTTATCTACTGTGTATCTTGTGCTTGAGTGGCTGCCCCCATGGCTACACAGCAGCTTGTTTATATAAATTATAGTAGTACATATCTATTAACTATATATCTAGGGGTACATTATCCCTTATAATACATGAGTGATTCACAGAGTTCCCTGTATAACTCAGCCTGCAGCCTTGTGTCTTTATATGGTCACAGAACAACCCCTCAGTGACTTCTAATATCCTTATCATTTACAGTAGGGGGTACATTATCCCTTATAATACATGAGTGATACTCAGAGTTCCCTGTATAACTCAGCCTGCAGCCTTGTGCCTTTATATGGTCACAGAGCAACCCCTCAGTGACTTCTAATATCCTTATTATTTACAGTAGGGGGTACATTATCCCTTATAATACATGAGTGATACTCAGAGTTCCCTGTATAACTCAGCCTGCAGCCTTGTGCCTTTATATGGTCACAGAACAACCCCTCAGTGATTTCTAATATCCTTATCATTTACAGTAGGGGGTACATTATCCCTTATAATACATGAGTGATACTCAGAGTTCCCTGTATAACTCAGCCTGCAGCCTTGTGCCTTTATATGGTCACAGAACAACCCCTCAGTGACTTCTAATATCCTTATCATTTACAGTAGGGGGTACATAATCCAATGTATATTTTACTAGTTGTTCATGGATAATGCCTTACATGTCACATAAGATAATACACACTGTACATTTATTACGTTTCACCTGGACAAAAAAGGGAACATTTTCATTAAACATCACTAAAGGCCGCAGTGCTCGTGGCTTTCTTTGTGTTGTGAATCTTTTACATTGAAATAATCGCTTGATGTCAGACTTCTGCTGTTCCAATAAATTCAAGTTTCAATACTTTCCCAACTGAACCATGAAACACCGCTGTGTCCAGAAACAACGTGCGCATTATGTTAATTTCTAATTCCACCAAGAACCTAATCTTTAAATGGTCTTGTTGTTTCAGCCTCCGGTCTATAATTTGTGTGTCATTTCCAAAACTCCTGCTGCTTTTATTGACTATAGTTAATTACCTTTCTAATCTGAAATGGCTTCTTCTGAGATTAAAAACATTTATTATATTTTAGAAGACGTCAATCATGGCAGGGGGCTAAAGCGGAAGCGATAATTGTGCACCCGACCAAGGTAATACTGTTATCAACTTGAGTAGCCCCCTGGCTACAAGCCTCATGTCCAGTCTATATTAGTGATGGGTGAATTTCTCCAGTTTCTTTTTGCCAAAAAATTTGCGTATTTCCCTCAAAATTCAAGAAACCGCAAAAAATTTGCGAAACACTAATTTTGACGTCAATTCGCTGCTATTTTGAAGCTTAAAAAATTTGCGAAACACTAATTTTGACACCTGCGTCAATTCGCTGCTATTTTGACGCTTGCATCAATTTTTACGCGGCAGTAAAATCAATGTGTGCCTGAATAGTGCTGATGTGTGATAGTTTTGACATGAGCGACTTTTCCATAGTGTGGTGTTTATACATATGGCCTGCAGGTGTCACTGTCTACTGTACATACTTCCTGTCAGCTTAAAAGTGAAAGTGAAAGCTTACTGTTGTGTAATGCCTGCATGACTCTGCTAATAAAGCACTGTTATACTCTACTCTTCCTCGGCTACCCAAAACATAACACATAGCACATCCAAAATTTTTTGACACAGCCGAATTGTCAGCAGTGAATTTTCACAGCAGTTTCGTTAATTTATTTGCCATCTGTGAAACATGGAAATTCGCAGCAAATTTGTGTCTGGAGAATTTATTCGCCCATCTCTAGTCTATATGTATGTCGTCTTTCATACACTGTTTGCCTTGATTGATCCTACAGTTCTGAATGGAAATAAAAACTGATATTGATGGGATAGTACAGAGTTGTTGTCTAGCAAGGAATAAAATAAAGGTTAGCAGCCCACAATTTCCTACGGTTTGTATCATAATTCTTAATTTTATTGAAAATGAACTGCTTAATTTTATACAAGAAGATGTTCTACCAGCAGGTCCGCTCCTTCCATGAGGCAAAGTGAGAACCTCGTCTCAGGTGGAGCGAGTGACCAGTTACAAGGGGTGGCAAAAAGGCGCCTCTTGTAAAGAGATTGCTATTGTACTTAATGCTGCCTACTGATGAGCAAATTTATTTTATCGCCTTCAGCGAGGAAGCCCGCCACACTGCTCTGCTTCTTTCTAAAGCCGGCTTCCTAGGGCGCGCGTACTTCCTCTTCTTAAAGGCGCAGTGACACTGGTGTGTGATGTCAGCGCACAATGGTGCCAAATTCAAACTGTATTTACTGTGTTCATTGCCCATTATTTGGTTCGTCTTTGTGAGTTCCTGGGTGCTTTCTTGCTATTATCTTGTATCTGATTCCTGTTTTTGACCCCTGCCTGCCTGACTAATCTGACTTCTGTGATCCTGACCCCTGCCTGGTAACCGACTATTCTGAAATCCGTATTCTGACCCGTGCCTGCCTGACTCTTCTGATTGATATCCTGGTTTTGACCCTTTGCCTGTCTGACTTTGCCTGATTTCTGCCTTTCACCGACCCGGCTTGGTTTGACGTTTTCTGTCCTGTGACCTTCTGCCCAAAAAGACTTTGCTAACGATCGTGCCCCTCTGCTTGTACAGAACACTTAACTTGGCTCCTCTCTTTATAAGACCTGGCGGCATCCAATTAGCCGAGGCTCCTCCTGAGTAGAGATGTCGCGAACTGTTCGCCGGCGAACTTGTTCGCGCGAACATCGGGTGTTCGCGCTCGCCGGAAGTTCGCGAACGTCGCGCGACGTTCGCCATTTTGGGTTCGCCATTGTTGGCGCTTTTTTTTGCCCTCTCACCCCAGACCAGCAGGTACATGGCAGCCAATCAGGAAGCTCTCCCCTGGACCACTCCCCTTCCCTATAAAAACCGAAGCCCTGCAGCGTTTTTTCACTCTGCCTGTGTGTGCTGAAGAGATAGTGTAGGGAGAGAGCTGCTGCCTGTTAGTGATTTCAGGGACAGTTGAAAGTTTGCTGGCTAGTAATCGTTTTGATACTGCTCTGTTATTGGAGGGACAGAAGTCTGCAGGGGTTTGAGGGACATTTAAGCTTAGGTAGCTTTGCTGGCTAGTAATCTACCTTCTACTGCAGTGCTCTGTATGTAGCTGCAGTGGGCAGCTGTCCTGCTTCTGATCTCATCTGCTGACTGCTGCAATAACAGTAGTCCTTGTAAGGACTGCTTTTATTTATTTTTTGTTGTTTTACTACTACTACTACTACTACTACTATAAGAGCCCAGTGCTATTAGTCTAGCAGTGTTGGGGAGTGGGACTGGTGTGCTAATCTGCTGCTCCTAGTAGTTCAGCAGCACCAACTTTAATTTTTTTTTTTAATATTCATTTTTTTTTATTTTACTTTTTTTTATTTTACTACCGCTGTAGTAGTGTATAAGTTGACCTTTTAGGCATTATTTGCCCTGTAGGCATTATTTGCACACTGTTTTCTTCAACCCGCCATCGAGCTGTGTGACCTTGTTCACATTCTGTCTAAATATCCATAATATTACCGTCTCCAGAAAAAACACCGGAGTCACTTTTTTCAAGCAGCCATAATATATTTTACGTAATCCGTATCCACCGCTGTAGTAGTGTATACGTTGGCCTTGTAGGCATTATTTGCACACTGTTTTCTTCAACCCGCCATCGAGCTGTGTGACCTTGTTCCCATTCTGTCTAAATATCCATAATATTACCGTCTCCAGAAAAAACACCGGAGTCACTTTTTTCAAGCAGCATTCATATATTTTACGTAATCCGTATCCACCGCTGTAGTAGTGTATACGTTGGCCTTGTAGGCATTATTTGCACACTGTTTTCTTCAACCCGCCATCGAGCTGTGTGACCTTGTTCCCATTCTGTCTAAATATCCATAATATTACCGTCTCCAGAAAAAACACCGGAGTCACTTTTTTCAAGCAGCATTCATATATTTTACGTAATCCGTATCCACCGCTGTAGTAGTGTATACGTTGGCCTTGTAGGCATTATTTGCACACTGTTTTCTTCAACCCGCCATCGAGCTGTGTGACCTTGTTCCCATTCTTTCTAAATATCCATAATATTACCGTCTCCAGAAAAAACACCGGAGTCACTTTTTTCAAGCAGCATTCATATATTTTACGTAATCCGTATCCACCGCTGTAGTAGTGTATACGTTGGCCTTGTAGGCATTATTTGCACAGTGTTTTCTTCAACCCGCCATCGAGCTGTGTGAGCTTGTTCACATTTTGTCTAAATATTGATAATATTATCGTCTCTAGAAAAACCACTTGAGTTACTTTTTTTCAAGCAGCATTCATATATTTTACGTAATCCGTATCCACCGCTGTAGTAGTGTATACGTTGACCTTGTAGGCATTATTTGCACACTGTTTTCTTCAACCCGCCATCGAGCTGTGTGACCTTGTTCACATTTTGTCTAAATATTGATAATATTATCGTCTCTAGAAAAACCACTTGAGTTACTTTTTTTCAAGCAGCATTCATATATTTTACGTAATCCGTATCCACCGCTGTAGTAGTGTATACGTTGACCTTGTAGGCATTATTTGCACACTGTTTTCTTCAACCCGCCATCGAGCTGTGTGACCTTGTTCACATTTTGTCTAAATATTGATAATATTATCGTCTCTAGAAAAACCACTTGAGTTACTTTTTTTCAAGCAGCATTCATATATTTTACGTAATCCGTATCACCCGCTGTAGTAGTGTATACGTTGACTTTGTAGGCATTATTTGCACAGTGTTTTCTTCAACCCGCCATCTAGCTGTGTGTATTATCGTTTCCAGAAAAACCAACTGAGTTTTTGTTGTTGTTGTTGTTTTTTTAAAAATAATGCCAGGCAAAGGCAGGCCGCCACGCAGAGGCCGTGCTAGGGGCCGTGCTGCTATGCAATCCTGTGGCCCTAGCAAATTGCCCAGTTTTAAAAAGCCAATGACCCTGAACTCCCAAAATGCTGAAGAGGTAGTTGACTGGCTTACACAGCACACCCCATCCTCTACCGTTTCTAACTTTACCACAACATCCTCCTCATCCTCCACTGCTATGGCCACCCCACGTAACACTTCCTCCACCACCGGTGCCCCTTCTTCACTGGGGTCAGAGGAGTTATTTTCCAATGAGTTTCTTGAACTGAGTAATGCGCAACCATTATTGCCAGAAGAAGATGAAGGAGATGAGGACCTTACACCAGATTTAATTCTGGCAGAGAACACGATAGAGATGGACATAATGAGTGATGAGGAGGAGGTCCCCGCTGCTGCTTCCTTCTGTGATGTGTCAGAAGAAATTGATGCATCTGAGGAGAATGATGATGAGGAGATTGATGTTTTGTGGGTGCCTAGTAGAAGAGAGCAAGAGGAGGGTAGTTCAGATGGAGAGACGGAGAGTCAGAGAGGCAGTAGGAGAATAAGACTTAGAAGAAGCAGGGAGGACAGCCCGCAGGGATCAGCAGGGCAACAACATGTATCGGCACCTGTGTTCAGCCGGCCAACGCACCCGCCATTGCCGCCAATACCGCCAACTCCGCCAACTTCTACTGTTACCGCCAGATCGCACACTTCCAAAAAGTCAGCAGTGTGGGATTTTTTTAATGTGTGTGCCTCTGACAAAAGCATTGTAATTTGCAATGAGTGCAGTCAGAAACTGAGCCTTGGTAAGCCCAACAGCCACATAGGTACAACTTCTATGCGAAGGCACATGAGCGGCAAGCACAAAGCACTTTGGGAGCAACACCTCAAAGGCAACAGGCAAACTAAAAGCCACACTCCTTCTGGTCCAGCATCTTACTGCTCTACCTCTGCTCTCCTTGACCCGTCTGAACCACCCTCCACTCCGCCTTCCACCTTGACCACCTGTTCCCATTCCCAGTCATCTGCCACCAGCCAAGTTTCTGTGAAGGCCATGTTTGAGCGTAAGAAGCCAATGTCTGACTGTCACCCCCTTGCCCGGCGTCTGACAGCTGGCTTGTCTGCACTCTTAGCCCGCCAGCTTTTACCATACCAGCTGGTGGACTCTGAGGCCTTCCGCAAATTTGTAGCAATTGGGACACCGCAGTGGAAGGTACCCAGCCGCAATTTTTTTTCTAAAAAGGGAATACCACACCTGTACCAACATGTGCAGAGCCAAGTTACCGCATCTCTGTCACTTAGTGTTGGGCCAAAGGTCCATATGACTACTGACGCATGGTCCTCCAAGCATGGTCAGGGCAGGTATGTCACCTACACTGCCCACTGGTTGAACTTGGTAATGGCTGGGAAGCAGGGAATGGGTAGCTCAACAACAACAGTGGAGTTGGTGTCACCGCCACGGATTGCACGCGGTTCTGCCACCACCTCTACTCCTCCATCGCTCTCTACCTCGTCTTCTTCTTCTTCTTACTCTGCTGCTGGGTCCTCCTTCTCCTCCTCCACACCTGTGCACCCCCAGCTCCCCCTAGGCTATTCGACGTGCCAGGTACGCCGTTGTCACGCTGTCTTGGGGATGACGTGCCTGGAAAGCAAAAACCATACCGGATCTGTACTCCTGTCATCTCTGCAGTCACAGGCCGATCGGTGGCTGACCCCACACCAACTGCAGATCGGAAAAGTGGTGTGTGACAATGGAAGCAATCTGTTGGCAGCGTTGAGACTAGGCAATTTAACACATGTGCCCTGCATGGCACATGTGTTAAATTTAATAGTCCAACGTTTTGTCTCCAAGTACCCAGGATTCCAGGACGTTCTCACCCAGTCCAGAAAGGTGTCGGCCCATTTCAGACGTTCCTACACAGCCATGGCACGCCTTGCTGACATTCAGCAGCGCTACAACATGCCAGTCAGGCGTTTGATTTCTGACAGCCAGACTCGCTGGAATTCAACGCTCCTTATGTTGGAACGTCTGCTGCAACAACAAAGGGCCGTCAACGAGTACCTTTTTGAACTGGGTGGTAGGACTGGATCTGCACAGCTGGGGATTTTTTTCCCCCGTTACTGGGTGCTTATGCGCGATGCCTGCAGGCTCATGCGACCTTTTGAAGAGGTGACAAATATGGTCAGTCGCACCGAAGGCACCATCAGCGACCTAATACCCTTCGCTTTCTTCCTGGAGCGTGCCGTGCGACGAGTGACAGATGAGGCTGTAGACCAGCGTGACGAGGAGCTGGAAGCGCACGATTTCTGGTCGGAATCACCAGAACGAACCCAGGCACCTGCTGCAACGCAGGGAGAGGTGCCAGAAGTGGAGTCAGAGGAGGAAGGTGGCTTTGTGGAGGAGGAGGAGGAGGACCAACAGGAGCAGGCTTCCCAGGGGGCTAGTGGTGACCTTTTGGGGACCCCTGGTCTTGTACGTGGCTGGGGGGAGGAGACCGTGGATGATGCAGTCCTTGATAATGAGGAAGCGGAGATGGATAGCTCTGCATCCAACCTTGTGAGAATGGGGTCTTTCATGCTGTCATGCCTGTTGAAGGACCCCCGTATCAAGAGGCTTAAGGAGAAGGACCTGTACTGGGTCGCAACGCTACTAGACCCTCGGTACAAGCATAAAGTGTCAGAAATGTTACCAACATACCACAAGTCCGAAAAGATGCGGCATTTACAAACCAGCCTGCAAAACATGTTGTACAATGCTTTTAAGGGTGATGTCACTTCAGGAACTCATCAACATTCCAGGGGCAGAGGTGCCAGTAATCCTGCCACGAGCACACCTGCAAGGACAAAGCCCTTTGGCCAGTCTGTAACGTCAGACATGCAAATGTTTTTCTGTCCAAGGCAGCGCCACAACCCTTCTGGATCCACCCTCAAAGAACGCCTCGACCGGCAGGTAGCGGACTACCTGGCATTAACTGCAGATATCGACACTCTGAGGAGCGATGAACCCCTGGACTACTGGGTGCGCAGGCTTGATCTGTGGCCAGAGCTGTCACAATTTGCCATGAACCTCTTGTCTTGCCCAGCCTCAAGTGTGCTCTCAGAAAGGACCTTCAGTGCAGCAGGAGGGATTGTAACTGAGAAGAGAACTCGCCTAGGTCACAAAAGTGTCGATTACCTGACCTTTATTAAAATGAATGAGGGGTGGATCTCGGAGGGTTACTGCACGCCGGAAGACTTGTTCTGACTTCTATGCAGCTGTCCTTCTCTTCAAGCCTCATGACTCCACACACAGCTGTCCTTTAGCGTCCTCCTCCTCCCTCCGCCACCGTTACAAACTAGGGTGCAAACCCTACTGGTTTAATTTTTTCTGGCCTCTGTGCTTCAGTGGCTGCAACCAAAAAAACTGGGCAAACAATGTCTACAAGGTCAACGTATGGCAAAAAATGACTATTTTCAGCATTTATATGGCATATTTTTTCTGGCAACTGTGCTTCAGTGGCTGCATCCAAAAAAATGCATATTTTCTGCATTTATATGGCATAATTTTTCTGGCCTCTGTGCTTCAGTGGCTGCAACCAAAAAAATGCATATTTTCTGCATTTATATGGCATAATTTTTCTGGCCTCTGTGCTTCAGTGGCTGCAACCAAAAAAATTTATATTTTCAGCATTTATATGGCATAATTTTTCTGGCAACTGTGCTTCAGTGGCTGCGACCAAAAAAATGACTATTTTCAGCATTTATATGGCATATTTTTTCTGGCCTCTGTGCTTCAGTGGCTGCGGCCAAAAAAACTGGGCAAACAATGCCTACAAGGTCAACGACGTTGACCTTGTAGGCATTGTTTGCCCAGTTTTTTTGGCCGCAGCCACTGAAGCACAGAGGCCAGAAAAAATATGCCATATAAATGCTGAAAATAGTCATTTTTTGCCATACGTTGACTCAACGTATATGGCAAAAAATGACTATTTTCAGCATTTATATGGCATATTTTTTCTGGCAACTGTGCTTCAGTGGCTGCGACCAAAAAAATGCATATTTTCTGCATTTATATGGCATAATTTTTCTGGCCTCTGTGCTTCAGTGGCTGCAACCAAAAAAATTTATATTTTCAGCATTTATATGGCATAATTTTTCTGTCAACTGTGCTTCAGTGGCTGCGACCAAAAAAATGCATGTTTTCTGCATTTATATGGCATAATTTTTCTGGCCTCTGTGCTTCAGTGGCTGCAACCAAAAAAGTTTATATTTTCAGCATTTATATGGCATAATTTTTCTGTCAACTGTGCTTCAGTGGCTGCGACCAAAAAAATGCATATTTTCTGCATTTATATGGCATAATTTTTCTGGCCTCTGTGCTTCAGTGGCTGCAACCAAAAAAATTTATATTTTCAGCATTTATATGGCATAATTTTTCTGGCAACTGTGCTTCAGTGGCTGCGTCCAAAAAAACTGGGCAAACAATGTCTACAAGGTCAACGTATGGCGAAAAATGACTATTTTCAGCATTTATATGGCATATTTTTTCTGGCAACTGTGCTTCAGTGGCTGCGTCCAAAAAAACTGGGCAAACAATGCCTACAAGGTCAACGTATGGCAGTTGTTTAAAGAGAACAGTAGATTACTAGCCAGCAAAGCTACCTAAGCTAAAATGTCCCTCAAATCCCTGCAGACTTCTGTCCCTCCAATACAGAGCAGTATCAAGCAGATTACTAGCCAGCAAACTTACTATCATCTGTCCCTGAAATCACTAACAGCTCTCCCCCTACACTATCTCTTCCAAGCACACACAGGCAGATTTTTCAGATACATTTTTGCCCTTGATCCCCCTCTGGCATGCCACTGTCCAGGTCGTTGCACCCTTTAAACAACTTTAAAATCATTTTTCTGGCCAGAAATGTCTTTTCTAGATGTTAAAGTTCGCCTTCCCATTGAAGTCTATGGGGTTCGCGAACCGTTCGCGAACCGCTCGCGTTTTTGCGCAAGTTCGCGAATATGTTCGCGAACTTTTTTTCCGACGTTCGCTACATCCCTACTCCTGAGGTGAAAGGCGGCTGTTAAAGGCGGAAGCAAAAGCCGAGACCAGGGAGCTTAGCATTGGTTCTGGATTCTGGGTGCTGATCGTGACAGGGATCATGTTATTATACAGCAATGTCCTTTATAGTTTCCAAACCTGTTGGTTTCACTCAAGCTGAAATAATGATTTGGCATTTGTTCCTGATTTTCATTTGTTTAATACAAAGGTTTGTTGTTTTCATGCCAGTGTTTATGGATAATATTGGCAATTTGTTTTCTTTAACTAATTGATCTCTCACAAACTCTTTCTAATATCAGTACCAGGCTTCTTCGCTTAAAGGGGTGGTTCACCTTTAACTTAACTTTTAAGGCCTGTTTAGTACAACTCAACTTTTTCTCACTTTTTTCTTTTAAAAAAAAATATTTGACCAAACTTTCAAACTGTCAGATAGATGGCTACTGGCCTATGTCAATGGCTCTTCTGGTCTAATTTCTGGTGTAAAATAGCCACCATAAAAGTATGCGCTTCTCAATGCCAGTCCTATCACCTGCCCACATACCCCCTCCCCACGAGCATGAATTAGTGCCAGCGCCTGAGCTAACCAGAAAGAAGCTGGGTGGCATGCCGCCACTTATATTTTTCCACCATAGGCCCAGGGCTTTGTGGCCTCGACACAAATCTGAGCCTGGCGCTACTGTATGCATGCCCAGTATGTATAGATTTTGGATCTGTTATTCAAAAACCCATGATCTAGAAAGCTCTTGATTGAGCCGCAGGTGTTGTGTAACGTGGGTAATGTAAAACCGGAACTTGAAAGGCAGCTGGCATGTTGTAAGAATGTAGAGATTTTTTTAAAGGACAAGTAACATCAAAAAAATTAAAATATATACATTGAAAAAAAAACACCAAGACAAATTAAACTTTAAATCGCAAAGCCTTTATTAAGAAATAACTTACCGAAACTCCGCTTATGCTCCTCTTCAGAAAAGGCGACAGGGCGACAATCTATCGTGCGGCGCTCGATTTCTCCTCCTTGGCTTTCTCCTATAAAAAGGCAGGGAGGATAAGTGGCTCGCCAAACAATGGATTTCGATCACCTTTTCTGAAGAGGAGCACAAGCGGAGTTTCAGTAGGTTATTTCTCAATAAAGACTTTAATTTGTCTTGGTGGTTTTTTTTAGCGATGTATACTAACGAATTTTTAAAAAAAATGTTCTTGATGTCACTGGTCCTTTAAGGAAATAATACAGCAGTAATTAATGCAGACTCAAGGAAATACAAAAGTCCAGGCAGGCGGTTGACGAGGAAAGTCCAATAGGCAGGCCAAGGTCAATACCAGGAGATCCAAGAAACAATAAGAACTGGAGCAGTGGAAGAAAGTCACAGAGCAGGAACAGGGAACAAGGTGGGGACTCCCATACCTGTACAGTGTTAATTAATAAAAGGAAATGGCGAAGTTTTAAATAGTGGTGAGCACAACTTTTCCTTGTTTGTTAAAGTAAATACAATTTCATTATGTACAGGTTTGCCTGCCAAAGATTCTAGGTACATATGTATATAAGGGAGGAACTCCACGGTCAATTTCATCACGATCCGACGAGCTGCGCAAAAACACAGGCGTCAAGTCGGATGCAACGAAAATAAGGTAAAAAACAGGAACGTCGTATGGTGTCGCAGCGTTCGTCCGACCCGACATGCGGGCCCTGTCGCATCAGATGAATGCTGCGACTTCATCCGACATTTCCATCTTACCTTATTTCCTTCGCATCCGACTTGACGCCTGCGTTTTTGCGCAGCACATCGGATCTAGCTGAAATCGCTCCGTGGAGTTCCTCCCTAAAAGGGATTCTTTTTCTAGAAAGAGAGACAGAGAGAGACAGAGAGAGACCATGTTCTGCTTTTATACGATCTATATAGGAAAAAGAATGCAGAACAAAAAGAGTTATACAATGTGACAACTCAGGGGCCATGAAATCAGCAGGGATCTCGCTGTATTTATTCCTGTGTCTGCTGTATGTAAAGATAAAGGTAAATTTAGCTCATACCTAGGGTCAAGTGTGGCTTCCAAAATACATTGCTCCTTGTGTCAAAACCCCCAGGGTCGTCATTAAACACAGAAATAAGGTAATGAAACAGGACAAGTTGTCTTGAATAGTGATGAGTAGGGATGGGCGAATTTGACCCGTTTCGCTTCGCCAAAAATTCGCCGCCGGCGAATTGTCGCAGACGCCCATTAAAGTCTATGGGCGTCAAAAACATTTTGTCGCGCGGCGAAACTGTTTTGACGCGCGTCTTTTTTTTTGACGCACGCTGCCATACGAGTCTATGGGCGTCATTTTTTCGGCGAAACTAGGCGAAAAAATTCGCCCATCCCTAGTGATGAGCGAATTAATTCGGCAGGCACGAATTTGTGTTGAATTTCCAAGTTTTGCCACCGGCAAATAAATTTGCGAAACTGCCGCAAAATTTTTGGACACGCGTCGGAAAAGGCCGGAATCCGTTGTGCGTTAACATTATTCAGGTACCCATTCGGACTTTAACACTGGTGTCAAAATTGACACTCGCGTCAAAATTCGCAAATTTTCCGGCGAAGCTAAACTGAACAAATTCGTCCATCACTAGTCTTCAACTAAAACTGCCTTTGTTCCCGTTAACTCTCTACTTCCCACTTGCCAAAAATGTTATGAGCGCCATGACATGACGGAAGCTGGCATTGTCTGAACTCATTCCCCCCGTTACACTTTCAAGGCATAGGGTAGGACTTTGTGTACGATTTCCACGCGATCTGACTCACTGTGCAAAAACGCAGGCGTCAAAACGGATGCGACGGAAATAAGGTAAGTGAATGCATTGTCCAATGGTGTCACAGCATTGATCCGATGATGCATGCTGCATCTGTATCGACATTCATGTCGCGTCGGATCGACGCTGCGACTTCATCCGACATTTCCATTACTTACCTTATTTCTGTTGCATCCAACGTGACGCCTGAGTTTTTGTGCAGCGTGCCGGATCACGCGGAAATCATCTGTGAAGTCCTACCCTTAAGGGTTCTTACAGATGAGCATTTTTACCTGAGCGCCCCTGCGTTCCGGTTTCATGCGTTCAACCGCAGGGGAGTGCAGGAGTAGACACACTGAATTCTTTTCAATGTGGCTGTACTCACACAGATGCATGTAAGCGTCGAACCCAGGCTGGGAAGCAGCATATTGCATTTTTCCTGCGTTCGGTGCTTACATGCGTCTGCGTGAGTAGATCCACATTGAAAAGAATTCAGTGCGTCTACTCCTGAATGCATGAAACCGGATCGCAGGGGAGCGCAGGTAAAAACGCTAAGGGCTCTTACAGACGAGCGTTTTTACCTGCGCTCTTTTTTTCTGCGTTCAGCCGCAGGGGAGCGCAGGAATAGATGCATTACATTTTTCCAATGGGGCTGTACTCACACAGGCGCGTGTAGGCGCCGAATGCAGGTTGAGACGCAACATGCTGCATTTTTCCTGCGTTCGGCGCCTACACGCGCCTGTGTGAGTACAGCCCCATTGGAAAAATGTAATGCGTCTATTCCTGCGCTCCCCTGCGGTTGAACACAGAAAAACGGAACGCAGGGGAGCGCAGGTAAAAACGCTCGTCTGTAAGAGCCCTAAAGAAGCTCTCATAAAAGGAAAAATTATTTTTCAATAGGCCGAGGGAATGAAAGGGGAATTTCTTCTATTGTGCCATGGGGATTGTACACAGCTGATTGAACTTACTAAAGATCAATTCAAATGCTCCTGATTTAAGATACATTTTTTTTTTGTGCAACCCCATTAACCTAGATGAGCTGGAGTTCTAAAAAAAACGACACAAAAAGTCTGTAGACAGAGATTCCCATGGGCAGCAGAGGCAATTTGTAATTAGCTTAAACATAATTGAAAGAATATTAAAAAAGGGGGGCATTAAAATGAACTTTAAAGGGGAGCTTAACAATGTTGCGCAGTTACACGTTACTTAATTGATGTCTGACAGCACATCTCAGCAAGCTTTAACCCTCAGCATTCATTGTATTCTCATTATTATCTGGTGACTCCACAGGTCTCCAGGGCCAATGAAAATGGCTTGTTCTTTGTTCTGAGCAACTGGAATTGCTTTAAAAGGGGTGCTTCACCTTTAAGTTAACTTACAGTATGTTATAGACTAGCCAATGCTAAGCAACTTTTCAACTGGCCTTCATTTTTCCCTTTTTATCATTTTTGAATTATTTGCCTTCTTCTTCTGACGCTTTCCAGCTTTAAAATGGAGGTCACTGACCCCAACTAAAAAAACAAATGCTCTGTAAAAGACTACACATTTAGGGGGTTATTTACTAAGGTCTAATTTTTTTCTAGTCAGACTTTTAAAGGGGAAAACACAATTTTTTCAAAGAAAAACAAAATTTATTGTGATTTATTGAACCTCTGTTAAAAGTCTGAATAAAACAGCACTCCATCTGAAACCTGCCGAATTCATGTAGAAGTCAATGGCAGATGTTCCGTTTACAATCAGAAGATATCCTGATCTGCTCTGGGTATCGTTCAATAATCCAAAGATGTTGATGTTTTCAGGCCATAATCCGAAAAAGTCGTAAGTTTCAGGTGTCCAAAAATGTGTCCTATTTGATTTTTTCAAGATTTTATCTAGTCTTTTTCCACACAAGAAATTTTTGTGAAAATTTCTTGATAAATAGGGGGGAAAGGTCTGTGCAGATCTGGTCGAAGTGGTTTTCAGAAAATAGAAAAATTTCAAATTTTTATAAAAAAAAAACCCCCTTATTGTAATTGCTACTTTTAAAAACTCATCTTTCTATTCAGACTTCTCCTACTCATATTCCAGTTCTTCATATCAGTTATTGGTTGCTAGGGTAGCTTGAACCCTAGCAACCGGATTGCTTGATATTGCAAATTTGAGAGCGGCTGAATAAAAAGCTAAATAACACTAACACCAATAATACTGAAAGTTAATTCAAAGGTGAGCAAACCCTTTAAACATATTTCGTCTATCACAGTACAACTAAATAGAAGCATGTCCACCAGTAGGGATGTCGCGGACTGTTCTGCGGCGAACTTGTTCGCGCGAACATCGGCTGTTCGCGTCCGCCGCAAGTTCGCGAACGTCGCGCGACGTTCGCCAATAGGCGTTCGCATCAAAATCGTTCGACCATTCGACCATTCGGTCACTAAAATCGAACGATTTTCGTTCGATTCGAACGAAAATCGTTCGATCGAACGATTAAAATCCTTCGATCGTTCGAATCGAACGATTTTCGGATGTTCGAAGTTCGCGAACTGTTCGCGAACTGTTCGCATTTTTTGCCGGTGTTCGCGAACTGCGTTCGCGAACACATTATCGGCGGTTCGCTACATCCCTATCCACCAGTGTAATATCAGGAAGCAAACTTTACACAATTATCTCCGTACATTATAGCAAGAATTGCTGACTTAATGTGGCCATACCGATAAAGCTGCCGACATACTATGTCAAACAGACAGTTTGTGGTTTCTTGTATCTGGGGATTTTTGAGGGGCTGTCCAGGTCAAAACTGCCTGCCTGGATTTTCCTGCTCAGTTTTCCAAATTTTGGCAGGATTTCCTGAGATTGATGTGGCAAATGTAGCCCTGCCCTCTACGTCACATCCCGCCCCTGCTACATCTTGACCCCGCCTCCCCACCCAGAGTTAGTTGAGAGGAAATGTGGAAACCCTGAACTCTTATAGTAAATTCGCCATGGGATCTCCTTGCCAAATCCCTCTGAGCTAGCAGCTTCTGGAACTATTAGGACCCTTTCCACGAAGTGCAGTCCAAACATCAATTAGCAGCAACTCGGCACCACATAGACTCACCTGGAACAGAAACAAAATCAGTCAACTATAGGCCTTCTTTATTATTATTATTATTATTATTATGTATTTACATAGCGCCAACATATTTTATAGCACTGTAAAGTAAATGTGATTATACAACTACAGGTACATCACATGAATTACATATATAGAATATATGGAGTAACAAACATCACAATCAATACAGGTACAAAGAGGTGAGGAAGGCCCTATGCAAAAGAGCTTACACTCTTAAGGGAAGGGAGTAATACACAAGGTGTGGGAGTGGGCAAGATCGAATTAAGTGGGTGAGAAATGTGGTACTGTATGTGGTGTTGTGTTTGGTAGTTAAGCGGAGTGAGGGGAGGCTTCTTGAAAGAAGTGCGTTTTAAGAGATTTCTTGAAAGCAGAAAGGTTGGGAGAAAGTCGGACAGACCGTGGGAGAGAGTTCCAGAGGAGGGGTGCAGCCCTTGCAAAGTCTTGAATGTGAGCATGTGAGGAGGTAATGAGAGAAGAGTTGAGTAGTAGGTCAGTAGAGGAGCGTAGTAAGTGGTTGGGTGAGTATATAGAGATGAGTTCAGAGATGTAGGGTGGGGCAGAGTTGTGAAGTGCTTTGAAAGTCAGTGTCATTAATTTGAATTTGATTCTGAAAGGTAACAGAAGCCAATGCAGAGATTGACAGAATGGCGAGGCAGAGGAGGAGCAGTTGTTGAGGTGTATGAGCCTCGCAGCAGTGTTCATTATGGACTGGAGAGGTGACAGTCTCTGGAGGGGAAGGCCAATTAAAAGAGAGTTACAGTAGTCTAGACGTGATATGACAGACAGAGTGAATAAGAATTTTGGCAGCATCTTGGGTGATAAATGATCGTATTTTGGATATGTTCCTTAGGTGGAAGTGACATGATTTAATAGGTGACTGTGGGTTTTCCCAATGGTTTGAATGTTATTTAAGTTGTCTGTTCTAAATTAGGGATTTCAGACTCCAACTTTAGTCAACTAAGAAAGCTTAAAATATGCAGGTATTCTGGGCCCCATTTTCTATATTCTCTCTTCACAAATTATCTGATTGCTGGTTAAGTTCCTATAAATTTGTCTGTGTATAATGTACTGTATAGTATTGTAGGGGACAAGAGGAATCCTTTCCCGGTTTTCTGCCTGTGACATCATCCAGCCCAGTTACAGGCTGGAGAGTGATCCGATTGGCTGGGCACCCCAGTGCATCCTTGGGAGAGAGGGTGTGCCTGACTTTGGAGCTAAAGGTATGGGGTCTCCCACAGAGCTGAACAGAGCCAGCACGAGTAGCTGTAAGACTGTCAAGTACAGCTGTTAAATCTGTGAAATCTGTGGAGGTACAGAGACAGCCCAGCCTGTTCCCTGCCAAGCTGCTAGAAACTCAGAAGGAGAAAGGTGCCACTGGTGAGATTTGTCCTGCTGCAGAGCTGCCTGTAATCTCCAGTGTGATTGCCTCTGAGAGCACCCCAGTGAGTGAGCCACCCAAGGGAGGATACTGGCACGGATACAAGCGTGGGGCACCAAAGTGAAGACAAGTCTGTGTATTTACCTGCTACGTGGGAGCTGCTGCTAAATTCCAAAGGGAGAGGTACTTTTGGGAAATGGTAGCGCTACCTGGGGAATATAAGCTTTGGGGAAGGGATATTTCATTTGAACTGTGTGGTTATTAACCCCTTCCGGAGGATTGGGACTTTGATATTAAAAAGGACTGTGTTGGAGCAACAGTTAAGTACCTAATAGTTATTTAGATAGTATCCCATGTGTCCCCAGTATAGGAGTGCATGATGTATTAGTTTGCCCATGTTTTACTGGTTTATATTTGTTTCATTTGAAAACTGTATGTGTTTTATTATTCCTAGTGGAATCCCCCTGAGGTGTGTTCCTCAGTTTTCCCTAGGTGGAGGCACTGTGCTGTAATTTCCAGTTCCCAGTACTTTTCATACGCAAAATGGACTCATGGCCACTGGATTGCCAATAGTAAATTGCTATTTAAAGAGACAGTAACCAAATTAGGGTTATAGTATCATGTGCCTTGTTATACAATATGTCTACTTCAGAGCATGTTATTTTCATTAACTTCTTTATATTTTTATTTCCATTCAGAATATCTTACACACGTATTTCCCATCTCATATATTTTATTGAGTTTCATATATTTTTAAAATATTTTTCAATTATTCATCACCTGAGATGTATTGTAGACAAGGGCATCAACACATTTTTATATAGATATGTGTTTGCATTTGTCAGAATTCCTTCAGTGTTGAGACGTGCAACAGAGTTATGGGAGTTACGCCAGAAAGTTCAAGCATTGCCAAAGTGTTACTGATCTGGTTACAATTTTCAGCAATTATGCAAGAAAATGATTATTGCACTTTCCTGCCCAATACATTACCAATTATAATCTAAGTGAATTAATTGTAAGCACAAAGGTTTATTGCCAGGTTTATGATCATTAAAATGGAAAAGCCACCAAACAATGTCATGGCATGCCTTATTTATGGGATCCCAACTGTAGGAATTTGATCCAACTGATGAGTTTCACATGCCTTACTTTAGCACTGTCTTAAGGTGGCCATAGACACACAGATCCTATCGTACGAATCGAGGATGCGTACGATTTTCGGATCGTGTGGCGTGTGCCGACATCTTTCGTCGGCGGAGATCGGTTGTTTGGTCGATCGGACAGGTTTGATTTTGACCCTACCGATCCCGCTGGAACCCAGGGCACATCGTAATCTGATCGTTCAGCCATACGGCCGAAGAATCAGATTACCCCCGATATAGCCATGTTTGTTAATGGCATATCGGGGAAAGATCCGCTCGTTTGGCGATGTTGCCAAATGAGCGGATCTTTGCATCTATGGCCACCTTAAGTCTTGCTGATCATTGTACTGGGTTTAGAGCTCCTAGCGGGTTATTAGAAGCTCACTAGAAATATATTAAGGAGTCATTGTGCTCTGCAGAATTGTCCAATCTTACTGTGGGATATAAACATTTAAAGGATAACTAAATTTTAACTAAAGAAGTAGCTAGAAATGTTGTACATGATGTTTTGGGTTTCTGTACCGCCCCAAGGCAACCACAGCCCTTTAGCAGTAAAGATCTGTGTCTCCAAAGATGCCCCAGTAGCTCCCCATCTTCTTTTCTGCTGATTCACTGCACATACTCTGTGCTGATGTCACTTACTGAGCTTAGGGACCCACTCCCCACTACTTTTGGTTTTCCAGTGTGAAATTGATATGACTATGTGGCTGCTAACTTTCCTTGTCTGTTAGGCACTGATTTGTATGGAAGAAGGATGAAGAGGATATGGATTAAATAAATAGAATTAAAAAAAAAACTATAAAACATCATAGTGCATATACTAATTAAATTTTTCTGACATCACTTTGATTGGGCATTAAAAGGCAACATGTGACATTTGCAAGATCAAATCAAACTAGTAAACAAATGGTTAATTAGTTACTCATTCAAGAGGAGTAAGGAGGAGGGGGCAGAAATTTCTGTAAGGAGTGCTCCGTTGCGGAGCGCTCCACTTCGGCAGCAAGATGGCAAGATGCAGGGTATGTGGTGTAATCGGTGTGAAAGTTCAAAATCAAAGGAACGCCAATACATGAGTTCAATGCTGAAAATAAATTGCACTACTTGGCATTCCGTGGTGTTCGAGAATCTGTTATTTGCTGTCTGCCCTTGAACCTATTGCCTGAATCTTGACCGCGATCATGTCTTAACCCTTTGGACTTTGCACCTAGTGCTTCCTCCTTGGTCCGGACTTCTCCGCTAACTGGGCCGTGAGGTCCTGACAATTTCCTTCCCATAGTACCAGTGGTCTCAAGCTTGAAGACAGGTACTACATGTTTATATAGTTAGTGTATTGTATAGTTTCAATCTCATAAAACACAGTGACAATTTATGTATATGAGTCTTTTTTTTTTTTTTTTGCATGTAGTCTTGGGAATGTCCAACAACCTCAAATGCAAAAAAAAAAAAATTCAAGCTCCTATGGGTACAAATCCCCAGGAAAAATGAAAGTAGTTAAGATTTATGTAAAGAATGTAATTAAGATTTACAGAAAACTGCACCCCAAGCTGGCTCACACTGGCACATCCATGGGTACATGCCATTATGTATAACCTCTTATGTCTTCCTGAAATGTTTTGCTTTGTGATTTTCTTCTTCCTCTGAACGGAAAATACCAATGACATTCAAAAAATAACCCTGTTTTGATTGACACATTAAATATAGAAAGACAGAGGTGTCCTTGTTGGTAAAGTTAAGAGGGGTCTTGCTTTAAGCAGTATCTTGCTCTGTTGAATCAGGTTGATATAGAAAAAAAGAGGACTGCTCCATAATTCTTTAAAGTAATGTCTAAAACTTTTTTTAATGAATTATTTTTAATCAAACTCACAGTGTAATAGATGGGCATCAGCTTATAAAGGAGAAATGAATACCTTTCATCAAAAAATAAGAAAAAGAAAGCCATCATTCCTTACAAGTTATGTCACAATCAGATTTTTCCCTGAAATACAAGGCTTTAGTTAAACCCCTTTTCACAGCGAGCTTAAAGTATATTGTATCCTGACTTTAAATAATGAGGAACCTTATCTCTGCTTTGTATGCTTACCTTCAAAGAGGTATCACGGTGCACCGCTCCTAAGTAGTAATGAAAATGGCAGGTTATCAAAAAAGTTCACCGGTTTGTAATTGAGAAGCAAGAAGAAAGCACTAAGGAATGAAACGCATCTATTCTAAAATTCTAGACAACCGCCTGGCTTTATGGTACGTCCCTGCGGGTTTCCAGAATCTGGGCGACTATTAATTTCATCAAACAACCTTGGCTGAACTGTACATGTGCTTTCAGAAAATAACTAACGGTGGGAAATCTATACACTGCTTTCTGGGCGAGGGCAAAAGAAAATGATTAGGTATAGCTGGATGGATGATAGTAAAATAAAGTGCTATATAGATAGATAGATAGATAGATAGATAGATAGATAGATAGATAGATAGATAGATAGATAGATAGATAGATAGATAGATGATAGAGATAGAGAGAGAGAGATGATAGAGATAGAGAGAGAGAGAGAGATACCGAGAGAGAGATGGTGATAGATAAAAAGAGAGAGAGAGAGAGAGAGAGAGAGAGAGAGAGAGAGAGAGAGAGAGATGATAGAGATAGAGAGATACCGAGAGATGATAGAGATAGAGAGATACCGAGAGAGAGATGTGATGATAGATAAAGAGAGAGAGAGAGAGAGAGAGAGATGATAGATAGAGAGAGATGATAGAGATAGAGAGAGAGAGAGAGAGAGAGATGAGAGAGAGAGAGAGAGAGAGAGAGAGAGATACCGAGAGAGAGATGGTGATGATAGATAAATAGAGAGAGGGGGCGGGGAGAGGGAGAGAGAGAGATGATAGAGAGAGAGAGAGAGAGAGAGAGAGAGAGAGAGAGAGAGAGAGAGAGAGAGAGAGAGAGAGAGAGAGAGAGAGAGATGGTGATAGATAAATAGAGAGAGAGGGGGGGAGAGGGAGAGAGAGAGAGAGAGAGAGATGGTGATGATAGATAAATAGAGAGAGAGAGAGAGAGAGAGAGAGAGAGAGAGAGATTAGGTGGCCATTTTTTACGACAATTTTCAAAATGGAAAAAACAGCCCCTAGCTTTATGCATTTACTTTAGTTAATTGTTTTCAATTTATTGATGTCAATTTATCAAAATTCTAACTTCTTGAGTGTTCTGGACTTCCTAATGTGTAACTTCTGCCTGAATGATGAACATTATCATCTTTCCTGACAGAGCAGATAGTAAACTTGCTTTTCCTCCCTACTATCAGTGCCAGCCTTGCCTCTCTTGCCTGTCCTCCCTATTCCCAGTTCAAATCTTGATTGTCTTTTATCCATCCATCAATGACTTTTCCAAAATAAAGAGCACAGCTTGCCCTGCGTGTACCAATAGCAATCTTGTCTGTTCTGTAGTATCTGTTTCCTCTTGAGGTTGTACTAAACATATCCTGACAGTACAATCATACTCACATACTCATCCTGAAGGCCACAATCACCTCCAACATGTTCTTAATTACTTTTTTATACAGGGCCCGTGATATAAAGTTCACAGAAAGTTTAGCCCAAATCCATTTTCATTGGCTGTACAACGCCGTACATGATATTTGCATATTTAATCACTAACTATTGGATTCATTTGTATATGTATTAAGTTGATATGGGAAAAATTCATGTTTTTCTAATTAATTACTATAGGTTACATTGATTAGATTATCTTTGGAAGTGGGATTGTAGGTGGTCCATAGGGAGATGGTTACATTGAGAGTCGCTTGTACTTCAGAAGGGTTGAAATATTGTGTTGAGCATCTACTTTGATCTGCAGTCTCGTTTTTGGTTTATCAGTCTTATATACTGTATATATTCTGTTCTTATACAGGACATACAATCAAATGCCGAAATACAAGGTATCTAAATCTGAAAGAATAGGATCATGAGAAATATTTGACTTTCAGACATTATGCAAAATGTTCCAGTGATCATCACTTTAATTCCTTGGAAGTATTGAATACCCCTGTCTTGGCTTACTGTAAGCACAATTCCCCAGGAAAGCAGCTGAGGAAGCCTAAACAAAAGACATACAGTAGCTGAAAATATACATTATTATGGGGTCTTTGATGTAGGTAGCTTTACTATTTTGCACTTATATTTTTCCATCTTTCAAAATAATTACTTTTCACTTTATTTGCTCTCGCCTTTCTACCACGTAGTGTTAAATATTTTTCTGCTTCGGTCTAAAACTGTAACTTCAGTGATTATCTCAGTCGAAGCAATAATGCTTCCAAATGGGAATTAAAATTACAATATATTTCCTAGTTGCTTTTTATTTTGCAAGTGACTCATTTGCATAAAACTGTACAGATGCCGTTCGCTTTATAGCAACATGTCTTGTGGGACTTGTTTGAGGACACTAAGCTTGTTTCATTTTTATATAATCTTTCCATGTACATCTGCTAATGCAGCTAACTCCCCCTTTTACTTATAGGCAGCTTAAGCACCTAAGAGTTGAATCACGTATGGAAGAAACAACTGCAAACTGCGGCCTCAATACTTTGCAAGCTCTCCTATTCCCCAGGTCCTCGTCAATTGAACAAGTCAAAAAGGCCTCCTGATATTACAACATTTTTATGACACCAAGCAGCCTGGTATATAGAGGGAGTTACTTACTGAAGTCTCCTAGTGGAACTAAATCATTGTTCTCAAACTCTTAGGGGCCGATTCACTAACTTCGAGTGAAGGATTCGAAGTAAAAAAACTTCGAATTTCAAAGTTTTTTTTTGGGCTACTTCGACCATCGAATGGGCTACTTCGACCTTCGACTACGACTTCGAATCGAAGGATAGTCGATAGTCGAAGTACTGTCTCTTTAAAAAAAACTTCGACCCCCTAGTTCGCCATCTAAAAGCTACCGAAGTGCCTATGGGGAAGGTCCCCATAGGTTTGCCTAACTTTTTTTGATTGAAGGATATTCCTTCGATCGTTGGATTTAAATCCTTCGAATCGTTCGATTCTAAGGATTTTATCATTCGATCGAAGGAATAATCCCTCGATCGTACGATCGTACTATCTGCGCTAAATCCTTCGACTTCGATATTCGAAGGATTTCAATTCCCAGTCGAATATCAATTCATTGAATACCAGATCCAAAACATACAAACATCCCTTCTAGAGTGTGAAGACAAAAAATATATTAAGGGGCAAATTTAATAATGGTCGAATATCGAGGGTTAATTAACCCTCGATATTCGACTGCCGAATTGAAATCCTTCGACTTCGAATATCAAAGTCGAAGGATTTACCGCAATTCGTTCGATTCAAAGGATTTTAATCCATCAATCGAACGATTTTTCTTCGACCAAAAAAAGATAGCAAAGCCCATAGGCTAACATTGACTTCGGTAGGTTTTAGGTGGCGAACTAGGGGGGTCGAAGTTTTTTTTTAAAGAGACAGTACTTCGACTGTCGAATAGTCAAACGATTTTTTTGTACAAGTCGTTAGATTCAAAGTCGTAGCCCATTCGATGGTCGAAGTAGGCAAAAAAAACATTCGAAATTCAACGTTTTTTTTCTTCTATTCCTTCACTCGAGCTAAGTTAATGGGCCCCTAAAATATTACAGCTTTCAATTATTTACCGATTTAAAGCTATCAATGCCTTGTGGATGATATTTGAACTAAATTTCACTTTTTTTGGCATTTCTTTCTCCTTGTCGATTAAAGTAATGATTAGTGATGGGTGAATTTGTCCTAAAAAAAATTTGCAAAATGCATCGAAGTCAATGGACATGCGTCGATTTCAACGCCCCGACAATTTTTATATGTGCAACTATTTTGTCCAAATGCATTGAAGTCAATGGTCGTCTGAATAATTTTGATGAGCGCCAATTTTTATGCACTATTCTCATGTGCGACAAAATTTTTCGGACGTGTCTGACTTTTCACCGGCAAACTTTCGCAAATTTATTCGCCAGTGGAGAAACGCAGAAATTCGCTGCTAATTTACGCCTGCCTAATTTAATCGCCCATCACTAGTAATGATAAAAAGAATTTTGTCATCGGAATATCCTATTTTTATTTGTATAATGTAAAGAAAATTATTTTGGGGACAAAATTATTTAATTGTCATAGTAATTACAGGTAAGGGGCTTGTTATACAGAATGCTTGGTACCTGTGGTTTTCTGAAAAACTGATCTTTCTGTAATTTGGATCATATCTTAATTCTATATTAAAACTTGTAAACATTAAATAAACCCAACAGGCTGGTTTTGTTTCCAATAAGGATTAATTATATCTTAATTGGGATCAAGTACAAGATACTGTTTTATTATTACACAGAAAAAGGAAATCATTTTTAAATTTGGATTATTTGGATCAAATGAAGTCTATGGGAGACTGCCTTTCCATAATTTGGAGGTTTCTGGATGAGGGGTTTCCAGATAACATATCCCATACCTGTAATTATAGATCCTTGTAGACATGTGAATCTCTAATTTTACCAAAGAAACATCTGTCCTGCTTTATAGCTAGAATTCCTCCCATCAAATACTATAAAGAAATGCACAACTATTAAAGGAACAGTATACAGTTGTGTTTATAATGTAGAAAATAAATAGAGGTTTCATAAAAATATATCTTATATGTCTAATGATGATTGAGTTAGATTTGTTCATTCAAAGACAGCTAAAGAACTCTTTATAATAAAACTTTTTCTTTGCCCTTATTTTTGTCTTTGATTTAAGCTTACATCTGTGGAGGAATGAACTATATCTGAGGTTTAAATAGAAGTTAAATCTGATTATGTACATAACTTTTCCTTGTTCCACAAATAATCAAACTATTGGTCAAAACTATGGTCCAACTATTGTTCATTATGTTTGTTTAAATAAATGTCTAGGCTAAGGATCGCTGCAAGACAAGTTGTGATTATTGGGCTGCTTTTGGGTCAAAGATTGGTTTATATTGTGCCTTATGTGTATAATTGTATTTGCTATTAATTTACAGTTAAAGAGTATTAAATCTTGCATCAAATCAAGTGCCTTTTTAAATTTGTATGGTCAGAGAAGAGAAGCCCCATATCTTTTAGTCCTGGTGTTTTGGAAAGTGCCTATCAGGATTCAAACCCTTCTCAAAATCTTCAAAATCTTCTGGCTGCTCTTCCAGTCTACATTACATTATTAAGAGTATATTCATATCAGTCTCTTCTTCTGCCACTTTGCTGGATTATTGAACTTTGTTTTGTGATCCCCCCATTGTTCCTTCTCCAGATCTGTACCTACATTCCTGCATAGAATTTATAGCCTGTATCATTGTCCTTGATTATCTAAATCCCTGGTTTGACCTTGACCTGCTCTACAGACATATTCTTGTTTGATGCCTGGCTCGACCACTGCCTGATGCATGGATTTGGATCTGGTTTGCTGCCTGCCCTGACCCCTTGCCTGCCAAAGACCGCACCTGCATTGACCACTGGATTGCTATCAGATGTATCTCCTCATTGCACTTTTGCATTGTACTTGCTGTTTATTCCCATGTTCATCATTAAATCACATTGTTACATAACAACATGGCTTATGATTTTCATCCAGATAATAACATGGGTTCAATAAACATAGGCTCCTAAACGACAGCCTCACTCTTGAGTTATTAACAAGAAAGAGAATCAAGAAATATATGGATGGACTGAAGGAAATTTTAGAACGTATTAAATGCCGGTCATTTAGGGCGCTTGTTGGGTTGTGGCAATTAAGAAATGCTTCCCTATTAATGTATCACTTAACATTACACTACAACCTAGTTCTAAAACACTATCTTTTATCTGAATCCTTACTTTTGATAGATTTTTGAAAGATTTTGCAGTTGCATTGGCCTTGTCAATCTTTAAATATCCAGCAGCAATCTCAAGCAATAATAGTAATTAATAGCTTCAGAAGTACAGTATGCTGTTCATATACAATAAAAATCACACAATCAATGTAAAAGAGCTGTTTAAATTTAGATCAACCTTTTGTGAATATAATCATGATGAAAACTACCTTCATAATCGTGCTTGTGCCACAGAGCCATAGGGTGAGCTTGATTGATAATATCATTTGATAACTGATCTAATTAATGGACAAAGCACAAGAAATTGACAAAGAAGATGTATTAAACCCTGAGGATGGAAAAGTTCGAATCAGAAAATCTGGCATCTTGGACCTGTCAAAGTTGCATATTAGTCAATAGAAGAAGTCCCAATGATTTTTTGATATGCACTGGGTTTCGTGCAATACCCCAAAGTTTTCGGGCATAAAACATAAGAAATCTGAGTTTCCAAGTGTAAAGTCCAAAACAATTTGTGAAAATCTGATTTTTTTTTTGCCCGCAAAGCAAATTTTTGGGAAAATGTAATAATAAATAAGTGTAGAAAACCCGAGCGGATTTGATCGGAGTGTGCAGCAGAAGATGTTGAGATAAAACCAGACTTTGATAAATAACCCCCCAGGTTCGATAGAGGTGACATTAATTTTCGACCCCATAGACAGTAGTCATTTGATTCTGCTGTTTTAAGGGTTAACCATAAGGCCAACCATTGAAAATCATTTGCAATATAGGTATGGTGTCTGGAAACCCATTGTACATAAAGCTCCAAATTATAGGAAGTCCATGTTCCATAGACTGCATTTTAATCAAATAATTAAAACCTAAAAAAATATTTGTGAAGGGTCAAATTTTAGTAGTTTTAGAGGTTTTTGAAAAAAAAATAGCATTGAGCTTTGTGCTAAAAAATACCAAAACCTCAAAAATTTGTAGTGAAAAAAACCTCTAAAATTCTGATTGCTACAAAAATGGTCCAATAGGATCAGCATAGATCCCACTGATTCTAAAGCATCTCGCCAACTTTTACTTGGCTAAGTTTGGTATTAAAGGTTTTCATGGTTTTTTTCACTTAAAACATTTCAGTTTAGATTGTTAGTAAATGGGCCCTTTAATGTTTAGATATTTTATGTAGACTTACAGAAACACCCCTTATGTGGAAAACCCCAAGTCCGGAGAATTCGGGAAAAAGGGTCGGTCCCATACTTTCTATTCCTTTCTTAGCTGCACTGGATATTTTTTGTTATGTTTAAGTCAAGATAATTCTCAGAATGTGTTGAATAATTGAGCTATTACCATTTGATGCCGTTGCATTTTTTATTCACTCTTTTTATGTCGGAACACTGTTTTTAAAATGTCCATGAGAGATTCCTATTCAGACCTAAGTGACTTGGAGGATTGTATACAAGCAATTTTTTGAATATACTTTCTCTGTGAAAGACATTCAGATTGTCCAGAAGGGGGAAAACTGCCTTTGGCTTTTATAGCTGCTGAAAAATCTATATGTGAAGATGGCCAGGGATTTGTTCAACTCAGAAGAATTTGAAGCAGAAGAAGTGAATGTAGAAAATATTCTGACAGACAACAGATAACATGTGAAAATACAAACCATGTGACTAGTTCTACTACAGAAAAAGAATCACATACATATAAGCAGTGGTACTGTAGGAACATCTAGGTCTTGGCCCAAAGAGATATGTTTTGAGAAAACATAATCATAATAATTGATGTGTATTGAAATATTGATGTTTCCTTTCCTTATTTTCCCAAAATGTCTTCACCATCCTGCAGGTCTGAGGTGGCAAATTAATTTGAAACAAACAACTGTCAACTGTTTCAACACAATTTCAACACAATTTATCTGTTGAAGATTAAATAGTTGATTAATTTTTTCATCCAATTTTTTACTTAATAAATAGGACATTAAAGGGGTGATTCATCAATGTTTGAAAATTGTTGCCATAATTCAAATTTTTTGCATACAAACTCACAAATTCAATTATGTTTTCAAAAACTTGAATGTCTAGTATTTTTCAAGCACAAAAAGCTCGAAAAACTTGAATGTAAAATGTCAGCATCTAAAAGCTTTCAAGTTCATGTCGAAGTCAATAAGTGTTGTCCTAGGCAAAATTCAAGCCATTTTTAGATTTTTGAGATTTTCAAGGTTTTTTTGAAGTTGCAAACTCACAAATTCAAGTTTTATGATCTTGTAAATTCACAAATTCCAGGTAGTCAAGTTTTATTCCATGCTTGCATTCATTCAAAATTTTTATACTCAGATTTTTTAATGAATGAGCACACGTTAATTTTTTTTAAGTAGAAAACAACTCACAAATTTTTGATAAAAAAACACATTCATGTTAAACCCTATGAATTGAGAAAGAGAGAATTGACATCTGTTTTCTTAAAAAATTTACTTTTAAATTGCATATATGATTTAATGATTGTAGGGTTAGAAAAAAAAATGCTGCATTGCGACAAATCAGAGATGATTTCCTATGTACTTGAGTCTTATACTGATTAATAACATTAACTAATATATTATACAAACCTACTATTGTTATATGATATAACACCCAGGTACCTATCATCTACCATAAGTATATACACAAGTATATATAGTGTATATTGCCATCAAAATTAAAAGACATGTGTGTCGATGCAAGCCACACAGGTCTCACATTAAAAATAGTGGTGTTTGAAAACCTTAGATATTTAATCAATATACTGTACTAACCAAGAAAATATTACATGTCATAAAACAAAACATATAGCACAGCAAAAACATTTTTTTCAATAAAATAAAAGCTAAGGGGAATATTAGTAAACACTTGAGTTTGAATTTTTATTGCAATTTGAGTTTTCAAAAATTCCCAAACAAATTTTTTGAGATTTAAAAAACTTGAAAAGTGGGAATGTAAAAATTTTCCATCTAAAAGCTGCCGAGTTAGAAGTCAATAGGAGTTGTGTTAGGAAAAATGTAAACAATTTTTTCATTTCAAGTTACACTATTCTTTAGGTTACTAGATTTGTTGAAAAGGAATACAATGTGATTTTGCTGAATTAGAGGTTTTATTTCATGTTTTAGTTAATTGAGTTTCACTTTTTACATAAATAATTTCGGGGCCCATTTACTTAGCTCGAGTGAAGGAATAGAATAAAAAAAACTACAAATTTCAAATGTATTTTTGGCTACTTCGACTACGACTTTGAATCGAATGATTCGAACTAAAAATCGTTGGAATATTCGACTATTCAATAGTCAAAGTACTGTCTCTTTAAAAAAAACTTTGATCCCTTAGTTCGCCACCTAAAACTTACCGAAGTCAGTGTTAGCCTATGGGGAAGTTCCCCTTAGGCTTTGCAATCTTTTTTTGGTCGAAGAAAAATCGTTCAATCGATGGATTAAAATCCTTCGAATCGAACGATACGAAGGATTTAATCGTTCGATCGAACAATTTTTCGTTCGATCAAATTATTTGCGGTACATCCTTCGACTTCGATATTCGAAGTCGAAGGATTTACATTTAACAGTCGAATATCGAGGGTTAATTAACTTTCGATATTCGACCCTAGGTAAATCTGCCCCTTCATGTTCGAGTTTGGTGAGTAAAGGAGTTTTTTACTTACAAATTTACAAATTAGAATTTTCATAAATAGGCCTTCAACTATATAACTTGAAAGTAATCTCCAAAATTTTAATTGAAATCTAATTATACCATAATTTTTAGTGTGGCATTTTTAAGTCATTGATATAATTTGATTATTGTGCCGAACAAGTTTTTTGTAAATTAACATGATCATATTTTGCTGATGCAAGTTGTTTCATAAATATGCTAGCAGTCAAGTGATCAAGTTTTTTTGTTTTTTTTTAAATTCTTTATTTATAAAGATTTTTATGAGGGAGGGGGGGGGACAGAAAGCAAGAAGGAAAGGAAGGGGGAAGGAATAAAGTAATACCACCGCAATGTAGATATAATACAATATACAAGCATAAAAACAGTAAGTCATATCTAAAAACAGAGTAATGCTAAAATATCCACGTAACTTATATTATAAGCCAAATATTATCGCCAAGATATATATTGCTGTATAAAAAAGTTATACAGCCTTTTATTAAACAGATTAGCATAAATCCTATGAACACGGTTTGAAAACAGGAATGTAAGGGCCAATTGTTGATTATTTCAAAGATTTCAGAAAAAGCTGCCAAGGATACCAAATCTTCCAGTAGGTCGCACTTTGATTGTGTGATATATAAGTAATTTCCTCCAGGATTCTTACCTCTTCTACTATTGCTAGCCATTCGTTAAACGTGGGAGCTTCAAGGTTTTTCCACTTCTTCGAAATTAGTGATTTGGCTGCCTGAAGAAGATGTATAGTGAGAGGATTTGTAATCAAGGTTTTTGTATTTTGGTAGTAATTCAACAGTATCGTTTCGGGATTACCAATGTTTATATTACTCCCTGTCACCCAATTTATTGTTGTTAACACTTTGCTCCAGAATCCTTGTAAAACAGGGCAGGTCAACCATATATGCGTATGATTTCCTTCTGACAAATTACATCTCCAACACAGTCCTGAACTAGCGGGATACATTTTTTTCAGTTTTTGAGGTGTATAGTGCCATCTCATAATTAATTTGTAATTTGCTTCTCTAGTTCTCATTGCTCTGGACGACTTATGCACTGAATTTAGAATTCTAGACCTTATAATTTCCGGCAGATCCAGTTTTAGTTTTTTTTCCCATTCTAACCATGTGGATAGAGGGCTTTGAGAGTGATTTTCAGTCAACAGATCATATAATTTTGAGAGCCGTCTAGTGACATCTTTATTTCCTAGCAGGGTAATTTCCCATGTTGTATCCAGTCTCTCCCAATCACTATTTACAAATGGTTGAATATACCCGTGTAATTGGTTATACCCCTACGTATCTCTCGGGTGAGTGCCCCACTTCTTTTGGACATCTGCCAAAGAGATAATTTTATTATTTCTAATAAAATCTCCAATTTTCGTTTCTCTATTATTCCAGGTTCCCCATCTTTTAAAAGCACCTCTTTCCATGCTTGGGTGGAATTCCGGGTTAAACATTAACGGTTGGCAAGTATATGGAAGCTTTGTTAAGCCTAATTTTAATTTATTTCTATGCCATATTCTTAAAGTAGCCCCGACAAGTGGAGTTGTAATAATTTTTTGGAAATGTTCTCTGTTTTGATCCAAAGATTATTAAGTAGGGGAAAGTCAACTATTGAGTGCTCAAGGGTACACCAATCTTTCCTACTTTCCTTCTGTTTCCAATTAAGTATCCTCACTAAGTGAACTGCAACATGATACAAATATGAGTCTGGAAGACCTAATCCACCTCTTTTTCGCTGTGAGATGAGTAGGTTATGTTTCAATCTAGAGTTTTTACCTCCCCATACAAATTTGGAAATTAACGTTTTCATAGAGGTGAAAAAGGACTGAGGTACCAGTATTGGGAGAACTTGGAGAAGATACAATAATTTTGGCATTAATATCATTTTAACAGCTTGAATTTTCCCGAACCATGACAACTGTATTTTCTCCCAGTTCTGTATTAATTTCAAAAAGGACGCTAAGAGAGGTAAGTAATTATCTTGATAGAGTTTGCCAAGATCTGCCCTTATTTGAACTCCTAAGTATTTAATAGTTGAGTCTGTCCATTTGAACAGAAAATTTGCTCTAATTTTTTCAGCTTTGTCTTTTGGAATGTTGATATTTAGAATCTCTGATTTCGAATAATTCACCTTAAAGTTGGAAAGTTCCCCAAATTTTCCCATTAGTGAAATAATTTTTGGAAGCGAAAGAATAGGTTTCGTAATGCACAGCAAGAGATCGTCAGCGAATGTAATGCATTTAGATTCTTTACTATTTACTATAAGACCTGAAATATCTGGATCCTTTCTGATATGGGAGTGTAGGACTTCCATGACCAAAATAAAAAGAATTGGTGATAGGGGGCAACCCTGGCGAGTACCATTAAATATTTGGACTTTAGGTGAGAGTACCCCATTGACTCGAATTCTCGCCGTAGGCCTGTCATAGAGGGCCATTATCTTGCTTATGATATTGGGACCAAAGCCAAAGCCTTTCAGTGTTTTTTCGAGGAAGGGCCATGACACTCTATCAAAAGCCTTTTCGGCATCTGTAGTAAGTATGATAGAAGGTATATCAAACTGTTTAGCATGTGCAATCAATGAAATAAGCTTGGATGTGTTGTCTTTGCCCTCCCTTTTCGGCACAAATCCTGCCTGGTCTGTGTGAATAATGTCAGGTAAACATGTTTTTATTCTATTGCTTAAAAGTTTTGCGTATATTTTCATGTCTATATTTATCAGGGAGATGGGTCTGTAACTCGGGCAAAGATGAGGGTCCTTCTCGGGTTTAGGGATTATGGTTATGTGAGCTTCTTGTGCTTGAGGATGAAATGTAGAACCGTGTGTCACCCCGTTAAAATAATCCAGTAATGAGGGAATTATCTCTTTTTTAAATGCTCTGTAGAATAGAGCGGTGTATCCATCGGGGCCTGGGCTCTTCCCAGGAGGAAGAGAGTCTATACACTCTTCTAGTTCCTTGAGTGTGAAGGGATCCTCGAGAATTTTACTAATCTCGGGAGCTAGCCCCTTAATCCCTGAATCGGATATAAAGGAATCCATCATCTCCAATTTAGATGGGGGGTTTGGGATGTAATTTATAAAGTGTCTGATAGTATCTTTGAAATGCTTCTGCTATGCCTTTTGTGTCATGATGTATAATGTTACTCTCGTCCTTGATCAAAATAACTTGTGTATGTGGATGTAGTTTCTTGAGTTTCTTAGAGAAGTATTTATTACATTTGTCACCCAACTCATAAGATCTTTGTTTCATTCTCAGGTATGCTTTCAGGTAATGCTTTCTGATTTAATAAAGCTTTTAATTGTAGCCGTTTGCTTTCCAAAAGTGTCAATGTTTTTTCAGCAATATTTTCTTTGTGGGATTGTTCCAATTTGGTAATATCTTTTAATAAATTAACAATTTCTTTCTCACGTTCCCTCTTTAGATGGCTTCCCATGGAAATTAATCTACCCCGGAGGACACATTTCAATGTCTCCCATAGTGTTATTGGAGAAGTATTTAAGGATTTATTATTTTGGAGAATTGAATCTATCCATGTCTGTACATGTTTTTTCCTCTGTTCTGTGTGAATAAGAAATTTGTTTAGTCTCCACGTGTATTCTGCCCTTAATGTACCCGGAATTGAAAATGTAGTAAGAACCGGTGAGTGGTCCGATAAGATAGTGCTCCCTATTTCTGCATTCGTAAATAACCGTAACCAATGTTGGGAAATAAAAATGTAGTCTATCCTTGAATAAATTAAGTGTACTTTAGAAAAATGTGTGAAGTCTTTTTTGGTTGGGTTTAGAACTTTCCAGATGTCAACTACTTGCATTTCCACAAGCATGTTCTTGATTTCTTTTAGACCTTTGTATGAAATGGAAGTCTTTTTCGAGGAAGAGTCAATAAGAGGGTTAAGGGTTAAATTAAAGTCTCCCCCTAAAATAATGAGACCTTCTCTGAAGTTATCCAAAGTCTTTAAAAATTGTTTCAGATAGCCTACTTGTCCTGCGTTTGGTACGTAAACATTTGCAATCGTACAAAGTTGATCTGCTAGTTTCCCTTTTACTATCACATACAGCCCTCTTTGTCAGTAATTGAGTCAATATAAGTAAATGGAAGATCTTTATGTATCAAGGTTACCACCCCTGTGGCTTTCTTCACCGGATTGTTACTACAGTATACATGAGGGTAGTGATGTAGCTTTAAAACCGGGGTGTGATGTTCTTTAAAATGTGACTCTTGGAAAACTCAACCAAATTTAATAGAAGCTTCTTCTATGATCGAGTTTCAGACAAAATTGAATTCCAAAATTTGTAAATTAGCATGTGGGATTTTTTTTCCTCTGTTTCTCTTCCTGTCACACAGTCAGTTAATGGGTATCATCAGGCAAGGTAATATTTTTGTGCTTTTACGCCTTAAGATCTACCATAATATGCACAGGGGCAGGAGCTTACGTATACTGCCATTGATGTCAGGCAACAGTTCATATAATAGAAATTCTGAAAAACTGAAGACATGATGCATTCACAGAACTCTAACAAATGTATTTGCATGTACATTGCCTTGGGAAATATTGGATAGTGTATTGACATATTTTTCCTTCCTCTGGATCAATGATAAGCTAAACAGGAATTATGTTGGTGGGGCTTTGAGGATAACACAACAGCCTTTTTTTTACAATGAATAAATATGTTATAAACATTTACAGGCATGAAATCCCTTGTCTCAAATACAAAGCAATGCAATGTAAGAAAAAAAAAAAAACAACAATAATAATTACATTTACTCAAAGTCAACAAGAAAATCAGTGGAAGCTCTGCAAATCACTGGAGAAAAAGCAAAATGTATAAGATGTTTCTGCTACTTAATATGATATTGAATTTCCTGAAGAGGACTTGAAGACACAAGATTCCCACCAGAGATTAACCTCCATCTTGCTAAAGGTTCTTACCAAGAACCAGAGAAGAAGGAACACTAATGTGTCCCAGTCAGAGGCTTAGAAAAACATCTAAAGATATAACATGAATCTACGCTCAAAGGTCTGGAGTCAACTCCCAACTGGCTGAGTACAAACATAGCAAAGACAAACACACTATGAAAGGTTTATGACTTTACTTTGACTTCTTTCAAAGCTCATCATAATAAAGAATCTGTTATCCAGTTTAGTGTTCATGTTAGCATTCTGAAAAAGTGTAAAGGACAGTCAGAGATTCAGAATAACACTGATCAATCGTATTTCTTTGTATCCTGTTATGATTTATTTCACATTAATAATAATAATCTGGATAAACTTACCTTAGCCTTTCTGTGAAATGAGAGTCCACTCTGAATAGAAGGTGACATTTTTCATCAAATTCACTGTGTTGGGGATCTGTAATGAATTGGCAGTTATTTCCCTGAGTAGCATTATCTGCACTGAACATTTAGAGGCACATTTATCAGGGGGAAGATTTATCTAAGGTCAAGGTCAATTTTCGAATGAAACAAATTTGAATTTGAGCTATTCTTTATGTACTTTGACTAGGGAATAGTCCAAATTCTATTTAAATTTGAAAAAAACTTGAAAATTCAAATATCAAAATTTATCATGTACTATCTCTTTAAAAGTTTGACCATTCGCCATCTAAAACCTGCCGATTTGCTGTTTTCGTCTATGGGGGACCTCCTAGAACCCATTTGGAGTCAATTGGTGGACTTTGAAAAATCATAGGTTTTTTTTGGGAAAAACTTTGAATCAAATTCAATTGAATGCGCTATTCCTTCGATTCAAACAATTCAAATTTGGCCGAATACAGACCAATTCGAAAACAGACCTATTTGACCCAAAAAAAACTTTAGCTTAATTTCGATTGGTCTTGTAGAATTCAAATTTTGAAGTTTTTTCAATTCAAAGTTGATAAATATGGCCCGGTGTGTCTTTGAAGCAAATGCCTTTTTTTTTGAGATTGCACAGTAGCTGTTATAGTAGAAATAAGTTGTGATGTTACATGAAAGAGAATATCTTGGACATGTTATGAGTAAGTCAGTACCAGACTCTATACTGTGGGGTTGAATTTAGTTGATCGGAGTTTGTGAAAACTCCCATAAACTCCAACAAACTCCCATGATATCAAAATTTGAATTAAAAACAACCAATCAAAATCTATCAAAACTTTTTTTTTTTCAAACTCGGGTGAATGGGATCGACCCGCAATCTCTAAATAAATTCTAATTAAATTTGAATCAAATTTTATTCGACTTTTTTCATCAAAAAAAATAAATACATTTTCAGGAAGGCTGCAAACGGCTCCAAATCCAAATATCCCAGGATATTCCCCATAGGCTAAAACAGCAATTCGGCAGGTTTAACATGGCAAATAGTCTAATTTGAAATCTTAAAGGGCTAGTAAATTTCGAAATTCAAATTTTTTAAAAACTCAACCCGAATTTTAACTATTCCCTAGTCAAATTTTACTTAAAAAAAATCGAGAATTCTAATTCAAAATTTGAATTTGAAAATTTTCATTTTCATTTTGGCCCTTGATAAATCTGCCCCTGTATATTGTGACTATGGAATTTCACTATTAACGTGGCATCATAAATCACCTTTACAGACCAGTAATGAATAAAGAAGTCTTTTCACCCCAGAGCCCTTCTGGAATAGATTTCTTGACTAAATGGCAGATTTTTTTATAGTACTTCACAAAAAATAAACATAGTACAAGCAAATATGATTTTTTTTTAGAAAACAAAATACATGTCAGACTTTATTTGTGTCTTCTGAGAATAGCAATTACAGCCTTATTATTGGATTCAGAGTTGTGATTGACATTGTTTTTACACATGCTGCAAAGAAGATGGATTTGTTTTTGTTCTACAAACTGATTAACACACAAAAACATCAGGCTTCGCTTGCCCATATTTCCACTATTTTAAACAAAAAATTCCGATATGATCTCAAAACAACAATAAATAAAATAACAAAATTAATAACAAAAACAAAATAACATCAGCCAAAAAAATGTAAAAGAGAATGATGTATTTTGTATGGCTTGGTGACCAGAACCATAGGTTGGCTTTAAATAAACTGCTTACCTGATACCTTGGTTTCTTTTGTGTTCTGTCAGAATTTACATTACATAAGTGCTAATATACTTAAAGGGAAAGTAGTAAACATTTGAAATATCTACACAAAATGGAGTCTATGGGAGCCTTTTTTCGTAATTCGTAGCATTTTGGATAACTGGTTTTTCGAATAACGGTTCCCATACCTGTATTACTTATTTATAATAATTTATTAATGTTTAATGTTTATGCTGGAGTTATTTATCCCGGGGTAGAAAATATTTTTTAAAAACCTTACCATACCTTACTATATGATACCAATACTGATGTGCAGGTCGAGAAAAACTCAACCCTTACCCGACCCTAACCCACTGCTCCTCCACCCGCACCCAATCCTAACCTGGTGCACCCCTCTCTTTATATACTTGTGCTCACTCCACTGTGATGTCACAAAAAGGGTAGGGTCTGTGTGGGTATACAAAAAGTTGCGCACAGAGGAAGAAGTGGGACAGAAGCAGGCCACGGGTAACAAGAATGGAGGCTAAAGTTCAGCCCAAACCCAGCCTGAGGACTTGTTTTTTTTTCACTAATTGTATTTATTCTATAAAAACGTGTGGTTTTTAAAATTGCTCTAAAACTCCAAAAATCTGAGATTTATCAAGAGTAAAAGCAACAAAAAACTCGAATACAAAACTTCGGCAAGTAAAAGCAGTCAAGGCTTTTTTTCTAGTGATTCAGACTTTTAGAGGTTTTCCAATTATTTTTTCACTATTTATACAATCTCAAATTTTTCTAGTCAAATTTTTGAAGAGGAAAAATTTAAATTTTTAAAGAAAAAAAAAAACTTTTTGAGATCTATTGTACTCCAAAGCTGCTAAAAATCCGAATCTGAAAATATTACAGGTAAAACCTGTCAAAATCATGTAAAAGTCAATGGTAGATGTGATTTCTTGCCTTCATGATCTTCGAGGATTTTAGTTAGATAATTCGAAAAAGTCGTGTTTTTCAGACGACAACTCTCAAAAGTTGTACAATTTAAGCTTCAAATTAAAAAAGTTGCACAATTCAATTTGATGCACAATTCTGTCACAACTTTTCCCGCACCAACTTTTTCAATCAGATTTATTGTTAAATTAAGGGGATTCAGGTTTGTGCAAACTTTTATCATTATAGAGAGAAAAAGTCAAGTTTCAGAAAATACCCCTTTAAATATCCAAAAAGGACATTTTTAGCTCATCATTTAGCATTTTTTGCAATTGGTACTTTTCATAATCAGATCTTAAAAAAACATTCATGGCATTCCTGGTTTTAGAGAAAAAGACAACTAATATCACTAAAATTCAACCTTTAATAAATGGGCCTCTATTTATGCCACTGAAAAATTAACCATAATATTGATTTTATTGATATGATAATTCAAGTGATTTTTAGTACAGGTATAGGATCCCTTATCCGGAAACCCGATATCCAGAAAACTCAGAATTACGGAATGGCTCCCATAGACTCCATTTTATCCAAATAATTCAAATTTTCTAAAATGATTTCCTTTTTCTGTGTAATAATAAAACAGTAGCTTGTACTTGATCCCAACTAAGATATAATTAATCCTTATTGGAGGCAAAACCAGCCTATTGGCTTTATTTAATGTTTAAATTAATTTCAAGTAGACTTAAGGCATGAAGACCCAAATTATGGAAAGATCCATTATCCGGAAAACCCCAGGTCCCGAGCATTCTGGATAACAGGTCCCATACCTGTAATAAATTAAAAATGCATTGAGCATAATACACATAACTTTCTCAGCACTTCAATTCTCAAGTGTTAAACCGAACTAAAGTGATTAGGCAAAAGTCTTAAAGCCATGCTAAAAAATAAATAGGAAAGAAATGAGATAATCATAGGGTATCTGATAAGTTACCATGAAATATAATATTTTCAAAATACCATGTATTTTAAGTGACAGTAGTCTTATTTAACAAAAAAGTGCACTTGGAGTTCAAGGAAGAGTCTTACAGGCAATCATGAAAGATATAAAGTAAGACTTTGGAAGAACAAAGAGCATGTGCAATGAGATAAGTGGAGGCAGTAGAGTAAAGATACACAAGTCTAGAAATATTGAGATCTTTGAAGGTTACACTCAGAATTTGACATTATGAGGCCTATTTACTAAAACTCAAATTTTTCTCATTCTATTGAAAAAAATCTGACCAAACTCCTAAACTGGAATTCCCTTAAAGGAGAACTAAAGCCTAACTAAAGAAGTAGGTAGAAATGTTGTACAAGATGTTTTGTGCTTCTGTACCAGCCCAAGGCAACCACAGCCCTTTAGCAGTAAAGATCTGTGTCTCCAAAGATGCCCCAGTAGCTCCCCATCTTCTTTTCTGCTGATTCACTGCACATGCTCTGTGCTGCTGTCACTTACTGAGCTTAGGGACCCACTCACAATAAACAGTACACATAGAATAGAAATGTCACAATATAAGGCTGATTAGTAATTAATACACATAATTACTACATGGCAGCACAGAAACCAGTGCAATTAGCATCAGAATTTAATAATCAGCAAACCTGTAGCATCAGCTTATATTACAGCCAGGGAAGCTCATTTTCTGCTGGATAATTAGTGACGAGCCCTAAGCTTAGCTTCTCAACAGCCAATCAGAGCCCACTGAGCATGTGAGTGTCACAGACACTTTCCAAGATGGTGACCCCCTGTGACAAGTTTGAAGTCCTGGATCATTGCTGCTATTGACAAGCTCAAACTTTAGCCTCGTGCAATACGTTCACTATATAAAATATGGCATTTTTTATCCATATTCATTGTTAGGGTTTAGTTCTCCTTTAAAGGAGAACTAACCCCCCCCAATTAGAAAAGCCATCTACTACCCTAGATAGACTATTCACAGAACTTTTTGGTGAATGCACAGTTGGTACGAACACTAGACTGCTCCAACTGTGGATGTACCAAATACGGCCGTTCCCTTACAGAAGAAGACAGAAGCCCTGATAGATGCCTCCCATGAGCTCTGTTGCACTACTTTGCATAAATAAGTGAGCATGTTGTCAGAGACACTTTCTGGAATAATGCACTATGCAGGTAGAAAGCAGGGAGGGGGGACTATCTAGGGTAGTAGATGGGGCTTTTCCAATTAGGGGGTTTAGTTCTCCTGTAATTTACCAATAATTATTCAAAAGAATCTGTGTGTGAAAAACATGTTACTAAATTGTGCGACAATTCGATTTGTGCAGCTTTATCAATTTGACAGTCGAATCATGCAACTTTTATGAGTTGACACCTGAAAAACTGAAATTTATCAGATAATTATTGGATTATCAAACAAAAACCAGCTCAAACAGCCCCGAACTATCAATAACATGTTCCAGTTGTTAAAGGGATCATCTGCCATTGACTTCTACATGATTTCAACAGGTTTAAGCTGGAGTATTTTTGGAGCTTCAGAGCATAAAAAATCTTGAAAAATTCAAGTTTTCTTCACCTCGATAAGAAACTTTTGAGATTTTATAAATAGGCCCCTTAATATGAGGGAGGAACAGGCATCCAGTGAAGCAAATCAATCTGAGGGTCACAGCAGTGGTAAAGCAACAGCTGAAGAAAATCAGTCCATCAAACAAATTCAAGCCTGACTTAAGAGGCTGACTTAAAGGAAAACTATAACCCCAAAATGAATACTTAAGCAACAGATAGTTTATATCAAATTGAATGACATATTAAAGAATCTTACCAAACTGGAATATATATTTACATAAATATTGCCCTTTTACATCTCTTGCCTTGAACCACCATTTCGTGACTCTATCTGTGCTGCCTCAGAGATCACCTGACCAGAAATACTACAACACTACCTGTAACAGGAAGAAGTGAGGAAGCAAAAGGCAGAACTCTGTCTGTTAATTGGCTCATGTGACCTTACATGTGGTTTGTATGTGAGCACAGTGAATCTTACGATCTCAGGGGGCGGCCCTTATTTTTTAAAATGGCAATTTTCTATTTATGATTACCCAATGGCACATACTACTAAAAAAGTATATTATTATGATAATGGTTCATTTACATGAAGCAGAGTTTTACATATGAGCTGTTTTACTCAGTATCTTTTAATAGAGACCTACATTGTTTGGGGGGTATAGTTTTCCTTTAATAAAGGTCCAGAAGGGATATAATAAAAAGACACTGATTCCCAGGTCATCCCAAGAGCATCAGCATTGGATCACACTTATTCAGTGCTATCTCTATTGTGATGACATTTAACGTTATGTCGTTCTCAGGACTTTCAATCTTCTTGCCAACAAGACCTGCTATAGTTTGTCTTTATGAGAATAAAAACAGATCAATTCAGCAAAAAAAAAGCCTGATTGCTGGCTGGGGAGGATTTAGCAATGACACGAGAATTCTGGGGGAAAATGCTGCATTTTTGTCATGTGTGTCCAAAAATTGCATTTTGGAACTTTTGTAGTAATTAGAGTACTGTAAGTTCCTGCAGTTAAAAGACAAAAATAATTACAGTATCAATTATCTCTCCTTTAAAAGCCTGATTGCTGGCTGGGGAGGATTTAGCCCTCAGTGAAAAAACAGCGTTCAACGGACATTGATTACAGGTAATGCTAAAATGCACATAAAATATAAAACAAGTTAGGGACCGCCATTCGGGGTTTACCTTGACGTGGTATGGTGGCTTATCAATTTTATGATCATAACTTTGTATAAAATAACCCCTGTTTTGGGTACATATGCAATAGCATTTATTATACTTATATATATACTTTAAAGCCTTTAGAGTGCTCCCACAACCCCCCTGTTTTGATATTATATATATATATATATATATAGCACTGAGGACCCTTGGCAGGTTTTAATCATTGCTTTGGTAAAAAATGTGGTTGGTAGGGAATCACTCAGATCAAATACATTTATTCACAAAACACAGAGGCCCACTTATCAACATTCTCAGTTTAGTGTTTTTAGAAAAAAAAT